>NC_141701.1:32366852-32734500 GCF_971803275.1 Cyanistes caeruleus
TATTTTTTATATATAGCATACACACTACAGATTTAAAACAAAACACAGACTGTGAAGCTGTTCTCCATAAACCAGAATTCAAGTGATGTTGTATCACAGGAATTGAAGCACCCCTGCATGATCCTGCATCATTGAAACATCAGCCTGGCTGCAGATTAAAACAGTTTTCATCCTAAAACTGTACTGTGCTAGAGTGAAAGAAGAAATTCCTTTAAATATGCCTTCCACCAAACTTAGACTCTGAAAATTGGTTCTGAAAGTATCAGTTTTCAGTTTGCACAAGCTCTGAAGAATCTGCAGTTAGGAAGGGCCTTCTCACAAACTTGTTCTGGAAACAAGCAGCTAGAGATTCCTCTGCTGGTAGCTGCCTCATGCCCCATTCCTAATGAGAAGAGTGAAATTAAAAGTCTGCTGAATAGAAAATAGGAATCCAAGAGGATGGTAGATACAGAAGGTTAAAACAAAGATGCATAGATACATGGCATCTCAGTTAAATGAAGCTTCCCAAGCAAGCAACCTGTAACATGCAAGCCAAGAGAGATTTATGAATTCCAGCAAAATGGCACCTATGGCCTGGGTGGGTGGGAGGGTGTTTGTATCCAGAAGCTGAACATGCTGAAGTATTTTGTGGATTGCATTGCCAAATAACTGGCACTTCAGTTCTTACCTTTTCATGAAGGTGACCATATACATGAGGCGAGGTGTGCAGATCATTGGTTGGTCTGTAAGGATGGCTCTCATGGCCTGTTTCACACAGTATTCAGGTTTCAAGGGTGGAAGGAAAGGCTCAATTTCTTTTCTGAAACATTTGATTAAGACAGATTAATATGGCACATGAAGGACCACAGACACCAGTGAACAGTTCATTAACTCAATTTCTTTGGAAGTTTTTTATATTCACTGTTAAGTTACAAAGACTAATAGTTCAAAATTTGCATTGCCTGTGTACAAAAGGACAGAAGACCGTGAATTCAGAAAGTCTCTTTTTGAGTCTAGCACTAACATATACTAAAGCAGATACAGTATTTAATACTTTTATGGTAACACTTGAGTTACCTTTAAATACTTTTATGACACTACAAGCACAGAGCAGAAGGAAAACTCTACTCACCTGATCCTGCACCCTCTAAACATTCCTGTATCTACAAGATAAGGGCAAACTAAAGTAGTTTTGATTCCATCCTTTTCAGCAGCCTTCAATTCATGGCTCAAAGACTCATGGAAGCCTACAGCTCCAAATTTGCTGGCACAGTAATCCTGCATTGGCAATGAATGAAGCAGAAAAAAAAAAACAACAACAAACTTAAAAAGGAAGGATATGAATGATGTTCAAAGCAAGCATACCTGAGGTGATTCTGCACAGATTTTCAAAGCAACAACAAAAGACACCCACTGAATAGAGCATCACATCAACTCATTTATCACTTTACTTTTGAGGTAATTAGCACAGAATCATGAAAGCAGAAAAGCTGAATGTAGGAGGATATTACCTGGATTCAAGTCTTTGAATCAGGCAGGCTTACATGACAAGTTACTCCAATTACCAGTTTGCTTAATAATAAATGGTGCAACAAAGGAATGAGAATACCTAATACTACCTTGGGTCAGATTTGAAAAAGCTGGTATGGCAGGGCATAGGTGTAATAATCATAAAGGTGTTATTTTTTAGGCTTGTTTCAACAGAAGAAACAAGCAAGATTTGAGTTTTTCTATGAGATACACAAATAACTCAAATGCTACTGCTGTCTATGCAATTATTAATTGTTGCTGAACTTAGTGTGTTTTCAGACGTGTCCGTCTCTGTTGGTGGTCACACCCAGTGTAGGAAATTCTTGTAGCTTTCTCAAGACAGTAAACATTATAAAAAGCCCCAAGTTAAACCATCTTCATTCATTTATGTTATGAAACACTGCAGTTTAAGGTCCTGGATTAAGCCTTACCTATACACAAAGAAGCCTATGCTTATGGGGTAATATGACCATTATTGTTTTAGACACCTTAATTTTCACTAATTCAGTACTTTTTGTTCACGCTTGCATTTGTATTAATGACTCAAAAAACAAGACAAGCTCCAATCCTAACCTATTTTTATGCACCAGAAAAGTCTCACAAACTGGAGTTCTCAACCAGCTGCTAGTGAAGCAGGTGAGCCATATATTCTAGAAGGTTTTCAGTCATTTCCTCATAGAAACAAGAAACATTACTTTTGAAACCCCTTGCCTTTGGCTTCAAGCTTAGCACTGAAATGCTTGACATGAGTAGGCTGAATGGCACATTTCAAGTTCCTAGATTCACCAGGTAACTCAAAGATCACCTGGCATTCTAAAACCCTCAGTCATCCTAGGCTTTCACTCTAAGTGCCAATTCCACCATCCAAGGAATGAATGCAATGCCTACCCAAACCCTGTGGCTCCCACTCACGGAGCCATGCACTGATATGGTACTCAGCACCATAACCTCCAAAGATCTTTGAAGATTTGACCTCATTTCCTCTAGATGATAATATTAAAAAACTTATCTTTGGCAAAAAGTGCCAAATTTTTGTTCATTATAGGCTAACAAACCTCAACTCCAGCAGTACTGAATAACCCCAAGGAGCTTGCAACTGTCACAATGTGTCCATGGTTCATTTCCAGCATCTTGGGAAGGAAGGCTTTAGTGGTCTACAGAGAAAAAAAAAAAGTACATTTAAACAACTGATGCAAAAAAACACTTCATGAACAAATTACATTAATAATGAGTTCTCAGAATTTCTCAGTTTATTATCAAGAATATAGAAATACAATCATTTTACAGGTTTTGAACTTGAGTTTGTCAAAAATGCTAACAGAAAATCTGCAACTTGTTTGTGAATCCAGAGAGCAAGGCAGCAAAGACTGTATCTCCAGAAATCCTAAGGGTTAAAGGATCAGTTGAGCTCAGACGTGTTTATTTTTCCAGAAGAGACTAGTTATCAGGAGGAGATAATTTGACCTTAAAATGGAAGCCACAATTTTTAAAGACAAAAAAAGAAATGCAAAGTGTTTAATTATACCATTCAGCACATCTCTGTTGAGACCAGTACCAATTATCAGTTCTAATTATTGATCAATTCTAATTATCTAATAAAAAACAATTAGAACTGATTATAAGTTGGATATTGCTAGTTTTATCCAAGTAACTTATCACCTTAGGCCATTTTTATTAAATTAAATACTACAGGTATGGTTTTTGCTGTTGTTACTTTTTACCTACAATAGAGTGAACAACTTCCAGTTTAAATTACTCCCTATCCTTATTAGCATCCATAGTATTTCTATAGTTAAAAAGACCTTTGTTACTAATTCCTTAAAAGTTTAAAAATAAAACAAAATAAATCCAAAGCAAGTCTCAAGATGAAACTTTAAATTTAAACTTCCAATTTTTATGTTTTGTTTATAACAAAGTTTGTTTCCTTTTAAAAACCTGAATCAGAGTTAATACCATTAAAAAATTAAGTTTCAAGCAACACATTGAAGGTACTTGCTGGAAGATCTCCCCTACCAGAATACCTATCTTTGTCATATCTCTTCTGAAGCTGACTCAACACTTCTCCATTTTAAATAAGTATTAAGCAGAGCACCATATTTACAACAAAAATCAATGCAGTGGTAAAATGGTATGTGCAGTTATGAAATACTTCAGCTTTTAGGTTGTCAGTGTACTATATGAGATCACTTTTAAATTGCCCAAGAACTTCAGACAATGCTTTTTAATCACAAACATGCCTAGTTAATATGGTAATCTATTAGTGACAGAGCTAATAGTCTATTCCAACTCACTCCATGAATGTTTTATCCTCCTGAAAAACTACTCCTCACTACTCTTCCCATGTAATTCGTATCCCAACTCAGAGCATGCAAATGCCCCTTAAGTGTTTCCTACTTGCTGAATTGTTGGTCTGAGTCTTCTCAGCTGCATTCTTAAAAAGACATGCAAACTACAGCTGAATCCATCTAATTCCATTCTTATGCTGTCTGCATTTTCCAATCAAAGACGTCAGGACAGTTTTGCTCTAATGATTTTCACATGTTCTTGTACAACATTTTTGCCTGCAGGTGTTAAATGACTAATCCAGACCTCCTAACACCACACAAAAGAGTGTTTTCACTGGACAGCTGGCAGATGATAGAAGATTAACAGACCTCCTGACTCCTTGCCTTTTCTACTGTTGATTCATACAACTCCTAGATTCTGTCATAACTACATAACAAAGCTAATTATAAAAAATAATCTGAGAGCAAGCTGCCTTGCATTTGTTTCTTTCCTCATGGCAGGGATCTCTAAACCTCTTACACAGAGCCTTGGACAAGAATTCAGTTTGCTGTTAAACTAATCTGTGCCAGGCACACAAAGTTTCAGCCTCTCTTCCCATGTTGCATGGCAACAAAGCCCAGTCATCATCGGGCAGCGCCACCCGAAAAAGAGGCTTCGCTTGGACGGCACTGAAGTTTTACAGAGTGCTCTTTATTTGCAGCCTGCCTTGCACGCTACGACACCAACAGCGTGTAGGCTAACCCTGATCCTCCGTGCTATCCCTGTAAGACACCCATGCTCCCAGCTCAGTCCTGCTAAACAATTCACTCCACTCCCCAACATTTGTCAGCTCCATCAGCAGTTTCCACTTACGTCTCAGCTTATCTGTCCACATCACATTGGAATGACTGATTGCCACCTCACATTGCCAGAAAGCTTGATAATGCAGACTGAAGCTCTGGCTGCAAACCACAGCAACTACAGAAAAAAAGGGGCCTTGAAGTTTGTCTTGGGGGAAAGAAAGGAGGGAAAGAAGCAGAAACAATTCTTTTTTTTTTCCTACCACTTTCAAGGCATGAATCAGTTTTGCCTTCCAAGAGATGAACAGGCAAGTGCACCAAGCTACTGTTTTTACTATGGCACTGCTTTTTTTCCCCATTTTTTTTTTTTGGTTGTTTTTAATAAGGTGAACTATAACTATGTGCTTGTATTTATGTTTAGCTTGGCTGAGGAACAATTTTCAAACTAATATGTATATATATAAACATGCAACATAATCAGAATAGTCAATTTCAGAAAGTCCATTCAACTATGTTATTTCAAAGCATAAAAATTATAAAAATTGAGTTTTCAGAACTTGTAGCTAAAGCAACCCATTTTCAACCAGATGAAATTGGCACATGACAAACACAGCTTGTTGAGGACGCTTTTGGTTGACGTCTTCAGCATCTCAAGTGCAGACTTGAACAACTCCCAGCAGCAGAACTACAGTCACTTCATGTAAGTAATCTCTTAAAGGCCATTTATGGCTAAATTGGAAAAAACCACAGTTCCTCTGCTTTAAAGACAGTGGATTTCATGGAAATCCTTGCATGAGAACTCAGTGTTCTGAGACAGCCTGTTCAGAGCAAGCCCCTGTATTTTGTCATGGCATATTATCCCACAAATCCACTCAAAATCTGAAGTTGAGGGAGTCTATAAAGATAGCTTAACTATCATATGTAGAGAATTTAGCAGTCAGCTGTCAACATCTCCACTAAATGGATGTCAGAGAAAGTCATCTCGATTGCTGCCACCCTCCAGCCATCTGCAGCAGCTGGGAGTCAGCACTTGAAAACAAGCACTGTCAGAGGCAGACACACCCTACCGGGGGATCCATTTCCAGGCTCAGAGTAAAGGCTTGCCCACTGCTCCTCCCAGCTTCCTCTCGCTGGGAAAAACAATCCCAAAGTGAAGTTATTCTTTCATAGTATAAGCAATCCCCAAATAAATCAGTGTTCTTACTGAGCTTCTGGCACAGCACACCTCCTTGATCAAAGCAGCTTCCTCCATACTCTGGTTCCCAGTTTTTCTACCCGTTACATAAACCAGATCAACCTAGTTTCTAGTTTCTTTCAGCTTCAGCTACATCTGCCTACCAGACCTGAAATCTTCTGTGTGCTTGTCGTGCTGCTGACAAACTAGTTAAGAGTTTGACTGGTTGTGGCAGTTTCATAGGGCAAGATGCCTCCTGGGTGGCCTTCCCATCTGGAGTTTGTCTGAACAGGTACACAGACCACATTAGTCTTCTGAGGTGATGCATGGACATACTAATCCTCCATTAAAAAAAAAATAAATTACAAGACACCAAGCAAAAGATGGGTTTTGTCCATGGCATTAGAGGTCATGAACTAGGCCTCCAAAATAATTCAAATCAAGTCAAGTGGTTTAATCAAACTATCTGCCTTTCGGTTTGATCCTTGAAGCTTCAGTTTTACCTCTCACAGCTGCAGAGGAAGACATTTAACCCAAAACACAGAAGTATTTAAAGTCAGAGCTGGGTCATTTATTCATGACAAACACACCACAGTTTTCAACACTGAGGAGAAACCAGTAAGTAGAATACAGAGGATGAAAGAAATTGTGATGCATCAGGGTGATCAGTCCAGGATGCAAGTTAAGCATCTTCTTCACCCAAAATTACCTTTTTTTTTTTAAGGAAAAAAAATCCCAACAAAAAAGCAAAAAGCGAGCCCCAAAAGCATAGTGAAAACACCAATTTTCTAACCAGCAGTATACTTTGGATAGACAAACTAGCTAGGATAGACAGAACATATAAAACTGTTGTGAACAGAGTAGAGCTAGTTTTTCTAACTAGTTCAGCCTTTAAGTTTTTTTTGGAACCAGGAGATCCATTTCTAATCTTCTGAGCATTTTCCTCTATGCTTTTGAATATACCAATAAGACCAAACTATTCCCAGTAGCTGTAACCAAACTTCTATTTCATGTGCACACAGCTTAAATGACTTATTTCTCACAAGTGTGAAACTGAACAAGCACTTACATGTCACTTCATAGCTTTCGTAATCTGTTCTCAACATTTTGGTTTACGGCAAATTAACTTCTAACAGTCTAACACTTCTTCCCTCCCCTTCCCCAAATTCTTTAGTTCCATTCTTAATGAAACAAAACTCCAAAGATTGTGCAACACAAAGAGCAGCACAGCTGCAATGTCAAGACAAATTAGTCTAAATACAGCAAATGAGAATATGAAGAAATACTGCGTTTGGGAAAGTGATTCTTTTAATTAAATTTTGGATTAATTATTTTTAAAGAAGAAAGCAAGCATCCACAGAAAACAATGTTAGCTGTATGCAGCTCAAAACAATGGATACTGAACGCAGAAAGCACACCAAAATAGAAAAGTATGTGTTACCCCATGTTTAGAGGATTGCCTTCATAGCAAAGAATGAAATAAACAGGTACCAGCACACAGGGTCCTTTAAGTTTCTCTTTTTCAATATAGTAAATTTCTTCATACTTTCTGCCTTCAGTCAACAGCCTTTTAAAACTACTTTAATGGCATAAAAAGGCTGTATTACTGTAAGGTTGAAATACCTTTATGCCAAAGTATATATACCAAAGCTTATTTTCTACACAGCTCCTTCAGATAAAGAGCATGGTTTTTTTTGAGGCTCATCAAAAGGTGAATTTTTACATCACTAGTTATACACAACAGTGGTGTACTGGTATAACAGAGAAAACATCTTCTCCCAAGCCACAGCTATTCCTGACTGCCAGAGCTGCTGCCTAACAACACAAAAGAGTGCACTTTTGGGTAAATGTATTGTTTCATCTTCATGTTAAAAGCTATTCAGGTAAATCCAATATGAAATCCAATATGAAAAATTGGTGTGGTTAGGCAAGGACTCACATCCAGACATCTCTGGGAACTAAGGTACCAGGGACCATAGCAGTCTTCTGCCACACATGAGCTAATTTGTTAATTTAACCAACAAAGACAAAAGATTTTAATCTAAACTACATGTTATATCCTCTCTGTCCCTTAGCATGGTCATTCAGTCTTCTTTTCTTCCAATTCTTCCTCATAGCAAACAGCACAGCACACTGCAAGTTCTCTTACTCCTGTGCAGGACAGCATGTGGCCACTTCACCAAACATTTCCACATGCCCCAGTTTCTTGTTCCATTCCAGTAATTGAGAAGAAATGTACCAAGGTCTGACAAAAAAGCACCTCTAACTTTTCTGCAGTCTTACCTGTAGTAGATTTGTCCAAACTATGTGGTATTCCACTAATGCACCACTATATATGTTGAAAGGGAAAGGAAAGTGCCTGAAAGGCAGAAAACCCCTTTGGCAAGCTTATCAGTAAACACACTCAAGTTATTTTCAGCTACAGTCATGCAGCCCATCTTATTTCAGAAGCCAGCCACTTTACATACAGTTTATAAACACAGGTTAAAACTTTGCTTACAGGATTACAGGGGAAGTCATCACCAAATGGTTTAAATCGAAAATATACCCTACAACTCTTTCATAGAAGGATTTATCCAAGTTAGGCAACATAATATCCAAAATGCCTTCTCAGGCACCAAAGTATGAAGTTGCAAGCCTGCATTTAACCATTTACTTTCCTTCTACCTGTTTTATTTGGTTCCAAAGAGAATAATTGTCATTTGCACCATCATCTCAGTTTTCCCATACAGCCTCCACATCCTTCCTGAATTCCCCTCTACAAGCAACTCTGAAATGTTAGCTTAAGGTGGGAATAGTAACTGCACTATGACTACATAGAAATACCAAGCACTGAGCTGAAAACTAGAGAGACCACACAATACAAAGGATGTGGCTCTGACAGTAACAGGCTGACTACAGCAGGCACGCAGAAGTCTACAACTACTGTTGACCTTGCTAACACAAGGGACCAAAGCTGTACTTTAAAGGACCTCAGATGTCTCTGCTGACTGTTTTCAAGAACTGCTGGGCCCCTTCTGGATAATTAGCCACTGTCTAAGTAAATATTTGAATAGCTGTGGAAATTAGAACTATTTTTGATCTTCGGTTTCTATTCTCAAGAAAGGATAATGAAATATAGGTCAGAGTTACAGAGTCTTCCTAGAGTAGTGAATTAAAAAATAAAGTCACATTTCTCAGATTTTTTTTATAGGACTACCCAGATCCTTTGGTAGCAAAAAGGATCAGGAGATAAACATAACATTCTTAACCCAAGCTTCCATAGGTGGCTGTGTTAAAAGCAAAAAAAAAAACTATTCAAGGACTGTCCTCAAGTGTGCCTTGCACAGGCCCTGCATTCAGAACAAAAAAGCTAGACCTTCCAATATTTCATCTCAAAAGAAGTCCCTTTGTTTTTTATCTCCTGGCAGGCAACACAACCTTCAAGTTCTCACTGAAGGTTTATTTGTCCTTCACATAAAAACCCACTGTTTTGGGGCCAGGGGGATTCCTTTAATATTGAACCGCACCAGCAGTTAATGCTTAACATACATGCAGAGTAATAATGCTACAATTGCCTTGCAACCAGGAGACCATGAAAGAACATGACAGACTTAAACAAAAGTCCATAATGATGATGAGTAACACAGAAGCAAAGCCACACATACACTCCCCAATACCTTGGATAGCCTACATTGGCAGACGGAGTGAAACTACAGATAAAGCTACTCAGTTTAAGAAGCAAAGGTAATAAAATAAAGTAAATACCTTAAAGACCTAAGTCACAAATTAAAAGAAGCACCAATAAATTTAAAACTGTATTTAATTTACAGAGAAATAAGAATACTTTTCTTCTCTCCCAACTCTGCACAAAACACTGCACTGAAGTACAGGCAGTCTTAGATTAATAAAAACATAAGCTATTACTTGATTCACTTGGTTTTTAATTCATTATTAATTTATGGAAGTAATATTCTCTACCCTCATGACCAATCTAAATACATAAAGTCCCCCACTCATCAACAGACATATCAAATCAGCTGAGAAGCACCAAAGTTGTACAAAAGAAGGTTAAATCTTATTTATGGAAGTTTGTAAGTGGGTTTGTTAGTAGGAATAAGCATCTGTCACACCATTTACTGAAGAACAAGTATGCTACCGCCCACATTTACATTACTACATTGTTTAGTTTTGTATTGTTTAGGGTTCAGTTTCAGAAATTCTCTAGTTTTCAAAGCCAATAGTCAACAGCTTTCCTATGAAGAGTTCAATTATCATAGTGGTTCCTCTTTTACATGGACTTAACTCATGTTGAGTTTATCACACAAAAGCTGAAACTGAATTAAATTGTTTCTTTAATCAGAACTTAGTGCCACAAAGCTGTTTACAATGGGTAGACAGTAAAGATAAGATAAGTAACGCTATTAAACAAAAAAGAAGCACACAGGAAACTAATACCACTAGTTATCTCTCAAACATTAATCATTGATTTCCACTCTTTACTACTAGAACCAATTATGCTATGCCTAGGGCAACTGAACATTGCCTGACTAAATTGCCTTTTGTATAGCTTGTTAACAAGGCTTAGTTGAAAAAGGCTGTGTCTACAGAGAGAGGGATATGAAAAATGCTTAGGGAAGGACATTGCAATTGAAACTTTTATTACTGTTACTTTATCACATCATTACATTGTCTCACCCTCCTTCCTTTTAAGGGCTTAATTTCCTGTGATCTTACCCCAAACTGGGGTAGAAGATAGGATTTCTTTTCTCCCTCTCATCTGAAGCGTAGGTTCAGTACTCAAGAACACTATCTAAGTAATACAAGTCTGACTTCAGAAACTTGCCTTTTGAGCATCAAGGTGGAAAAGGTGTCACTGTAAGCTTTATAGTACCCTTCTGCTAATTGGACTTCAAAATCTCTTCAGTAAAGCTTTTCTGCATCAGACTAGATTTTGTGTGCACCATAACCTAGGGCAAGGGTTTAGGTACATAGAACACAGGCAACGGTACCCCTGATTTCTCCTTAAGAACACTTCTCACTCCTGTTTAGGAGTCACTACTTTATATAGTTTCTGGGTACGAAGAAATTCAGGTATTCAAGCAGAACTACCCTTGTTATCACTAAAAGGAATTCAGAGCCTTTGTTATTTGCATGCAGTCTCCACCTTCCTGCTCCCAAGAACTTTTGTAATTTTTTCCTTAGAGATTTTAGATTTACATGATTTTAAATTTACACTAGACCAAAGTGGAACAAATGTATACCTCAGATGTCAGTCTTGTCCTGTAAATTGTCCAATCTTTCTAATGTCTATATGCCACCAGTCATTTCTATGCAAACATCTAGTTGCCTTTAGAGCACGTGCTGGTATATATACAATACCATAAACGCTGTACATTTATACAAAACCATGTTCACCTGGACTTGCCAATATTGCTTGGCTGATGTATAAGTGCTTCCTACATACGCAGTGGTACACGCAACTGCTTCAGTCACTGATTACGTATTTAGACTTCTTCCCTCAGAGTCTGCATGTCTTTGATTTCATATGGCCATGAAAACAAAGCACATTCTCATAGGTTGCCCAGAGAGGTGGTGAAAAATCTCTATCTTAGAGGTATTAGAAAGCTGTTTGGGCACAAGCCTTGGCAGCTGGCTCTGGGTGGCCCAGCTTGAGCAGGGGAGGTGGACCTGATGACTTCAGAGGCCACTTCCCACCTCAGCCATTCTGTAATTCTCCACTCAACAGCCCACTCCCTCTTTCTCTCAGAGGAAGAAGTTCAGAAGCCAGCAGAGACCTTGCACTCTTCATCACTGTGTTAACTCAAGTTTATCAACACAGAATCTTAACTGGAAAGGATGCAACTCCTCTACCACATCTCTCATGTATCTCTCTGACAGGAGCTCTTGCTTGCAATAAATTATCCTGCTCTAAAACAGTGTCTGTTCTACTTCCATTGCTCCTCTTCCTCCTTTGGTCTCAAAGTCAGTTCAGCTGGAGGGAGGGCCCAATGAAGCAGTGCAGGACACCCAGCTGAATTTCTTGTGGAATTAACATTTTCAGCCAAGTTCAGCACATACATGTATCATACTGTTTTTAAAAACTAATTATGCCCCCCCAGCTAGCAGAAGTCCTCCAGTAGCTCACTATGTGCCAGCTTCTTTAGGACATTCTGAGCCCTCACAACTTTACACACTTTGAATTTTAGTGGTTTTAAAGCCTGGTCAGAGCAATCCAATCATACTGGATTCTTGACAGCTAACAATGAACAGGGAAAAAGAGTATCTCTGCCTAAGCTATGTAAAAGTGCAAAACAAATTACCAATGATGTTTGTTGTAAATGACAAAGTAATCTATAAGATGAGACTGAATAATAAAGGTAAGATGGCATAGTAAGAGGGCTGTTGGAAACACAGCTATGCATTTAGTGTGCCTTACACTGAAAAACAAGCAAGTCTAGATCAAAGTGGAACAAATGCATACCTGCAGACTTCTCCAGACAGCACAAATGCAAGGCATATTTAAGCATGAGAACTGAAGGTTTCCAAGTACTCACTTTCAAAAGCTGACCTCTTCCCTCCTGCTCAAAGGCATTTTATTGGACAAGCTGATAATTATTCTCCAAAAATATTAATCTCATTCTACTCTCAAACTACCACAGCTATCAAACCACAATTACTATTAATTTAAATGAAGTATTAAACAGTTGGCAGCCACTGAAAAGCAAGATGTAGCTTAGAAAGCAAATCCTTCTGCCCAAATCTACCAGGTCAGTATTTGAGCTTTCTATATAGCCAAGACTAACAAAGCACTCCAATGTGGCTGTGACAGCACAGATACACTCCAGCAAATTCAGGAATTTAAATTACAGTCTATGTAGGTAGCAGCACCAACCTTGTATTCTTCCACAGGCAGATCTATCAGTAAAGATGACCTAAAAATAGGTTTATTCAAATGTCAAATTTGAAATTACTTTAGAGTGTTCTACTGAAGTGAAGCAGGAAGTTAACACTTGCCTACTCCCTTCCACAAAAGGTGGTTTAAGCCCTGCTGAAGTCAAGTGACTAGAAATTCTACTTTGTTTATATACTGACAAATGGCTGTGTCAAAGGATTTGTAGCATTTCAGAGCTATGTTGACATTAGTGTAACAAACACATTAGTCCCTCACCTTCATTAGCACAAGTTTGCAGCAAATGTCCAACCATTTGGAGAGCGGTTATTTATTGCCAGCTATTTGATAATCTTGGCAAAAATGAAAGCATGCCCCTATAAGTCTGCAAAAAATCCACATAACAAATTCATTTTAGAAAAAAATATTAGATAAGAGCTCAGAATATTTTGTTCAGTGAACAAGAACACAATCCAACTTTTAAATACACATTTTCCTCCAGCTTGCCATAAGCTTAGTCATCTTCTGGAATATTTAGTAAAACTTGGTATTTTAGTCTACAGGTTTCCAAAACATTACTAGAGAACAGTACTGTCAGAACTACTTACGGAAAATATGAAGTCATCATTCATGTTTTATGATTTATGTAGCAGGCTTTTTAAGAAGTGGCTAAGCATTAAAGGACTGTCATATTTTATAGATACCTTAAGGCCAGTACCTCTGTAACAATGCAATTGGCTAGAGTACTTGCAAGCAAATGAAAGCTGAGTCACTTTACTCATCCTGCTCAACTCAGTCCCCAAGTCATTGTTCTGAATCATTTCCTTCATAACAAGGAAAGTGATTGTGTTACAACCGAGTATCTCACAAGAGAAACAATACTAGAAGGAAAGCTACCACTTCCACATAGCAGAAACAAAACTAGGGGAGATGATATAGTTGAATAGAGATTTAGCTTCAGTATTTCTTTAGGAAACAGTAAGATCCTAAAAGACTATGACTGCCTGTGAAGTAACTCAATGAACAAGAAGTAGCATTTTTAAAATGCATGAAGCTTTTAGATTTTTAATAACCCAAGTGTTTATGTTTCATACTTCTCCCCACCCTTCCACAAAAGGGTGTGCAGAAAATAAATAGTCTTAGCAGGTAAATTTTTGCTTCGTAAGCCTACAAAGGCTAAAATGATCAAAAGACTCCAGCTAATACAGTGACTAAACCAGCGACTAAAGCAATTTTCAAAATTTCTGCTTGCACAGGCATTTTAAACAAACATCAGCAAACTACCCACTTTCTTAGGGAGTGAGTTTTCATAGAGAGAGAAACACTTCTTTTGCCTGTCTGTGGAAACATATGCTTATGTCCCACAAGCTGAAACATGGGTCCAGCCTGGTTTTTTACTACATTCTGTGTTAGTAAAACTGATTTCCAGACAAGTCAAACAGCACAGCAGGAACAACAATCATAGTTTCAAGGTAAATAAGCTAAAACTGTAAACACAACATTGTCTGATGGGTATAAAAAACTACCTTGCCTTTATCTGTAGGTTTTTAATAGTTATAATTAAAATACTGCCATCTCTTTTGAAGTCAAGTTGTTACATTCAGACTGTTATGCTAATGGAGGATCTGCTACAGCTTGGAGTCATTTATGACTACTTAATTATTTAGAGGATGTAAATCCTACTCCCAAAAAAAAAGTCCAGAAATGAGGGTTCACTAGAATAATCACAGAGGCCCTGTTCAGCTATGTGATTTTATCCTATTCTTCTTCACCTTTTCCCCCCACACTGGCTACTCTAAGTCTGAAATGCTGAAGAGGTGATTCTAGTCTCCAAACAGAAATACAAATCAACTCGGGCAAGAAAATTAGCAGCTTTCCTCCCTGCCCTGCAGACAAGTTAGTGAGCTGAACCAGCTCACTCAAACATCAGCTGAAGATAAAAACTAGTGCAAGGTAGGATACAGACTCAAGGGATGGTCCCACGAGACAGACTGCCACTGCTAAGCTGCCTTGTAGTTTCTTCCTAGATCAACAGAAATTTTGGATAACTTACTTTTAAACACACATGAGCTTTTTCAAAACACCTCTGAAAAGGGGAGTGCTGGAGAAGCTGTCACACAAGTTCAAACAGATGGCAGAAGGAACCAGCACCAGGGCACATTTAGGTGCAGAATTCAACAGCCAAACAAACTTGAATTTCAAAAGGCTCACACCAAGTCAGCCCCCTCAGCTCTGCAGCTGTTCCAGCATTCCTTGGCCTACCATGCCCTCCCATCCCAGTTGTGATAACTTACTCATGTCATGTGTTTGACTGACATATAAATCATTTTACTAATATAATTATTTACAAGAACAGAGTGTTCATTCAGAAGTGTAAGCACAGACAAATCTCCCCCCATTTGTGACATACTTGCTTTCAAACTAAACCCTCAACTCCCCAAGATTCTATGAATCTCAAAGTGTATGCCTACTCACCAATATCTTAACTGCATTTTGAAAGACTGAAAGACTAATTTTTAGCAGATGAAGTCTAGGACCACAGGTAAAAACATATATCATCACATGTACATCAGCTTCAGTTTGTCTTTGCAGAAAGACATCTGCCATTTTCCACAAAAGACAAAGAGGTATCAGTAACTCAGTTTTACCATCAGTGTCAATAGCCAGAAACCTCAAAGGTCAAAGGGAGCAAGGCTTATCAAGTGACTGATGCTCTGGCTTTTACATACAGAGAATTGTGGAAAGATTTAGTACTAGAGATACATAACAAAAACCTTTCCTCCCGACATGAAAACCCCGGAAGTGAAATCAAAGCATGAGAAGCATTGGGAGAGAATAATAGTTCACAGCTGATAAGGATAAAAGTAGAAAAGATTTAAGAAGTGCAGTGCTAAAATGACAAAGATGGTGTTAGAAAACATAACATTCATCTTTCCTCAGCCTGTCTAGTCAGGGTAATTGATGACACTGAGAGCTATGAAAAAGGATTGCTTACCCACACAGATCAGTTAAGACAGGTCTTAGGCAGTGATGCAAACACTGGGTCAGCAGAACACTTGGCTGCATCATAATTAGGACTGCTTTTCTCCGACCACAGCTGTCTTCTACAGTTCTGCCACAGTCACTTGGTTATTACAGAAAGTTAATAACATAATGACATAACATTAACTTAGATGGTTTTCATAAAATAAAGGTGGATGTTACCTGTAGATGCAAGAATCTGGCACTTTAAACTCCATTGCCCTCCTAACCTCTACAGGACAAGAAAAGCATACACATAATCATTTAGATGAGTATTTCACTGACACGTAGGACGAGCCATTCTCTCCACTTGTAGCAAGGTTAGGCACCACACTGGCAAAGACCATCATCACATTCAAGGATTTCCTGTCTCCCCACATCCTTCACAAGTAACTGGATAATTGCAGACCAAAGCCAGGTCAGAGGTTTTTGCTTATTCAGCTGACCTACTGCGTTCCATAAGAAGGAGGAATATAACCATCACACTGATCACTCATCCAGGACCATGCCTTCAGAGAAGATTAGCAATCCTAAAAACATTCACACAGTTTGCTGACAAGTCTCCAAGCCTTAGAAAAAGTCACAGGAGACTAAAGAGTGAGATTATCCCGAGTGTCTTACCTCTGCAATCTACACTGCAACTCCAGCTTCATTTTAGATGGATGTAGAATTGCAAGCCACTTAACAATTAATACTTCAGACATGTTACAAGTAGTCTTGGCGTGGTCTCTTCAGGACAACTTTCCCTTTCCTTAAATGAACTCCCACAATGCTTTTCTGGAAACATTACTGTTTTCACCTAAATTCTTCAAGCTTAATACAGTTTAATGCATGGAAGTAAACAACTGATCACACCTTATGCTACCACCTTGGACACCAACCTACAGGTAACAAAAAATCCATGGGTCACAATCTAAAAATGCCTATTTCCTGTTCCTTGAGACTCTAAGATCTGTGCACCTTTCAAATAGTGCAGCATATTAAATTCCAAAGTACGTCTGAGAGAAGCTGCCACAAAAGCTTAGCTGTAACTGAAGCAGTTCAAGGAAACATTATAAAAGGTCATTTTAGAGTTGTTAACTGACTGGGATGAAAATCAAACACTTTACATCATCAGTGAGAGGGAAGGGAAATGCACAAATTCAGCTGTCATTTGAACAAAAGAAGCCAGCTTTCTCCATCAGGCAAGGAAGATGCTCTAGCACAGAAAGTATATGTAGGAAGGCTGGTGTAACACATTCAAAAAATCTTCAATATGATTTTCCCACAGCCCTGAGTGCTGCTAACTAACCAAGAGCGCTGTAATTTATTCTTCTCACACTCCTGGATATGTAACTACTTATTTATCATCACGATACAGTAGACAACGAAGAACCAGGACAGAACAGACTCAATAGTCCCTTAAGGACTAGAGCTGAGAAACATGTGAAACAACTACAGTTTGGTGGGCAGCACTGTGGAATCCCAATTATAGATGCTCAAACTCATGATTCCCACACAAGGCAAATGAAGAGGCGTTTTGCATAAGACCTACCTACCACCCCATCCCTACATGCTCAATTATGCATGTTGACTCTTCAGATGAGTACATTGCCAAAAGATTCATTTTTATCCGCTTCCATTACTATTCTGAAACTGGTATAAGATTGGTGCTATGGTCAAATCTCAGACATACAGGCACCTAATTAAAGGGTTTGGGTTGGTGTCCCCATCAAAAAAGAAAGAAAATAACAAATTTAAAAATAACAAATTAAAAAACATGAAGGTTTTTTTAAGTGATCACTATAACTAAAACATGATTATAAAGCTAAGATATACACACAAATTGCAAGATACAAGCTACAAAATTAAAGACTGCATGATAGTGACTGACAACTGTGCTTGACACGATGCTAGTCCACATAGACCATAATGTAAACCTGTGAGGAAAGCTCTGAACCAGTAGTATTGTGCCCACTTTAACTCCAGAAATATATAACCACCCCTTTATTTTCCAGAACTTAGTACTAAGTACAGTGCTTTATAAAAAGGGAAGTGCAGTTTTTTAGGGCTTGCATCTGGAAGCCAGTATTTTCTCATTTGATACAATCCCTCTATTTTTTTGATAAATGAACCCAAAAACATCTAAACAGCAGAACCATAACAAAGCACTTGTAAGTTTAAAGTATGACTAATATGACTATTTCCATAGCTAAGAATATGATTGCTTTTTTCTTCATACTCACTACCCAGCATGCTACCACAGTATATGAAACACATGTGCTGTCCAGGGTAATTTACTGGTGGCATAGAGTTGGAATAATTGAGCAAGAGAAAAGTTAGTTTTGGTGATACTTTTTGGATCACATACAAATATTTTGTTTGAACTTGATCCGGCTCATTTTTCAAAGAAAAAGAACATGTAGATTAAACTTTGTAAGTGAATTTGTGCATCTTGGGGTACATCATCATCATGAAGTTAAAAACAAAAAAACCCAATTAAAGCTAACTTCACTCATCTGAAATACTAAATATAGCTAGGTGGCCTGTCAGTGGCATACTGTGTCTATATTTAATCACAGGCACTAGAATCCTAAATTTGATAGCAAAAGTTAAAAATTATGCCAACAGGCCACAAGACTTAGCAAAAGCAAAGCAAAAAACAAAGCAAAGAATAGTTTCAAATAACATAAGCTGCATTTTCTTCTTCAGAATAAGAAAATACACACTATGTGTGATACTTCTGTATTTGAACTAAATAAACTATAGGCATTAGTGAGCTTTATTTAATACCAGGGAGCTTGAAGACAACACATAAATGCTGACACTTTATAGATAACTATAGTCTCTCCAAGGCTTTAGCAATCCTGTCAGCGTAATGAGACTGATAAGTACAGCAGCTGTATCAAGGGGTATTTGATTTAGCAGTTCTGTATTGACCATCTTTCCAAGGTATATTTACATTTTAGAGGTTTTCATGAATGCCCTAAATACCTGAATACTGCTTCTCCCTCTAATAAGTATTTATTTCCCTGTACCAATGTTGGGCCTTCTAAAAAATTACTTCAATTCCTATAGAGACGCCAGCATACCTTCAAAAATCAAGCAGCTGTAAACAAATTAACAAAACTACTCAGGCAAAGAAACCAGTACATAAGTCTTTAAACTCTGGGTCCTAGTCACTCTCTATATGGATTTTTTTTTTTTTTTTTTTAATATGACAGAGCTGGAGCAGAATGCTTTTGCTTCCCCCTTATGGTAAGTTGAAGAGAACTCTAGGAGGAAAGCTTTAAGCTGAAATATTTGGAGTATCCACATGACAGGGAAACACAGATCACTTAGATCTCTTAGAGCTGAATACTGAAGACCTGTTATACAGAAGGATCCTCATGTCACAGAATTTCAGAACTGCTTATCACGCTGCCCTGGCCCCTTCCTCAGTGACCAAAACTAGAACTACCCAGGTATTATAGAGATGTCCAATATTAATATCTACTTATCCAGACTATTTTTCCAGAAAAACTGTTAGAATAGGTTCAAGACTCTCAAATTGTCCCAAAATTAAGAGTTTGTAGTTCTATTCAATATGGTGCCATTCTCAAAACCACAGTATTTTGATACTTAAGCTTTAATGTAAAACTACAATAAAAAGATCTGATTCCTATATTTACTAAAATCTGATTCAGCAACAGCTTTAAGTTATATTGTGGCAGCCTTTTTAAAATTCGAATCCTGACACATCATAGGAAGAAACTTTCCTAGTCTATAGAAATTCAGTTCTAATAATTGACAAGTGCAGCCAAGTAAGTTGTTATTCTTACAACAGACTGGAAGGAAAGATAGTGTTACACTCCCGCTACAATTTTATGCATCTGCAAATTATAGTAAACCAGAGCTGGCTTATTTCAAACTGAGATTGGATTTTGTCCCTATGTTTTCAATATCAGAAGCATTCAAGTTATCACAGCATGAAATAACAGGTTCTTAATACTGCAGTGGATTTTATGCTGTGGAAATTGCTACATGATGCAGTGGTGACATGTTTATATAGAACACTCATAGGAAGGATTACACAAATCATGCATGTCAGCAAAATGGAAAGCATCTGTTTAGGCTGTGGCATGCTGCTAAGGCTCTCTCCACTGCCAGTTTGTGATATGGTACACAGCCCAGTTGGAGTCACAACAGCAAAACGGTGACAGATTTTCATGTCACTGCCTACTGCAGAAGTTGGGCAGCCTTACGATGGTAGCTGCTAGCATAAAAGCAAGATCAGATCACGTGCATTCTGCATGGAGAAGAGGCAATTAATCTGACGTTAAACGTTTCAAGGGACAAGTACTAGAGCCTTATTTTCAGTTTTTATATAGAAACTCATTGAGACTTGATTAATGATCAAGGGATGAAAAAGAATTTCCCCTGAACCACATTAAAAAAAAACACCACAATACACCAAAACCCAGAAAAGTACAGACACTTAAGTACTGAAGCAATATTACATGCAAGATCCATGTCTTTACAAAATCCACTTACAGTTTTTTGGACTAAACAGCCTCCAAGAATACTTAAAAGCCTACATAATGCTCCAGAGTATTAGCTTTGCTTTTGGACCACCAGTTTAGCTGACACGGAAAAGACTAGCTGTATAAGACTTCACACATCTAGACACATTGTTCTATTTAAGTCAGCATTGACTTGCATCAAAAAAGTTGGCTTCAAATCAGCTGATTCAGATGACATCTTATGAATTAAGTAGTATTACTTTCAACAGAAGTCCACCCACTATTGGTCAAGCCAATCTTTTCTGGGATCATGAAGGGGAATACAAGGAAAAGAGCTTTGCCAACAACAAAAAAAAAATAAAAGGAAAAGCAAAGCAGGACACAGAATCTACAGGAAGTTTACATATGAACAGATCTTCAACTAAATCTAAAGGGTGTTGACTACTCCTTTAAAACTTAAGCCAAAATCTCAAGTTCCGCAGTCCAAACATAGCTATACCTTCTTGGAGTTTTTTTTTTCTTGAAGTCACTTCACAATAACATTTAGAGATGAATGGAACTGTTATGGAAACCCAATCATAGCAATACTAGATTCTAAGTTTAGTTCTCTATTACTGTAAGAGATTCAGAACACACAGGGTGCTTTAAAAAGGTCTCTAAAACTGTTATAAATAAGTGTATGACTTAGGCCTGAAGGAAGAACAGCTGGAGAATTTAGGATCCTCCCATATTTTAACTCATGGTGATGTCATAATTTAGAGTTCTTGGAAACTATCAATTCAACATTTAAGCACCATCAATAACATTAAATGTACTACACATCTCTATTGGCTTAAGCACCAATTTAACTTTTATTAAGGGGAACACACAGAACTCTTAATTACAAGAAGTCACATGAGCATTCTCAGAACCTCTCAGATTGATTTAAAATATATACTTTTAGAGTTCAAAAGGGTTTCTAAACATACTATCTCCTGTGCACTCTCTGCAAGCTTTATAATACATTGGAAAGAGAGTGCTCTGCCATTAAGTGTTTCACAGTGCAGATTTGAAGGGGCTCCTTTAGGGTTATGAAACAGCATTTCATTTCCATGTTAAAAAAGTTTGGCTTGGGAGGGCCTTCTAAGTTTTGAAGATGGGGTATTTTATAAAATTTTATTATGAAAAGGTAAGATCAGTCAAAGAAGCTTTAAGTTGAAGTATATTTTCAGATTGCTTAATACTTTCATTGTTATGCAAGTGTATTTCATAACCTTATTTGAGGATTCAAAGAACAGTTTTAATACTAACAATGGTCTCAGTCTGACAGCTAATGCTAACCCAAGTGTGCATCATGCCCTCCTTCAACACTCCAATTTATGTAACTCCACACCACTATGGGTCTAAAAATAAACCACATGGGAAAACAAGGTTTAGATGGACAAGAAGAGTAAGGGCACATACTTATTCTCCTTAATTAGCATCTGCTAGTTGTGGAAACAATACCATCCCAGAAACCAGTTAAGACTTTCTAACCTCTACAGGCAGCCCCCAAAGAAAGCTATTAGGACAAATACACAGGATTCCTGAAAAAGTGTTCTTGGCTTGATTTCTTGAGAAATCTTTTTTGCCTTTCCTCCCAGCCTTCAAAAAGAACAATTTGCCTCCAAGGCAATTCAAACAACATTTTCAGCAGGGGTTTTAAAGATTTTTTCCAGAAATATGCAAGTTTGCTATTGTGACCATCATTAAAACAGCATCTTAAAGCTGCTAATGTGCTGGCAGAAGAGTCTGTGAGGAAGACTGAGAAGCCATTCATTAACAGTAACAACCTTTAAGCAGATTCAGAGATTATTGCTTGTAAAGGATTTAATATCGAAAGCTACAGAAATGACCATAGGACTTAGAACTCTGGATCCTAGGAGGATACAGTTGATTTAAAACTATTTGTTAACAATCTTAACACCAGCATTCCTGTTAAACAGAACAGTCAGTTCAAAACCAGAAATAACCAAAGCAGTGATTCTACAAGTGAAAAAGAACAAGTGCAAACCTCAAGGAGATAGGAGTTCATCAACAGCAGTTCATTTCACAAAAATAATTACCAAAAAGGACAGGAGAAAGGAGTTTATAGTTACCCAGAAGTGTGCGTGACAGTTAACCATCATGGTCCTCTCAATAAGCTCATCAGGACACTCCAGAAGATGGTGCCCGGAGACCACACCAGCATTGTTAACCAGGACAGACACCTCGCCAACCTCCTTGCGGACCCTCTCAGCTGTCAAGTAGACATTCTCTCTTTTGCCCACGTCACAGGTGTACGTGTAAACCTGCAAGTTGCAATGGGGCAGCACATCTTTCTCTCCATCTCCAGCTACTAAAGAACACAGATAAGAGAACAGAAGGGGGGGGTGGCAATAAAGTTCTTGCTCACATTTTGACATTCAAACAAGTAGTTCAAGCAGAAATAGCAAATAAAACTCCAAACCACCAGAACTTCTATTTACTTTGGTGTCACTGCGGTACACCAGGAGCCAGCTATTTACTATCGCTACTACGTGTTTTAGGAAAAGCCGCAGGTTTTAAAGCCGCTACTGGAGTCCGAAGCTCCGCGAAGCAGGTTCTGTGCTCACCGCTGCGAGCACAGGGCCGGCTCCGGCTGGCAAAAGCACCGTCGGGGCGTCTGATAGCCCTGCGCCCGGCGGGCTCCAGCCCGCAGCCGCTCTGAGGGCCCGCCGCAGGTGAGCGCTGCTCCGGGCTGGACCCGCCGGGCGCGCAGCCCCGGCTCCCTCCGCCCCGGGCCGGGCAGGTGAGCGCCGGGGACAGCGCGGAGAGCCCCGCCGCTTACCTCCGGGGGCGGCGGCGGCCGCCTCTTCGGCCATCTCCCGGTAGATGTGCCGCACCATGCCCGCCGTCTCCTCGTTGCTCTGCGTGTTGATGTCCCACAGCACCAGAAGCGCCCGGCGCCGGGCAAACTCCAGGGCGAAGAGGCGGCCCAGGCCGCTGCCCGCCCCGGTGATCAGGCACACCTGCCCCGCCACACTTTTCTCTTTGGGCCGCACCAGCCACTTGGCCGCGGCCAGCACGAACGCCCACAGCACTCGGAAAGTCACCACGAAGAACTCCAGCAGGATGTTCATGCTGCCGGACCGCGGGGCCGGCGGCACGGAGCCTCCTCGCCGCCCGGCTCCCCGACCTGGAGCCGCCGCTGCCCGGGACCACCCGCTGCGGGCACCGAGGGAGGCTCCGCTCACGGGGGTCCCGCCGCCGAGCGCTCCCGCTCCGTGCCGCTCGCAGCCCCACGCCCCGCCTCAGTCACACACGCCGAGAACGGAGCCCGGACACGGCGCTGCCTGCCTGCCCGCCGCCTCCCCGTTCTGTCCCGTCCCGCCCGCGGCCCCGCTACTGGCAGTGAACATCTTGCCCGCTCGGCCCCTCTATATAGGGCGGACCGGGCGGCCGAGCCCCTCCCCCGGGCCGGCCCATCCCGCCCCGCATTCCCGGGACCCCCCGCCCCCGCCCCGCTCCGCCCCGCCGCCGGGGGAGGGCCCCGACGGGAACGGGACGGCACGGCCGGTGCTTTGCGCTGCTCGGGCCGGGCGTCCCGGCGGCCCCCGGCGGCTCCAGCCCGCCCCAGCCCGGCCCCGGCGAGCGGACTACAAGTCCCGGGGTGCGCCGCGCCCCGCCGGAGCGCCATCTCGGGTGCGGTGCCGCGGCGCGGCTTAGAGGAACACGCACGGGCGCTGAAGGTTCGTGCTCGGGGCTAGAGACGCAGGGAAGCTGGAAGCACACGGCAACCACTGGATCCCCGCAGGATGCCCGCATGCCTGGGGATCCTCTGCTGAGCTGTGAGAAACCTTTGAGGAAAACCCCCCCGTGGCTTCTTGGTCTGTCAGCCAGGTACAGAGGTCACTGATACCTCGCGCCCGCCACTGGCTGAAATAGGAGCTCACAGGTGCCAGCACACGGGAAGTATTTTCTTCTGTACGATAACAGAGGCTGCTCCCTGTAGCTGGGCACCCTGTGGCCAGCACCCGGTGCCGCAGCATCCCGCTCCTGGGCATTTGCCATTTCCAGTGGATGAGGACCAGAGCGTACCTGTGCGATTTCCCACACATGCGTGTGCAGGATTCATCCCACTGTCTCTGCCCGCCTGCAGCTGTGTGCCTTAAGGGCACGACGCTGCGCTTTCTTCCCTGTGTAGCCGCCAGTTTTCAGAGAAGTTGTTGGAACTTCGTGAACGCTGCCTCTCGGACTGAGCAGAAATTCGAGTTCAAAAGTTTCGGAAAAAGTGCAGTCTTAATCTCTAATTAAAATGCAGCATTTTAAACCCCCCCCCCCCCCCCCCCCCCCCAATACTGCTTATGAGATCAAGTGATACAAACGTCTGTATTAGCATAAAATAACACCATGGTAAAAAACCGAACATTTATACCCCTGTAACTGGGATCCAAAGCACTCTCAATAACCTTTTCAGGCGTTAGTGCTGTGCGACATCTCCGCGTGCTGTTAATTGACAACAAAGTCAGCAAACACAGAGCTGTTCCTTATCCCCACCCCTACTCTCTACACGTTTTTTTACATCGGGCAATCCTTCGCTGCTCAGGATTCCCTCTTCTTCCCGTACGTGTGTAATGATATGCCGGTGTCTCCGGGTGATTTTAGGAGCGCACAGGGTAGGCGCGCTCAGGATGAGACTTAATAGGCACAACCTTAAGCAGCCTTCCAAGCCTCTGTGCTGGGCAGCGCTGCTTCCCGAGCCGCCCTCCCACAGTGCAGTTACTGATTCCGTATGGCGAAAAGATGCCCAGCCTAATGAAAACACATGCCGGCAGCCCGTGGTTCCCATTTGCTCGTGCGTCCCACGATCCTGCGGGCAGCGTTCCCCGCTCAGCCTCCAGCCCCGCCGCGGTGCTGAGCGCGGGCGGGAGGTGGCGTCCCGTAGGCACGAAGGACGGCGTTTAAGGCTGAAACGGGCAATCCTGCCTCAAAAAGACGCCTGGCAGCCCCACCACCGCAGATCTCGTTCTCAGCCTCCTGCAGGAAAGGCTGGGCCTGGTGGTAGAGCGGTTCCTGCCCTGCCCGGGACACAGACAGTCCGGGACACAGCCCGTGCTCGGGAGACAGCCGATCCCGGGACACAGCCGATCCGGGACACAGCCGATCCGGGACACAGACAGTCCGGGACACAGCCCGTGCTCGGGAGACAGCCGATCCCGGGACACAGCCGATCCGGGACACAGCCGATCCCGGGACACAGCCGATCCCGGGATACAGCCGATCCGGGACACAGCTGATCCCGGGATACAGCCCACACTCGGGACACAGCCGATCCCAGGACACAGCCCGTGCTCAGGAGACAGTCCGTGCTCGGGACACGGCCAATCCCGGGACACAGCCCACACTCGGGACACAGCCGGTCCGGGACACAGCCCACGCTCGGGAGACAGTCCATGCTCGGGACACGGCCAATCCCGGGATACAGCCGATCCCGGGACACAGCCGATCCCGGGACACAGCCCACGCTCGGGAGACAGTCCGTGCTCGGGACACGGCCAATCCCGGGATACAGCCGATCCCGGGACACAGCCCGTGCTCGGGACACAGCCCCGCTGGGCGGAAGCAGTTCCTGATGCTTTTACCTCAGGCACTCGCTGGACACCCCGGCGCTCGCACGGCGGTCAGGCACAACGGGGGACGTCCAAATGCGGGGTCCTGACGAAGGGCAGGGCCTCGCCTGCGCGGGCGAATGAGCTAAGAGCGCGCCGCGCACGCGCACGCCCCTCTCTTCCGGCGCTGACCATGGCGGACAAGGAGTGAGTGCCGTTCCGCCTCTGCCATCCGCCGCCATCCGCGGCCGCCGCGCCGCCCGACCCCTGCCTACACCACCCCCGGGGCCGTCGCGCCTCTGCCGGGGCTGCGAGCGGTGGGAGGGGAGGGACCGGCGCGGCGGAGATAGAGCTGTCACCGGCCCGGCCCTTCCGCAGGCGGCGGCTGCGGCCGCCGGCCTGGCGGGGTGGGGAGGGAGAGCGGCACCCGAGCGCCGTCGCCGCCGGGAATGTGGGGCCGGGGCGGCGAGTTCCTCCGGGCTGGGCGGGCGGGCGGGCAAGGCTGTGTTGGGGGCTGGAGCAGGGAGTGATTGTCCGCCGGGCTGCTGTAGGTGGTCGTCAGGGTGATTGCTCTATAAATGCTGTTCTGACAAGTTTTGTCGCGTCTGAGAGTTTAAAATCTGCGGGACAAGAGGGAACGGGGCAAAAAACGATGTTTAGGAAGTTAGGTCTGAAGTTGAGGAGGAACTTCTTTACCCCACACACTGGAACAGGTTGCCCAGAGAGGTTATGGATCAACACTGGGGGTGTTCAAAACCATCCGGCTGCAATCCTGTGCCCTGTGCTCTGGGATGACCCTACTTGTGCAGGAAGGTTGGACTAGATGACCCGCCGTGGTCCCTTCCAACATCACCCATTCTGTGATGATCTGAGCAAGTTGAAAGTCCTGTGAAATAAATTTCACAGTATTTCCAAATAAGCTTTTCCTGTTCGAGCACCTGTTGAAATGTGCGTTGATCAAGGAGAAGTTACCCTGAAACAAATTTGTTCTATTAGCAATTGTAGCAAAGTAGGACAAGTATTCGTAGTTATGGTTGTGTGCAGCTCTGGTTGGTCTGTAAGGGTTTCTTGTCTGGTATAAAATGTGAATGGTGCAGGTTATGCACCAGAAAATCACCCAATTAAGTCCCAGGGAACTGTCCTGGGATGCTCTCCCAGGCCAGGGAAGGAACAGTGAGGACGACAGAGGTGAAGTAAAGTGGCTTAAGGTAGTGAGGTCTGTGCATATGTTGTGTTTGAGACTCTTAATGTTTGTCATATGTCAATATGTCATAACGTCATTGAGTTTCTTTCTACCAGCTAAAAGGTTTTATTTCTGTTTTCATTTAGAGTAAAGAAGGTGCCCTCTGTGCCTGAGAGCCTGCTGAAGAAGCGGCAGGCCTATGCGGTCATGAAAGCCAAACGGCAGAAGAAGATTTTGGCTATAAAAAAGGTGAATATTCTCTGATCCCTTGGCTCAGGCTGCTTATTTACTGCAGTAGCAGCTGCTGCTACTACTGTGATGCAGTACAGAAGTTCACAGTATGTTGATGTTTTCTTGATGTGTTGGACTAAAACATGCTTTTACTGGCTGATAACAAAGTTCTGGGCTGAGTTAAAGTGTACAGCTGTCTATAATAACATTGAAGTTAGTCTTGTACGAGGCAAGAAGTTATAGCCTTTGTGAGGGGGAGCTTGATGTGTGATCAGAGAATCCTAGAACTGTAGGAGGTTGGAAGGGACATCAACGATCTAGCTCCAACCCCTGTGCCATGGACTGGGACACCTTCCACTAGACCAGGTTGCTAAAAGATCCAATTCAATCTGGCTATGAACATGGGTAGGGTTGGCCCATCCACAGCCTCCTGGGGCAACCTGTTCCAGTGTCTCACCACCCTCACAGTAAAGAATTTCTTCCTTATATCTAACCTAAACTTTCCATCTTTCAATTTGTACCTGTTACTCATTATCACCACAGTGCTGAAGAAGAGTCAGGAATGGTAACACTGGTTGCTGTGTCCAGATTCTCTGAAGCATCACTGAGGGTTGATCAGAGCTGTGTGATACTGATCTGTTACTTGGGGGAAGTTCTAGAATGTGGCATGATACTTGAAGGTGATGCTCATGTGTTGAAAGGCATTTTCTAACTTAAGCAATTTCCAATTCATCGCAGTACCGCAAGGCACAAAGGAAGCTCATCTATGCAAGAGCCCAGGCTTACCACAAGGAGTACAGGCACATGTACAGGCAGGAGATCCGTATGGCCAGGATGGCCCGGAAAGCTGGCAATTACTACGTCCCAGCTGAGCCAAAACTGGCATTTGTGATCAGAATAAGAGGGTAAGGTTACATACAAGTAACATACAGGTATAAGTAATTTTATGTTCAAAAGTACTGAAGTTGGCTTTCCTGTTACCTCTCTGTTTTGAGGGCTTTAACAAGATAAAGCCTTCTACCAGTGGCTTGAGAAGTTGTTGGTAGATATTGTATGTGCCCTTGAGGTATGTTTAATTAAGGGCTAAATCATTTTGCTGCCTACTATCTTTAGGAATCCCTGATTTTCAAGAAGACAAGGCTGAAAATACATGCAGACAGTTATTCTTTCTCACCTTTAACTTGATAAAATTACACATCCCTATTCCCAAACATTATGCTGAGCTGTTCTTCAAGTGTTTGATTTGTTCTACTTTGGTGTAAAGTGTTACAGAAAACTAAAAAAAAAAGTGTGATTGGAAGAATTATGTTCAGGACAATGCAAGGCTAGTTCTA
Organism: Cyanistes caeruleus; assembly: GCF_971803275.1. Classification (NCBI taxonomy): domain Eukaryota; kingdom Metazoa; phylum Chordata; class Aves; order Passeriformes; family Paridae; genus Cyanistes; species Cyanistes caeruleus. The sequence goes on from NC_141701.1 coordinate 32,395,310, forward strand.
AATTGTTTCAGTATAATACTTAATTGAGTTATTTTTGTGGAAATAGATGTTTTAACTTTATACTGAAATGTATAGTAATAGTAAGTTAATTTACTGAGTTTGCTTTGTGTAATTCATGAAATGTGTTTTCATATGGTAACAGTGCTACTGTGATTTGGGGTCTTTTTTTAACCTCATACCTAGTGTTTCTGAGATGTTGATAATTCTCTTTTCCAGTACCAATGGTGTCAGCCCGAAGGTTCGCAAGGTTCTGCAGCTTCTTCGCCTTCGGCAGATTTTTAACGGCACCTTTGTCAAACTCAACAAAGCCTCTATCAACATGTTGCGGATTGTTGAGCCCTACATTGCCTGGGGGTGAGTGAAAGGCCCAGTTGTACCTAATCAGGTGCAAATGTTGAGTGGGTTTTGCATTTTGCTATGCTAAACTTGCAGGGGTTTTTCATCTTCTGTGTGCTTTCCCATCTTTGAATTGAAAACATGGTTGAGGCAGTGCTTTAAAGGTAATGTCTGCTAGATATGATTGCACTCTCATACTGGTGTTCTTGGGAACTTGGCATAAGATTTGCTTCTCTGCTGCTTTTGTGTTTACATGTGGGACATGCTGAAATGATCTTTAGTTGTTTGGTGTTGCAGTCTAAATCAGGGATGTTAACATTGTCCTAAAATGTGGCTTGCAAAGACTTAAAATTCTCTTTTTGAATGTGACCGTTTCAGTTACCCCAACCTAAAGTCTGTGCATGAGCTGATCTACAAGCGGGGTTACGGCAAGATCAACAAGCAGCGCATTGCTCTGACCGACAACCGCCTGATCCAGAAATGCCTTGGTAAATTCTGCTGAACAAAATGGGGAGCCAGCTGCTTGCCTCAGGGTGACCAGTGCTGAGCTGAGCAACTGTCCTTAAGTGTCACTGGAGTACACTGGTGTTTAGTTATGATCTCCACTTGTGTCTTAATTGTTTAATACAAAGCACGCTGGAATAAATTCCGTCATAAAGTATTGAAAACAGGTGTAAAGAATCAAATTTTAGCCTTTGTAATGTTAAATGTAACCTGCTTTACCTTTATGGGGTCAGTAGATCTTTGAGTAACTAAAAAGTACTGTAGCATGAAAGAGTCATCATAGCTTTGAACTTTAAGACTTTTGTATTAGACATTTTGTCTTTGACTTTTATGATCCGGTAAACAGACTTTCTAAACTTGTTAAAAGAACTAGATAGTGATCAGTGTATTCAGTAGAAGCAAAGTGTGCTGAAGAATTGGGGTATGGGCTGCTCTGGGAGGGTCCCTGCTCTTGCAGTCATGCCAGAATGAGTGAAAGCGACCACTCAAGTCTGTCCCTTTTTTTGGCACTCGATTTGCATTTTGCTTCAGATTAGGCTGTGTTGTGCCTGTTCCTTTTCCTGTGCAGTGGATTAACATCCTAAAGGTACAGGTATTCTGTTGTAATCTCTTTTTAGCACTGTGTTTTATGAGAGTTAACTTGTAACATATTGCCGAAGACTCTGGAAAGGCATTAAGGAAACATGCTGTAGCATTATTCAGCAGCCTAACTTAATAGCTAGTGAGTTTCTCCGAGTTACAGATTGCAGTGGTTTAGGTGTATTTAATCTAGCATTTCTCTGAAGAGCAGTCTGTTTTTCTGAGATTCAGTAAGTGCAGGTTGTTTGTTGTTTTTTCTCACTGCTGGCAGCAAATACTTAACAATTGAAACTGATGCCTCTTGCCAAATGTGCCATCTAAATGTTGACTTGGCTGTAACTAATCCATTTTAATTGGAAAAGTCAGTCATTCAGTCTCATGACAAAGTGAGTGGTTTCTGACTTCCTGAAGTTTATCAAAATAAGTAGGGATGACAGTAACAATGTGATAATTTTTAGTTTGTTATTGACCAGTGCCTCTGAAGTCTTTCTGAAAACTGTGTCTGCATTTTAGGAAAGCTTGGCATCATCTGCATGGAAGATGTGATCCATGAAATTTACACTGTTGGCAAGAACTTCAAAGTTGTGAACAACTTCCTTTGGCCCTTCAAGCTATCCTCTCCTCGGGGTGGAATGAAGAAGAAAACAATCCACTTTGTGGAAGGTGGGGATGCTGGTAACAGAGAAGACCAGATCAACAGACTCATAAGGAGAATGAACTAATGGTGAGATACTGCCCAAGGCAATCAACTGTTCAACTCTGCAGGCTGCTGTCATTATTTGTCAGACATTCAAGTTTAATAGATGCTCACTCATTCTTGGGTGGTACCTACAGTGTAAAGCTACTTGAACAATACAGTGTTCTGGTTTTGTTTTGGAAGTCTTACTAAAGCTTAAACATTCGGGAAGTTAAATTGTCAGTGTAGCTGATCTATTTAGGAAAAACAAACATTACCAATAACTTGTTTTAAAGCTTTATTTTGGTCTTATGTTGGGAAGCCTTGAGATCTCAGCTTAAACTTTCAAGCCTCATTATGTCCTCTTAATATGATCGAAATCTTGTAATTGCAAGTAGCATGTTTTTTTTTCATGTTTTCTAGAAATACCTGATCAGAACTGGTCTAAATTTTCAGCTTGAGCAAGCTTCAGAATGATTCATTTAAAGCTCTCACGTATAGTGACCAAGTTGGTAATTCTGAAATACTGATTTGCCCACTTGAGTAGAATGTCCTTTAGAAATGTGGCTTATTAACACTTAAAATCATTTAACAGTGACAGCTGAGTCCTGAAGGTAGGACCTACTCCAAACAATGTCTTATCGATTGTTGTCACTCTGCTGTTCTGCTTTAGTGAGAAGTCTGCCATTCAAAGCCAGCACTTTTTTTTCAGAGTTCTCGTATTTTGCTTTTTAGACACTAAACTACATTCAGTGTTGCCCATATTTTAGTTTCAGTCAAATATCTTTTTGGTTTGACAGGTATGCTGGAATATAAGAAAGCTTGATTGTGTTACGGTTTTTGGAAACAATATCAAAGACCAATTTTCCCTAAACTAATTTCTCCAAAGTCAAAATGGTTTTTTTTGATTGGCTTGTTGGGATTTGTGTGGGGTGGTTTTTGTTGTTTAGTTGTTTTTTGTATGGTTGTTTTTTCTTTTGGATCAGATATGCAGTTTACTTATAAATTCCTAGCTTCAGAAGATTGGTTCATAAAAAATGGATAGTATTGTGACTTTACAGTTCAAAACAGGTGCAGTTGCATTTGGATGAGTTCTCAGAAATTAAAAGTTTCTGAAGGGAAAGAAATTTTATAGTGTTTTGTTCTCTTTTTTTCCTCAAGTCTTAAAAATAATCTTACAGCCAAGGCACAGCAAATTGAGCTCATTTGGGTCTGCTTTCTGTCCAAGGAGCTAAAGAAGATCTAGGAAATACTTTCCATTTGACTGACAGCATTAATTCTTGAAGCTTTTTTTTTGTAGGCTGATAATTTCCTCATTCAGGCTCCTTGCATGTTGTGTTATCTCCTGTCCGTGAAGTCAGCAGAGTTTTAAACCACTGGTTACATGGCATGTGGAAATTCCAACTTCAGGAAAATAGTTCCTTACTAGGGACAGTGTTCTTGAAAAGCCTTTTAGCTCAGCTATGGAAAGATGTTGGTAACTCTGAGAAGCAGAGTTGCTGTAATGTTTTGTGCCTGGGGTGATGTTAAGTTACTCCCTGTACTATTCTTGTAGAAATTTTGCTGCTGGTGGCAGAAACTTGGAAGTTCAGAATTGGCAGATGTGTCCTTGAAGTTAGTGCACAACCAAGGCTGAGGAGGACTGTATGCTCCTGTCTGATTTGTGAGCATGATGTTGTTTTTAATGGAAACACTGCAGCTTTTCTGTCAGTGTAGATTTATTTCTTTTCCATCTTCCCTGCTAAACATCAGATGTATACTTGGTAGTGTTGTTTTCAGGAGCTTTCCTACAGATGGGAAGCTTCTAGTTCACAGTTGCAGTAGTTGTAAATGCCTGCAAGGGTTGGTATGTTGGCACAGAAACAAGGGCTATCCATTCATCTGGTTGCACATGTTTTCCACTGGACTTGTAGCTCAGCATCCCATATAAGTGACATACATTAGAGCTCTACTTTCTTCTAATTTGGGAAGTGACCTTGCAGTTTCTTATTTTATGCTTATAAGCAGTTATGCTTCTCCTGCAAACTAAATCTAAGACAGCCAATTCTTCTTGTCTCTTCAACTGTCTCTTCCTGCTGTTGTGAATAGAGTGCATGTTTAAAATTCAAGTAGCCTACATGTAGAAAATAGAAGAATGTTGTAGTTTCTACCAAGGCCATGGACAAACTGGAGTAGTAGGTTCAGGTGACATACTGGCAGTACTCTCCAGGTAATGTCATTATGAAGGGCTGTGTAACTGAAGAAGAGTATTCCTCTTTCCTATAAGTAGATAGTTTCCTGCTATTTGTCTTTATTTCTTATTCTATTTGTGACTTATTTCTTAAATTATAGTCTCAAGTGAATGAAAAAAATAGACTTCCAGTACTGATTCCTTTGTAAAGACTGGGAAGAAAGAGCATAGTACTTGAAAGCAAATGATGTCAATCAGTATTGACAGTATCCTGAATTTCATCAATTTTTCACGAAAACTTTACAGGAACTGGACCCAAGTTGGCTGTTTTGCTTTCACTTTTGTATGTAAACAGTCTCTGAAATTTGCCAAAAACGAGAGTGCAGCAAAAGTTAGAATGTATATAATGTCTTGGCATGTCTTTAAATATCAAATATAGGCATCATTGGTTCAAGGTAGAAATGTTTATCCTGCTAAGTCTGGTACTTACAATCTTTGTTTTCAGTAAAGAGCTGTTAATGTAAAACTTAGTTACAGTGTGTGAGGCTACCACAGTCTTAAATCCAGTGAAATAAAGTGAGTGTTTTCAGCCAAAATTACAAATGGTAAAAATGTATTATTTTTTTCATGTGGCCAGAGTTGTTTCAGATCTACATGTGCCTAATGATACCTTTTTCTTTTTTGCTTTGCAGGTAAAGATGCCCAGCTGCAATATTTCAAAGTCTGGTCTGTTAATAAAACAATCTTGCACAAAACAGTCTGTTGTCTCGATTGGTCTCTTTATTACGATCCTCTTCTGAAATGGCGGTGTTTGTCAGGTTCAGTTTGGAGATGTGTTTCAAAGAGCCATAGTTTGAAATAGCAGTATGTAGATAACTGCTTAACCTTCATTTGGAGGAAGGAAATACAGAAGGATTTGTGCAGGTAGCAGATGAGGTTTTGAGTTGCAACAATAAATGACAAACTGAGCTGTGTGCTGTTGAGTGGGCAGGGTTCCTGCTTAAGTTGTAGTGCACCAGGAAGTTGTGTGAAAAATCTTCTAATGTAAAAAAGCAAGTGTAAATCTGTTCTTAACATCTTCAGATTAGAGAATCATAGCGTGGCCTAAGTTGGAAGGGAGCCTAAAGATAAAATCTAGTTTCAATGCCCCTGCCATGAACACCTTTCACTAAACTAGGTCGTTCAGAGCTCCATCCAGTCTGGCCTTGAGCACTTCCAGGAATGGGGCATCCACAGCTTCTCTGGGCGACCTGTTCAAGTGCCTCACCCATCCTCACAGTAAGGAATTTCTTCCTAAAATCTAATAAAATCTACTCTCAATTTGAAGCCATTGCCCCTTGTCCTGTCCCTACATTCCCTGGTAAAAAAGGATCTTTATTGTAGGCTCCTTTTGGGTACTGGAAGGCCACAATTAGGTTACCCTGAAGTCTTGTCCAGGCTGAATAATTCCAATTCTTTTAGCCTTTCCTCATGGGAGAGGTGCTCAATCACTCAAATACTCTTAATGACTCTTCTCTGGACTTTCCAATAGGTTCCAATAGTCCTTCCAGTGCTGGGGACCTCTGAGCTGGATAATTACTTCCAGCTTTGAGCATCCTCAGGTATTTTTTATCAAGGAAGCATGAAATACTTAAAATAGTAATTTTTTTTCCACTTTCAAATTAATTATTCAGTTTAACTACAAAATTTGCAGTGTTAGGCTGCAGATACTGGAAAGTGGAAGAGCACAGGATTTATGAGGATATGAACAGCTGCTGATAAATGTGTAGGTGTAGCAGAGAGCAGATTAGAAAGCCAGGGACTAGTAAAGCATGTAACTGCATTCAAACTGATTTCTCATCTTGAAAGTACTTTACTGAAGGAGTCTTAGCTTGTTGAGGCATTTGGTGCAACAGATCAACAGGTTGTGTCTGACTGAAATGTTTTTTCAGGTCAGGTACAGGCAAGCTGTATTAAAACCACCAGTGAAGGATCTCTATAAAATTTATTCACTGTCATTGATTTATGTGCCAAGTTCTGCAAGAGCTTATTTCTGCAGTTTTATTTAAACTTAACAACAATGCTGATTATTAAAGTTTCTCAGAAGCTAGTTTTTAAATAACATGGAAATTTATGATGGCAGTTTAACTAAAAATAGTTGAGTCCTTTTGTTTGTGAATGTGTTTGGACATTGACAAGAGAGCTGTGTCAGTCACTAGCTCAGTGTTTCCAGCTACTTGAATAACACAGTTCTAGAACCCAAACTAATAACTCCCCTATTGTAAGCCAAGCTCCAAAATGTAGTAACACACTGCTTGTGTCTAAATACAAAAGTACCAACACCTTAGTCCATTTAAGCTAGCTGCACTAAATCAGAAAAATTTAGCATTTCCTTACAGTTATTCAGTGCAAGTAATGGGGGACTATGTGCTTGAAAGAGGTTTAGTAAGTTTGAAACCATGAAATTATTTAATTTGGCATCTTCATAAAGTGACTGATAAACTGTTTTACAAGGAAGAAAAGCATTTTTGTAAAGTTGCTGGATCAAGGGAAAAAAATTTATGGTGAAAATTACAATAATCAGTTTGCATAATTAATGGAATTGATTTTATAAGAATAAAGTCTTCAGTTTAGAATTGCACCAACAAGCAATGAATTTTGCATGTTGGGGGTAGATGTACCCAAGAAAAGTCTGTTGACCTTGATGTCCCTGTTCATTTGTTTCAGTTGGGAGTTTGTCCACTTCCCTACAGCATTTTCACTTACTTTCTTCTGACTCACACATGTGTTCTAGTATCTTAACAGACAAGTAATTTGTGAACATAATGAAGCCATACAAATGGATCACAGACATTGTGTGATAGGTATAGAGCATAAAATACTAGCTCATTAAATTAATCAGTTACGTAGGACCTTGGTTGTCTGATAAGAGTGCCCTATAGGTCCCAGATTTTGTTTAAAGGAGTACATGGACTAAAGCATTAGTGAAGAGAAAGTTAATTTGGTGTATATGGTACTTAAGCGACTCATTTTTCTTTCCTGCCTCTGAAATCCCCTTTCAGATAACAGCTGCAAAACGTTAGTACGTAGTGTGGAAACTAGTACTAAAGTGTAGCTCTGTTTGAGGCAGTAATTTGCTGTAATTGGTCACCTTTTATAGGATAGCTTTCAGGATTTTTGGTGTTGCTTTTCAGGCATGTCCCATAGTAGGTATTTACAGAAACAGCCCACAATCTGATAGCAAAGGTCAGAATTTGCACTAGAAATGTGGCACAGTCTACTTACTCAATGCATGCACTTTGGAGCATCTATGAGGTAATTTAAGTTAAAAATGTAGCAGACAAAGACAATCCCTAAACAAAAAATAATTCAGATCCTTTGTCAGTTTTCTATGATAAAGTTCAGGTTCTTGGAAACATTACTCTTTCACTGTCCATAACTGCCAGCTGCTGACACATTCTGAAATAAAATTTCTGTGAACTCCTCTCCCCTTTCAGAAGGACCAACATCTTCCTGTTAGTTCCTCAGAACTAAAGCCAGAAGCTTTACCTAATAGCTATTGGAGAAGCAACGGGAAACTGAAATGCTAACAACTCACAAATTTTTCAGGCAAGCTAAGGTTTATACACTTTACATTTAATTGATATGCCTTTCTTTGCTGGTGTCCAGCTCATACAGCCTGTTTCACTATCACCAAGTGTAAAGTCATACATCTGGAAACGGAATGGGAGCCCATCCCAAGGATCAGTGTTTTGAGAGAAAGTTCGGAGACATGATGGATAGTCAGCTGAACATAAGCCCCCACTTGGCCAAATGCAATTCTTGGATGCATTAAAAAGAGAATATCAAATGGTATGGGGGAGGCAATACTACTTTTGTTCCAGTAGTGCTTACACTAGTGCCAAATGCAGTATCCAGTTCTTGGGCCAAAAATCAAGCACATGCCTTGTAACACTTACAGACTTGACTTTAAAGGCAGACATGGTTACAAAATGAGTATCTACCTATAATTGCCTCCATGAAGAAAAGTAGTTTGATAATAGAGAATTCTTTGATCTAACAAAGCTATAATAGGATGAAATATCTTGAAATTGAATCCAGACAAATGTTGGGCTTTAAGCAAACAATGTTAATGGAACATAATTAGACACTAGAACGCTTAACCAGTGGTGTGCCGGATTCTTTGTTAGTGGGCATTTCTAAATAGAAGCTTTGGGTTTTTTTCTTTCTTTAAAGCATATTTCTAAGAGATTTGTTGAGGGCAGTCCTGGTGCCTTTCTTGCTCAGCAGAAAGCAAGAGCAGTAACTCTTGCTAAATGAGTTAAATGCAGGCCCTTCAGGTACTTGAGAGGTACAAGTTGGAGCCTTGTTTTAAGGTGTCTGTCCACCCAGAGTGACATTCAGAATGGTGATGGTGAGTGTTATGCCCTTCACAAGGGAACTGTGAAGTACAGAGTCCAAGTGTAGTGCACAAAGGGGTGAATCACATAAACCTCAGCATAAGCAGGGCTCAGGAGAGAGATGGTAAGACTTCATACACCTCTCTGGGCTTTGCTGCTTCTGTCTGTTTGGAATCCAGATCTGGCAGCTCTCTCCTAAGAACTGGGACCCATGTGGTGTTTCAAGAATTGAGTAGTGCTTACTGTCCAGGTTGAGTCCTCAGCAAGCAGAATGGTGTTCCTGCTTCATCCATCGGGTTTGCTTACACTTAGGCAATGGGTTTGTTCAAACCATTCCTCCCATGTCCCATTTTTCAAAAGACTGTCCTTTCCACAGAACTGTAGGTGAGAAAATCCCAGCATGTTGCTCCTTATTGAAGCTGCACCAAAAGTCTAAGACAGGCAGATCAAAATTTTAGTTTAGATTAGGAAACTGCAGAGCAGACAGGTACAAATCTGAAACCAATCAAGTTTAGAATCAAATTAAATTCACATCTCTCAAATTCCAGGCAAAATGTTCTTCTTAACTAGTTTTGTCAGGTCTAAGTTGTAGTGAGAATTTCTTTGTCTTCCTGGATCTTTTACATGATTATGTCCAGTTTCTCATGCTCCCATTCTTGGCATTCTTGATTTTTTCTAAAAGCTATTTGTACTACCAGGCTGTTGTGGGCATTTTAGATCCCCAAACCATGCAGGTTTAGATGTAAGTAAGCTTTTACCTGTTGCAGTTTTTCATGAGTGAAAAGCCTGAAAAAGTACTGAGCCCATGAAGTACAAGTTCTAGGAACTAGGATGTTCAGAAACAACTTTCTACACGTAGCTTTTTAGTCTGTCTTTAGATGATCACACCAGCCATTTCTAGCCTAATTGGTGAAAACTAAGTACTTATGATCTTGGCCATCTTGCAAATAAGAGCAAGTTTTTGAAGTAAGTCCCAAGCTGTAACCAACATTCCTTGATTTATTTTTTTTAAGATAAAAAAACTGTTTTTGCAGTCTGAATACTGCTAAGTATTTCTTCATATAAAATTTTAATTGCAGCAAATATCTTTCATGATGGAATAAGTAGGTACTTGGAGGAAAACAATGAAAAATAAGGGCGTGTGCACTCATAGGGCCATGGGGTGTATATGGGGAGGAAGACACATGCAACGTGTACGGTAGAGGAGCAAAAGGGAGCAGAGGAGGTGTAAGCAGCAGTGTAACTTCACTTGCTTAGCACTGTTTTGGTAGTCCAGAGGGGCTGTAAATCCAGTCTAACTAGCCAGCATGCCACATGCTGTACATGCTTCCCACCCTGAGCTGCTCTGGCAGACAGAGCTGTGTTGAACAACTTAACCAGTCCTTGGAGTCTGCCTGGAGTGCTGGATGTCTCCTGGTGAGTGTGTGCTGCCCAAGCCCTGCAGCACTGTCATGGAGCTCTACCCGTGGCACATTTCCACTCTTGCTGCTCCTTGTTAGGGGCTGTGCAAGGATAACCTCACTGACATGTCTGATGGCAGCTCTTATCCACAATATTATGCTCTTTATTGCACTATAAAATCCAATTGAAGATTTCAGGTCCTGATCACACCAAATATCTCATGAATAGAGTAACACAGTAGTACCTCATAATTTCAACACAATGCATGTTTAATTTTTTGATAATACTGTATTTCAAATGTCATTATTACAAAGCTTCCAGGATAAAAAGAAATAAGATACAGTGAGCCAAGACAAGTAGGAAAATGGGATTCAAGGAAGGCTCTAACCTAGTTTTAATCTGAAAAACAGATAGAGGTTTTTCAAACTTCTTTTGCCAGGTATTATTTAACAACTTTATTGTAAGAGAATATGTTTAACTAGTAATACTAACACCTTTTTTATGTCAATCCTAATTTTCTACATTTAAATACTTTTTTTACTCTGAAATGCTTTTTAAAAATGTTGATATTCCCTCCTACTACTGAAATACTTTAGCTGAGGTTTTTCTTTATATGAATGGTCTTCTAATATACACATACATGCATGTTTTGTGTCAGAATTGAAAGTGCATAATCATAGAATCATAGAATCATAGAATAGTATCCTGAGTTGGAAGGGAACTGCAAGGATCACTGACTCCTGGCCCTGCACAGCACCATCTCACCGAGTCACACCATGTGCCCGAGAGCACTGTCCAAACACTTGAACTTTGTCAGGCTGGGGCTGTGACCCCTTCCCTGAGGAGCTGTTCCAGTGCCCAAACACCCTCTGGGAGAAAAACCTTTTTCTAATATCCAACCTAAACCTCCAGGCCATTCCCTTGGGTCCTGTCACTGGTCAGCACAGAGAGGAGATCAGTGCCTGCCCTTTCTCTTCCCCTCATGAGGGAGTTGTAGGCTGCAATGAGGTTGTCTGTGTATATACTCAATAATTTATATTTATAATTTTATATATATATATATTAATAAATATATATTTATATATGTTATAATTTATAATTTTATATATTATAATTTATATATATGTGTTTATACTCAATAATTTTCTGTGACTGAGATGGGTTCAAATTCACACGTATAATTTTGCAGCAAAAATTACCCACACTTCTGACAAACTGAGTTTTTCTGAGTAATGGCTATACTTTCTTTTGAAGTCAGCATTGCATATGGTTTGAATTATCCTACTGGCTTGAGTGTCTTTTGGTCTATAGACATCTATCATGGATGTTAAATAAATTTAGACTTGATCTAAATACAGAGATTCCTTGGCCTGCCAAAATGTGCTTTACTGTGGACAGGCACAGTAAGAGAATCGTGGGAGACAATTTTGTCTGCTGCAGTCCTGCAGGACTGAGCTTGTAGTAATGCTTTAAATACCAGTTTGGGTACCTATCTGCAAAGGGAACTGTGTCCAGAGCCAGGTCTGAGCCAGCAGTTTCAGCTGGAGTAAGAGTTGGTCTGGACCAGCAGAGGAGAAATATTCCTGCATTACTCCCACTTAGCTCTGCTCTTTTTCATTTGTTCAAATGAACAAGACCCTCTTTTGACCATCACTCACTACTTGATTTTTTTAACTTAAATTGGCTTAATTTCTTACAGGTTTACCCCTGTGTTTTGTGAAAAGCTATGAAAAAAACATGGTGTGAAAATAAATTTCTATCTATCTATCTATGAAAATTTCTATCTCTTACCTTAAATGTTCTTTTAAACTAAGCCAATTCTTCACTATATAAGTAATACAGATTAATAATTTGTTGTGTCAGAGTAACAAGCAAAGACTTGAGATAAATTTGCAGTTTTTGTTCTGGATGCTGTACTAGCACTTTCTGGAAGACTGTTTTACTGAAGGAACTATAAACTAAGGTAAGCAGAACTTGTAAATCAAGTGATGGCACATACATGCGATCTTTAAAATATAATCTTTGTGAATCGTGTTACATTAAAAACATAGATATGCAGTTAGATTTCAATCCACTTTTTGCTAAATGCCTTGATTACTACTGGTTTTGATCACTCCCTTGTCACTTTCTTTTTTGTTTTCACAAAGCATGCATGATTGAGCAAAATAGGCTATTTTTGCATCGGTTATACTTTTCAGAATGCAGATTTTGATTCTTGTGTTTAGTTTCTTCTCATGTTTTCAACCTGAGTCTTCCTGAACCAATATTTTGCACGGGAATGAACTTCTAACTTTTGCTCAGAAGCTGAACTTTTGAAGTGAATATATTTTTATTTCAATAGTAATCTGTTATTCTGAAATAAACCAAATAAATATATTCAGTTTTTCTTCCTATTTTTTTATGTGATGTTTTTTAACAATATAGATAAGGGTGAGTGGGTAACAGTTGTCCTACATGGGAAATGGAGGGAAATTTGTAGGCATATTCTAAGTATCCCTGAAGAAAAGCTGGTCATTTCTCTTCTGGGAGTCAGAATGATGAAATTATTCCTCCACAGATTATTTTTCCCAAGAACTCCTGTTACTTAGCCATCTGCAATGTCTGCTCTTGAAGTGCTGAACTTAAACCTGTGTGTTTGTGGTACAGAAGTGCTGTGAGTTGCTTCTGGGTCTTTAAGACCTTCAGGACCCTATCGAGATGCAAAAGTTGTTGGTGGTGACAGCTCTATCAGACAGAAAGGCTCCTGCAGTAACATGCCGTGGAAATGTTCCTCCTGGTAACACCCTTGTACAAAGTTACACATTGCTGAGGGCTATTGCTCTAGTGTGTTGAAACCATTTTGTTTTAAGCAATTGTGCTTAAACTGAGGTCCAACAATACTACTATTTGTTACATGAAATTTCATTAGAATTGCATCCAGAGCAGGCCTCAGTTGGGAAGAGAAAATAGCCCCCAGTCCAAAAGCTGCTCATTCTCCATCTGGAGCCTTCACAAGTGAACTACAGATCCTGTAATCAATTTATGTTTTGGATGCTGATGAATATGAAGTTTTAGAGCACATGTCAAGCTATAACCTCTGACAAAGATTTGATCACTTTCTGAAAGTTCACTTAGAAAAAACAAGGCCCTTTTGTGGGGTTCACATTCTAGGAATAACTGGGAAAGGCAGGGCACGTGGTTTAGAAGGAAGCATTAAAAAATAGCTGCAGGTACTCAACACCATGTACTTTCTGGTTGCTTACACAAAGCTTGTAGGGACATGGCAGCTGACTGCACCACAGTCAGTTTGTAAATGAATCTCTAGATGGAGCCAAAACAGATCTCATGCCTGAGTGTTGCAGACAGAGAAATTATTTTTTTCTATTAAAGGCTTACAGCTATGAGAAAACATTCAATTCCATACCAAATCTTTGTATACACCTGTAAATTACTTAGGTTCCTTATTGATTTTTTTAATGCTCAAAGCCTAAAACATTGCAGTGCTAGTAGCCTAAAAAATTACGTATCAGGATTTTTTACTACATATTAATGGCTAATATAACACTAATATAGTGTCAGAATCCCTTATCTCACCGTCAATCTTCACCTGTGCACCCATTACATACATAAAATTAGTAGGAAAATCTTATGATGAGTCCTGTAATATTTACCTGCACATTAAAGGTTTTCTGAATTGTCAGCATTGATAAGCACTAATCACACATATTCCTTTATGGTGCTGCATTTGTGGTGTGACATCTGTTTTGCCTGTTATTTACTAGCCCACTCTTTCAGAAAAGCATTTACTAGCTTTGTTACATGTGCAGGCTTAAGAATCTCAACACTACTCTTGTCTATGGTATCTATTGACAGGTTAGGACAGAACAATGCTTAAAACCATCTTTTCCTTGAGAAAAGAAATTGAAAACTGCAATACAACATTGAGGAAAAATAACCTCTGACTGGTTTTATATGTTATTTTTTATTATTTTCATAATATACACTATATGATAACAAAGAAGCTCTTTAAAGCTGTGTTTCCTTTCATTTTTCCTTCATATAACTTCATAAAAATGTGTGATTTTACAGGCTTACAGTGGTAACCGATGTATGTGGAAGGGTAGGAAAGCACCTATGCTAAAACTGACCAAATTAAAATCAACTTGGTTGGTCCTTTTTGGCACAGAGCCTCCTCTATCCTGCTGTCTCACTGGAGCTAAAGGTAGCTGAACTATGGGACATTTTGAATTTGTGCCACATTGGGTGAAGTCTAAGAGAAAACTACAGCTCTCAAATGCACAGCTCTTTGCACTGTCTGTGAAAAACTGCTTAGACTGCATGATCTCAGGTTCATGAGATAATTGCAGCCTCACAATTGCTTTCTTCCTTGGCAAAAAGATAAGATCCCAGCTGTTACTGTGCTCACAGGTGCTGCAGAATACCCAGTGAAGCAAGCTGAGAACCGTGAGCTCTGCCTTGCATAGAATCCATCTCGCACTAATCCTTGAAATATTCAAGTGACGCTTAGTTGCTCAGTCAAAAGTCCCACACCACATCATTTTATTTCTGACTTCATTGCACAAGATAACTCCTCTTTCCAGAGAGCATTACATGTTGAGTGACCCAGAAAAATTTTTCCCCTAATAGTGCAGGATCTTTGCTCATATCATGGGACTGACTGATGGAAGAGCTGCAAGCATTTCCAGCTCTCTGCAGACTCAGGGCAGTAACTGCCTTTACTCAATGTGTTGCTGATGAAGTGTGTGCATTAGACACAAAACTAAGGGAGCTTTGTCAAGGTAATAAACCCACAGCCTGTTACAGTGACTTATTCCTATCATAGTGGTCTGCAAAGTGAGAACGAGGTAGATCCGGTTAATGTCTGCAGAGAGTGGCTTTGCCATTATCTGGTGTTGTTGTGGCCCTTGTCTCTAGGCACAAACAGAGTTTGTGAAGGCAAGGACACTTTTACTTTCAGAATTCCTGTGGTTTACTGCTGATATCCAAAGACAGTGTCTAAGAGACAGAGATTCTGGGAGGGAAAAATCCCTCAGTTCATATTTCCATGAAGAATTGAATTCCAGTGCATTTAATGATTGCAACTGTGGGTTTCATAATTTTCTATGTACCTGCCCAGACATCTCAGGCTGTTACTTGCAAAATCCTTGAGAACTCACAGTAAGAGTAATGGGATCTACATTTTGCATATTAAGGGGTACTCATTGCAAGTGCCTCGAACAAACCAGATCCAGCATGCCTCAGATTAGGCAACCAAAATCAGCAGGTATTTTGAAATGTACCCTTTGTGTGGAACAGCCCCTCTTTTACAACAACGGTGGAATAATTCACTTGGTGGAACACATGTATGCACTGTAGTGGGAAAAATTCCTAAGAGAATTCATAGCTCCGTCTTCAAAACAATATGTATTAAATCATTGGGAGGGCCACACACTGAGCATCAAAGGGAAAACAGTACTGGATTTTTGTTCATTAAGTGGGCATCCTTCATCCGATGCACCAAAGGAAGCAGGAGTGCTGCTGAATAAAAAGCCTGTGGCTATATAATGACACTACAGCTTATTCTAAGGGTCAGTGAAGGAAGAACATGACTTCCATGATAGAAATTCTAGTACCAGTATGTTATGGAGAGTTTATGCTAGATGTAGGCTTCCCATCATAGTCATCACTCGAAAGACTTTGCCTTTTTTGCTGAATGTAGACCAACCCCAGGATGTTTTATACCACTTCCTCAACATACAGCACAACAACACTCTGCACTGTTGCTTTTTAAGAGTTACACCACTAATTGTTTAGCAGCCTTCCCTACCCACCACCATTTACCCACTAATTTTTCCATCCTTCATGCATTAATGACCTTAATTGATCTCAGGAAGATGATGACAGTGACAAGAACAGAACTATTGAAAAGAAGCCAGTAAGATCATCAGGCTTGTCAGCTGGAGGAGATGCTGGTTTTCTGGGAGCTAGAATTTGTGACTTTGCGTCTGTCAAACTTGGTCACTTTTGTGAGGATGAAAGCTAAACTAATATTTTCTGCCTTGCTGCCTGAATGGTTACATTTTCATCACAGTCATCACCTTTTTCGAACTTGAGTGAATTTGAGTTTTCTATCCAGAATGAAAGATGGAAAAAGGAGGGAATGATGACAGTTAGCAAGCTGTGACATATCCACTGAAGCATCTTGGCTACCAAAAAGCCAACACGAATTCCAGCAGATGATCCTGCTTCTGAGCCTTCACCTTCCACGCCATATACACTGTCCTTGTGTATTTAAATTGTACTTAAGTCACTCTATGCATTTTCATCCTATTACCTTCATTCTTAGGGTGAAACCTGCTTTGCAATGATCCATTGAAGTCAGCCTTTTCTACCAGGAGGAAGCAGAATAAAATATATCAGGACTAGAAATCCAGTTTAAGTTGTGTGTTTTTATTTAGTGGATTCCTAACAGGCTCAAGACAGGAACTGAGTGAATTTACATGCTCATGTCAGGTATCCAGCTATTATAAGGATTGCTACAAAGACAGGTTTCCTTTAGCATTCAAAAAAAAAAAACAAAAGAAAAAAAACAAAAGAAAAAAATCCTCAGTGCTGGTTCCCTGTCATATGGGATAAGAGTCACATATATTTACATATCTCTTTCCAAAATGGAGGAATATTTCATTTTGAGACAGACGCGTACAAGAAGGAGAAGTCACTTCCCATCATCTTCATACCACATGTTCCTGGAGAACTCAATATTTGTAATAATTTTTTTTTCTCCTGTCCACAGAGAAACATAATTAGAGGTTAGGAAAAAAAGGCTGTAAGAAAGAAAAACAATCCAGCAAAGCATTAATAATCCTGCTGTATTTCTTGTCCCAAGAAACAAATAACTATTCTTTACTGATGTTGCACCACAGGAAGGGTGCAAGAGCAACAACACAGATCTTGGGCTGATGTCATTGTTTTCCATGACAATAGCTTCTTGAGGTAGTCTCTCTAGCAGTCAGGTCTTATTGCAAGATCTCATCTATTACTGGTGAGAAAGAAAAGAGAACACCCACAGGCACTCTCTTCTGGGAAGTGGGCAAAATGATGGTCTGGTTTTCTTCCAACAAATAAACTAACAGCAGCTAGATTTCAGTCTGCTGTAGAGATTTCTCACAGGCAGATTCTCTCTCAGTGGAATCAGGTTAACTCTTTCTGCTTGTTCAGTATTTTCTTTTAAAAACTGCATCACTTTACACAGGAAATGTTTGGTATTTAAAAATCCTTCCTAAAATAGCAAATATTTTATTTTTGTACTGAGACATGCAATGGTCACTTATTATCTAGAATAATATGGGTTCCATTACTCAAATTATGAAGCAAAAAGCTTTGAAAACATAGTGCCTAAGGGGAAGGTTACGGATAACATGACGTGTACCTCAGAGTAACTCTTATATGGAGGTTGATTAAGATGAGCTGAGTGTTTTGGTGTTAGCTCTGCCTTGATATGAAGTAAGTTTTGTAGAGAAGCCCTTGTGGTTCTTCTACATGCTACCTAGTACTCAAGGCAATATTTATTAGTTTATGCAGAATCCCAGACCAGGGCTGCCTGAGACATTCACACAAGGGAGGTCATGAGTAAATAAACCTTCTGGGAACCTGAACACCAAGAGACATGAGCACAGAGGTCTCCTGCAGAATGACTCTCATCTGAATGTCCAGCAGGGTTGATGCCAAGACTGACCTGTTAGAGCTCCATGCAACCGAACTGGACTCACGTAGAACCTCTGTGCACTAACAAAGCCAACCTCTGCAGTATCCTTCTCTGGCTGAGAATGGAACCAGCTCATGGAACAGCCAGGCTAAAGCTGTAACCATGCCGGTGCTGAAATCCAGACAACTGAGTTAGTTCATGTGGGGGCTTCACCAGAAAGCATAGCCAGAAGAAGGCTGGCTCTGTGACACCTGCTGTGCATCTGGGACTTGGTTAAAATCTGTACCACAAGTACACTTGATCACCAGAGGCTGAGTTCAGTGATGTGGATTGCATATTTTCATGATGAGCTGTAAAACATTACTCATGTTTCACTGAGATTCATGCGTCTGAAAGTTGCAAAACCAAAATAACTCTCTAGGAGAGACCAGGAAGAGTCACCTGCAGAAGCAAGAAACCAGCAAGAATTATGTGTAGGAGCAAGACACAGAGAAGACAGCTGCACATAGATGTGGCAAGAAAGATTGCATATTATGTCAAGTCACTTCTGAGTTACCTCTGAGTGGTGTCTCTGGGCTGTAGATTAGGTGTACCATAGACACATGTCAGATTGGTTGAAACTACCACGATTTATGGACTACAGATGGGACTGTACTAGCATGGCTGCTTTGCTGCTAGGGCCGGTGTTCAAATGGAAACCAGGTTAATCCCTGGAGCTCAAAAAACTCAAAAAATACCCTGCTATTGCTCCAATTGCTCCATACTGATCTTTGCAAGTAGCTCCCTTTAAAAAGGGCTTATAAATGTGGGCTTTTCCTAGGTATTCTATATGAACAACACATATCAGTGGAAGAGGAGGAAAAAAATTACCCTTATAGAAAACAGTTATGTTGGAAGAAAGACAGGCAGCAATATGAGGTAGAGGCATTTTATTTTACTTATATTTTTTTTAAAGGTGAGAAAGAAGAGCTTGTGAAGCAATAGGAAAGAAGTCTAACATGTTTTAAGGCTTTTTACCTACAGGAGTCAAAAATACTTCAAGAAGTGTTCGATTCAAATGGAAGGTAAACAGTTCTTAAAAGAAAGATAAAATATTTTTCCAATTATTAAATAAATTATTAAATAAATTATTAAATAATTTTAATTTAAAAGAAACCTGCACAGCTCTAATCTTTAACAGAATACCCCTGTCAGGGATGCAAAAGCTGATGTCCTTCCCCACTGTCGCAAAGACCAAGCCAAAGCAGTCCAGGATGGTTTGTCATGATATCATCATCTAAATACACTTCCTCTAAATCTCCTCCATCTTGAGTATCCCCTCTTTCCTATTCTAAGCTTGGGACCAAAAAGTTTGAAGTTTCTTTTTTTTTTCTACCTTTCCTCCTATCACACATACTTTTCTCTCTTTAGTGACATAATTCACAAGCCTTAAACAGAGCTTTGAAGAACAATGTATTGGTGTCTTTCTAAAGCACTTTCACTGTTTTAGTCATCCAACTAAATCTAAATGCTGCTGCCAGTTATTTATTTGTGAATAACTCAAACCAGAATGATTCAGCTCATACATCTGGCACAGATTCAGGAAAACCAATAGGCTGAACTTGATCAGATTTTTATCAGTTAAAAAGTATTGAGCTTTTTAAACATAAAAAAATATTGCCTAATAAAGGTCAATGCAAAAGCCCATCTAATGACAAGAAAAAGTTATTTTTGGATATTAATGTATTGTCTATCAATTCTTTATTTTCCTTGTTTAGCAAAAACCAGAAGAGGCATGCCACAGCACTTATGCATGAAACTAGAGCTAGTGCTCTTTAAACAAAAGAATCAGCATGAGAACTCTGAGCATGTTCTAAAACTAAAATCATTAAAAATGTTGTTGGGATCTTAAATATTTATTTTAAGGCTGAATCTAATTCTAGCCTTCAGAGACATAAGACTGTTTACCAAATAAGGCATCAGATTGGTTAGTTTCTTTGAGATAAGCCATTTCTTTCAATATTATTTAATGGTATGCAATCAACCAAAACTTGACATATTTGGAGCCAGCTGTTCTGAATTAGAGTCTGCAATTTTCCAGATTCCAGCAAGAAAGTTAGGAACAAAATTATGTTGTTGTTTTTTTTTCCTGTATTGTCTATTATGATTACAGAATAGCAACTATGTAAGTTAAAAAGCCACCAGATTTTAATAGTGCCAAACCACTCAATCGGCAGCATTAAAAATACTATTTTATGAATCAAATTGACCTATCCATTGGAACCAAACTTAACAAATATTCATCCAAATAATTATGGAATAGGCCTTGACAAGAATTAAATAAATTGATTCTGCTGAAGTGACCAAGAAAATGATCTTGGTGTTCAGGCCTTGGTAAAGGCTTTGGATCTTTTAGCTATGGAACCAAGGAAAAGCTTTCCACCTTAACTAACATCCTAAAGAGATAAGTATTTTCCTGGGTATTCAGGATTTAAAAAATAATTTAGGGGTAATTATGCAATATGCTCAGATATTTGTGTCCTAGAAATTCTAGGAAAGATTCCTAGAAAAGAGCTCTTTGCCACAGGGAACAGCCGAAGAGCCCAGTGCAAGGCAGAATTTCAAGTGCAACCAGCTGCAATCCCTGGCTCAGGGAGCTCTGCCACAAGCATCAGAACTGCTGGATTGATATTTCAAACAATGTGAAGACAAAGCATAGAGAAAACAGTCTAAGGGGTGATGGGAGTGCAGGAGAGGGGCAGCACTGACATCCTGCTGATTGCTTCAGTTCAGATTAAGCCTTAGGCACACAGGATCAGAAGGAGCATTAAGGAGAAATGATTTCTGCACTCTGTTTGATAAAGATGGTCATGTCAAATGGAAAGAAAGTTCCTCAGGAAGAAGAATGTCCTCAGGATCCGTAAGAAGACCTGATTGTGGCTCAGATTTCTTAGGAGATTCCAGGATGCTGCAGTTGGCCAGCATGATGAGGGATGTATGACTAGATAAATACCTGAAATTTGAAAAAGCCAGAGGAAAAATTATAAATAATTCAGCTCCAGGAAAAAAAAGTTCTACCTCTCTGAACGAAATATATGAGAAGGAACATACTTGTATTGCAGCAACAGAATGATATCATGGGCTACATATTCAAATATTTGTTACATATTCAAGAGTTTTCTGAACCTCTGGAGGTTCACTCTGTGAAGTTGTACATCCAAATCCCAAAAAAACATTAGTGGAAAACATTAAAAATATATATATTTGACTAGGACTGGAGCATAGACTAATGCAGCTATCTACATTTCTGTTGGTGATTTGGATTTTAGCTGTCAGAGAGAATTAGTTAAATTCATTTAAATGCAAGAAAAAATAAGCCTTTCCATTTTAAGCACCAATTTTGAGCCCCAGTTCAGCAATCCTATCCAAGTACTTGGATCCAGACAGACCCTCTTCAACTAAAACTGTACAAGCTAACAAAACTTTTGGTAAGGCCTCTGAAAACAGAGTCCTGACCAGATAAAGTTACAATGAACTGTCTCAAAAGTAGTGTTTTTCTCATTTTATCTTAACTAAACAGAAAAAATTAGTTATTGAGGAAATAGTCTAGGAAAACAGAATAGAGTCCATCAAGCATACAACACATTTGCAGGATATCAAAACTGAAATATCATGAAAATTTGCAATCTAGTCAAGCAAAAAAAAAAAATAAATAAATCTTGTCAAAGTCTGATGCAAGTAACCTTCAATATGTTAGAGAATGACCATATCCACCTGGAAGATTCACCCTCTTTGAAACAGAGCCAGATGAAAATACATGAAAACCTTGAGATACATGAGGCAGTTGTCAAAATATTAAAACAATACAATACAGGTTTTTCAAATTATAAAATCCAGGCCTGGTTAGCCAGTCAATTCCCTTTATTGGCAAAATGTCCTAAGGGTAGTTTTGAAAATCATCCATAAGTATTCCATTTAGCTACACTGCAAGAGGAAAGAAAAATACATAAAAAGAAAAAGGAAAAAAAAATACCCCACCAAAACCCCACAGCTTTAACAGCTTAGTCATGAGGATACTCTCTCAGAGGACAGAAGGTTTATAGCCTGATTCCTGAAAACATTTCTTTGCAATAATGAGATACAAAGAACAGATTGTATGGATATTCATATCGCAGTTGGCAAGATATCACAGCATAATTTATGTATGGTCAGCTTAATTGACATGGGTTTTACCCATTTCATTCACATCCATGACCCATAGATGCTGATCTGAAGTGGAATAAATGTACTTTCTGACTTAGAACAACTACTTAAAAAGCAAAATGTAACTTCTGTGCTGGACAAGACCTAATGATTTAGTCAGCACAATTTCTTCTTTTGATAGCTGTTGGCATCTAATATTTCAAGGAGAAGGAAAAAATCACCTCCCCAACAATAAATTACCTAACTGTAGGTCTTTTTAGTCTGCACATCTAGTCACTTTAAAAATTCAACCTGTGCCTAAATTTGGGCTGGCTTTCAGATCTCCATTCCAAACTTTGGCATTTAATTTTGTACTACTGTGTTAAAAATAATCTAGGTATTTTGTAGACCGATCCCTTCTTCTAACTTTTCACCTGGTAATATTTACATGTATAAAGATGGGTCTAATTTACTATTTCTTTCATATTCTTTATGTGTTGCACTTATGTTGCTTCCTGGGTTCTTTAATATAATAATTGCTTAATTTCTTCAGAAATATGACCACATTTCTAATTAATTAAATAAAAATGCTTAGAAGGCTTATTGTCCTCTGATTGTTATGTAACCTTACCTAAATTTTAAAAATGTAGAGCACCTGCATCTCCTACACATTTCTTCAGAAATCAGAAGAAAGCTTCATTTTATTCCTCCAAAGACTGATATCCATGCAACGAAACTTGGCATATTTGTTTCCCCGCACCTTGGCACTACATGTTAAAGGAGATACTAGCATTATCTTCCTAAACTAGCTAAATTTAGGGTGAAATCTTTGACAGTTCTTAAAAGGTCTGAATGGATTTCAAGACAACTATCACATTTTGTCAAGTTTCAGAGCTGGTTTGCATATTGTGACATTTTTCTGCAAATCCTTCAGAATCTTCTACGAATTGAAGGAGATGAAAAAGTAAGTCACTAAAGAGAGTATTTCTTACAAAGTTTTCAGAGTAAAGATGCCAATCTTTTTGGCAATATAATAGTTAGTTGGCATTAGTGTGCTTTACTTAAGGATTAATTTAATTTCTGAGAGGGAACATTTAACAATGGTATTCACTCATTACTTTACTCCCCATCTCATCTGAAATACCACCCTGAACCACAAACAGCTACAATCCAAAGGGTGTATCAATGGTGAAGTATATATCAAATTTAAACTCAGTTTCTCCAGGTTTTCACACTGACTGGTGCTACACATGATTAAGAAAATTCACAGGAGGTGTTGCCTGCTTGTTTTGTTTTAAATTGTCTGAACATTTGCATCTCTTGCTTTGGAGAACGGAACTGTTGCCCTTACAATAGATTTGGATAAAACACTGGGAACAGGGGGAAGAGGGGGAGCGGGGACAGCGCATGCCACCAGTAATTGGAATGTATGGAAAAAAGAATTATCATCAATAATTAGAAATGAGATGCCACACGAGAACTACACACCAGAAATTGTCTTTTTGTGGGCTCAAAGAGGTTGGTGAGCCATCCAAAGGTCTGGAAACAAACCAGGAAATACCAGATTTCTGTCTGTGCACAATGTCAAGGATCACTTCACCAGGTTTCACTGAAGAATTTGGAGGCACATTTGACACTCAAATAACTTTTAGGCAATTGATGGCTTCTAGAGAGGACTAGAACATTACATGCTTCATGCCAGCATGCTGCCCTGGCACATAACAACAGGGGACTTAAATATTTTGGTTCCCTCTCATCAAGTAGGAACTTCATGTCAAAAATATTATATAGTTACTCTGTAGAAAATTAGGCATCTACTTAGGATCAATTCTTAATATTCAGGTTAAGAATATTCACAAAAAAAATAGATTTAGGCGCAGAATATTGCTTGCTCTAATTGAAAAAAATGTCAGACACATATCCACAATTTTGTTTTAAGTTCTATAGACAATTCAAGGGAGAAGACCCTTGTTACCCCTTAATTTTATTTTTTAATATTCCTTTTTTTTGGTGATGATTGAAGCTTTTACTTCTCATTTGAGATTCTAAGAATTCTTCCAGAGTGGCTGCAAGGTTTTTTTATTGCATTTTGCAACCAGCTGCGATCTGTAAATCTATTAGAAAGAGTGTCAAATGCCTATTGTTTGGTCCTTGAACAGCACAATTCTTACATTTTTTCTTTGTTTCCATTTTCAGTAATACTGTCATCTCCAGAGAAAACTTCATAAATACAATCTGTCCTATACAAATAAATTATGTTGAGCTGTGCTTGTTTCCCCGGATATCTTGGGTGCAAAAGCAGAAAACGAAATGAACCTACCTAGCAATTCTTCTCAGCACAGTCTTAAAATACTCAAGGCAGAGACCATCTGCACGCAGCCATAAATAGATGGAAGGAACATTCTTCTCTGGGAGCATTCTCTTACCATCGGCGCCATCAGTGTGTTAGCCACAGTCGTGGCAGAGAAGCTCAGAGTTTGCTGCAGAATCACATGTACTGGACTTTTTTTTATGGGAGAAACGATGCCACCCAGTGGAAGTTTAAAATTATGGAACAAAAAGTACTGAGGGGGGGAAAAAGGTTTCCTTGATATTTCCAGTTAAGAAATTAAATCATTAAATTTATTTAGCTAAACGATTCACCATCAAAACATAGCAAAATTATATGGAGAAACTACTCTGATACTCACAGCTGATTACTCACAGCTGATTTAATTGACACTGGACAAAAACAAAAGCAAAAACCAAACACCCCAAAACCTCGTGGCAAACAGGACTTCCTAAAGACATCTGACCAGACCTTTGATTGCAGCTCTGTCTGCCATGAGCAGACCTGCTGGAATATGGAGCAGCATCTCCATTACCCTGGAGTTTCTCTTCCAAGGAAAATAAAGCTCTGTGTGTATGTGTGTGTGTGACCAGGGAGGGGAGAGAGGACTGAGTAAGTCTGTTCATTGCACAGCACAGAATGAACATGTTTAGGGCAAATCTAGACCCAGAGAGACACAGGCACATCCAGGGCCACCAAAAAAATACCCAATATTTGCTAAAAGAAATAGTCTATACAAGTAAAATCTATTGATATGAATAGTGCTATAAAATACATTTTACATAAATACAATTATTGATGTGAAGCCACACAATATACATAAATACAAAATTCTATAATATCAAATTATTGTATTTATTAATTGCTTCCATTGGTAGAGTTTTAAGGGAAATGTTATTGAGTACTATACTCTACAGGAAGGTAATTTTTGGGTTTCAGTGGTCAGAAACATGTAGTTCCCAGAATAACATTCTGAACAATTTTATTCTTTCCTGCCACTTTGCCCACAAGTCTCTCTTCTTTTTGTTATGTAATTTTTTTTTTTTCTTTCCTCATATACATTTCTACATCCTAATAAAGCCATTTCAGAAAGT
The DNA here is from genome assembly GCF_971803275.1 of Cyanistes caeruleus. NCBI lineage: Eukaryota > Metazoa > Chordata > Aves > Passeriformes > Paridae > Cyanistes > Cyanistes caeruleus. Next base: position 32,420,623 of record NC_141701.1, read on the forward strand.
CCTCAATGGTATTCAGGTGAAGCTTCACTTAAAGGATCTGTGTAATGGTAGTTAAGCAAAAGCCCGAAACCAGGAACTATTTATTACATCACACATAATCAAGCACTTTACAAAATAATTGTTTCTCATTAGAAAGATTTGTGACTTTCTTTTGTTCCTCTAGTGAATGATTAATCTAATGCTGAAGTTTGGTATTATGGTTTCAAATTAAACCTTAATATTGGAAAATGAAGTTGCAGCAGAGCTGATAGATTGAAAGAGCCTATCTAACATGATCTTAACAGAGTAACTACCTAGAACCTTGAGGTAAAGACAGAGGACAAGCAAATGCTTTGAAAAACTATGAAAATGTAGTTAAGATATTTTCTATAGACAAAACAAAAATAATTTAATTTGAAGCTTCTGTATTTTATTTTGCCCTGTCTCTACTGCTTTGTAGGCACTTATGATCACTTTGAGAAAGTCTACTTTGCCAAAGCACTTAAAAAACCCGCCAACAGTTTCCATTTTATTTGGAGATATTTTTCTTTCATTCATGAGTCACTGTATTGAGTCTGGCTGAGATGTTAATTTGCTCTGTAGAAGTTCTCATAAAGCTGTGCTAGCATTGGTAGCTGGAAAGATGTTCATAATAAATTTGTATTTATATATCTGAGTCTTCTCCACATTAAATTGCATGCAAAGTGAATTTCAAATTATCGACCATCTAATATGTTTAAAGATGCATAAAAATGTGTGTCTTCATAGTATAGTAAAAATATCCCTTAAATGAATACACATATTATTATAACCAGGGAAACCATTAAAAAAATTGAAAAAAATGGTGTAAAAGACTGTACCACAAAAGATGGTCATTGCAATTATTACAGAATGCTGTTTTCAACAGAATTAAATTAAGAAAGACTATTGAAACATAAATACTATATGTATCTTTCTTACCAAGTTTGTGGCAGGGTTCTTCTGCAAGTAGGTACAATCTAGAAATCTTGTGGATTTATTTGTCTTGCACCTATGTTTGCATTAAACCAAAAAGTCCTGAAATGAATGGACTGTGTAATAGCATCATATTTAAATATAAAATACAAACAAAATTGTTTGCCTGTTTGGGTGCAGCTACACTGCCTCCTCCAGCACCCATTGCAAAGTGAAGAGTTCCTGTTTTCCTTCCAGTCTGGTGAAGGGGTTTCACTCCTGTACTCCTGTGTCTCCCAGGTATGTGCTGAATCTGTAAGCTACTCTTAAGTGTGGTGCCAAATAAATTATCATTGTTTAAGAAACTTCCCCAGAGTTTTTGGACATGCCATAAATGTATATCCATGCCATAAGGGAGAAACAGTTGCTTCACCTTTCTCAGTTGCAATAAGCTTAACTTTATTTTTCTGGTGGAATATGTAGGAGATGAAGGATTTTGCAGGGTGGTCAGTATGGCTCCTTGCCTATATAAAGTTACAACCAATTTCCTAGTCAAATTCCAGGGTGGGAAATTACACTATAGTAAACTGCAGTGATTTCTGTATTGCTAAACAGCATGTTAAAGCCAAGCCAAAGATGACAGGATTTTCTATGGTATGTTTTGTATTATCAAAGAATGCACCACCATGGCAATAACAAAAACTATTTTTGTAGGAACTCATCTTTTCTCACAGCTATTCTATTGTGTTTTATACAGATTCTTTTCTCACCTTACCCTTTCCAAATTTTTTTCCAATCCTTAGGATGTAAATATGCAGCCCAGCAAAAGACAGATGGACTGGCATTCCTCTGACCTCAGTGAGCCTGTCTAGAGAAATAAACACAAGCTATTTGTTATTTCTTTCTGGAAGTCCTTACTTTCCTGAAGTAGCCTAATAACTAATATTCCCTTCCTATATATTAAAAGTTTATTCCCCTATATATACTAAACATTAGGGACCTTTGGTTTTCCATCTTCCCTTCCACCATGCATGCCTCCAGTCCTCCTAATGCCCAGCTTCAAGGATTCTTCCATCTCCACCTGCAGATCTATCACAGACACAGCTCCCTCACAGAAAATAGTCTCTGAAAAAGTGGTATGAGGGGAACAGGTTTTTATTTTGATTGCTCTTATGAAGAAAACATAAGGCATTCTCTTTTTCACCATTATTCCCTTTCTACCAAAACCAGAATGGATGACTGGCATGGGCACACACTTGCCAGTTATTACAAAGAACAGCTTTGAAGTGTAAACTGTTCTATTGTTTCAGTGGGTGGAAATGGAGACACAAAGATGAAGTCAATATTAGATTACCTAATGTCTAAAACAAGCACGTGAATAGAAGAGGTTTTATGAAGACCATAACAAAGCCTAACATTTGCCCCAGAACTGAAAGATAGACAGGGGAAGGAATGTATAAAGGGATAGCTAATGAATAGACAACTGAACAGTTGTTTGCCTGCAGGTTATCTACGCCCTGAACACTCCTGGCAGAAGAAGTACAAAGGGTGAGAAGGGCTGAGTTCAACTATTTGGATTTTGCTGGGTAAATATTGTAAGCACAACGTGGCTTCTTGTAATTGTGAGCATGCAAAGGAAGGAGCTGAATCATTCTGGACAGTGAATGATAGTGCTGATGGTACTTCCAATGGAGAAGTTACTTCACTGCTACTTGGAACACATGGGGTCTCATGAATATATCTGATCTGTTTTTAGAAAGCTAAGAATATTTCTGCCAAGTGGCAGAAAGGAGAGCAAATTAAAACTGAAACCCTCTCTTCATAGTGGGATGCCAAGTAGTCAAAAGAATGTGTTGTATGTCATGCTGGAAATGGTAGCAGAGCACCAAATATTTTTTCATCTGAAGTTCAAGAGATGGGGTGGGTTGACAGCTCTGGAGTCTCTGTGCAAAATTAGGTGTTGCAACCTTTCTTCATTCTGCCTCATGTGAAAGGTTGAAGTATATTCTGCTAAAAATCAGTGTTAACACACATGTACAAAATATTAGAATCTGATCATAACTAAGGTATTTGGTATAATTCAGAGTTTAACAAATTAATTTATATTTAACTCTTACTACAAATTTAAAATCAGAGGGGTTTATTTTTGGAGAAAAAAGCATTCATGCAATGGGATGGCAGTGTTAATATAGTAATGTGAAAATTAAAAAAAAAGCAGGAAATGCAAGATATATTAGTAATCTAAAATAACAGTCCTTTGAATTAATTTGCTAAGTTCTAAAATGTCCTGGGACTACTGCACCTTCTGCCATTAATTTAATGTCCAGCACACTGTCCCTCTGACCAGAGTTGTGATCACTCCCCACCTTAATTTCATAAAAAGATTTACAAAGTTAATACAAAGCAGTAAATTTCTGCTAAACTGGCTTATTTCTATCCCTCAGACAGTGATCAGGGAGTGCTCACATGAAAAACTGGGTGGCAGAATGTGGCAACCTTTAGCAGTGGAGGCAGCGACGCTGCAATTCAAGATGGGTAATTAGCAAGCCCATACAGACACTGATTACTTTCTAAGGAGAAATTACTTAATGTGGACAAATGGACTCAGAAAAATGCAGCACTTGGGTCTCATCACCAAGTTCTCCAGTGGAGTCACAGAATTAATATAAGAAGTTGGAAGGGATCCATAAAAACCACGGAGTTCAAATCCCCGCTCCTCAGAGAACTACCAAAAATTAAACCATATCACAAAAAGCATTGATCAGACACTCCTTGAACTCTGACAAATTTGATGCCATGCCCACTTCATTGGGGAGCCTGTTCCAGTGACCTACCCCCGTCTTGGTGAAGAAATCTTCCATCTGACTTTCCCTTGATGCATCTTCATTCCAATTCCATGTGCCACTCAAGACAGGTCAGCATTCCTCCTCCACTGCCTTCCTTGAGGAAGTTTTAGACTGTAAGAAGTTTCTAAAGTGACCCACATTGCAGTTCATAAAAGGACAGGTTTATCCATTTACCTTGTTTCATCCTCTGTGGGTTTAACACAGCACTCTTCCAGCTACTTTGAAATGAAAGCACACAAATTATATTCCTGATGCAATCTTTTCAGTCAGATATCTATGACCCGATTTTTGGTCCCAAAATTTTTGAGAAATAAAACCTGATTTTTGTTCCCAAGATGCCCAAGATGAAAATTATCTTTTTCAAATATGAAATTCAAAAACATAGAGTAGATGTGCATAACTACTTAAATTTATTTGCACTATATTTTTTTTCAAAAGAACATATATTTCCCCTTTGTGCAGACATACTGGGGTAGAGGTTCCCAAAATCCAGTCTTTCTCAGATTACTTTTAAGTGTGTTGAGGTTTTTTTCTGTCAAACCAAACATATATCAGTAAAGGGAAGGTAAAAGTGGGAAGTATGCAAAGAATCAATTGTTCTTCCTCACATTAACACCCCAAAAATCCTTGTCTGCTTGCTTCCTATTCTCTAGAAATAAAAGACTGTATATGCATATCTGTCCAAAGATGATATTTGATAGTGCCAATAAATGCAGTAGGCAGACAGAAACCCTTTCACAACACACCTTGGGAAGCATGTCAGCACCTAACAGGCACCCAAATAGGTTCTTCCAAATACCCAGGTTTGTTTACTTTGCTTGCCATCCAGCTAATATTTTTTCTTAATGTCTAATGTCATAAATTTTTCCAGTAGTCAGATGATTTGTGGATCACAGTTACACAAGACTGACATTGATGGGTGATATAATTCTATATTTTTAAACATAGAAATTGATTTATGTGTATTGACTGCTGAAGCAAAGAGGATATTTGACATAGTGTAAATGAAAATAGAACTGAACTTACCAATAGTTTTTCTTCTACAGCTGACACTTTTATGTTTACCTCTGTACTCACTGGATAAATAATTTATGTGCACAAATGAAGCATGGCTGAGTATATAATTGCTATGAATACACCGTGGGTATGAATGACCTGCATTGATTCAGAACCCCACAGTCCTTCCCATGAAAACTTTCTGTCATGATGAAGTGTTCTCTCCTGTCAGTACAGATTGCCATTAAAAGCATTCAAGAAAAGATTCAGAATAGTGGTACACGAGTGCAATAATCCAGAATAAAATGTGACTTTGCAAAGAATGGTTTTTGTGGTTTTAGCAAGGAACATTAAAAGCCTGTCAAAACTAATTAAAATAACATAAACCTCCCCAATTTTTCTTAAAAGGAAAAAGAAAAAAATTTTCTTACACTGTCACACATCCTGAAATCTTCTGGGTATCGGCTGTGTTTCTTTATGAGTCAGAACTTGTCTGAGGCTGACGGGGCTTTATACTGTTTTTACTATAATGACAACATACTGTTCCAGCAAGAACACAGGATTCTTAAAGACAGGATTACTCAAGTTACATACTGGGGAAAGAATAGACCAGCACAGAAAATGGTGATATAGCAGCCATTAAGGTGATTTTACATCACCCTCAGATATTAAACAAATAGTTAGAACACTGGCACGTTAATGGAAAATTGTTTAAGTTAATAAAAAGAAAAGCTATTAAAAAACTCATAATGTCAAGAAATTCTTAAAGCTCTTAGTGATGGGAAACAGAATCATCTGGTGGAATGCAAACAAATGTTTCTGTCAGCTATAAAGGGATCTGGTCTCCATTACCAAGGCTGTCATGACATCTTGTATTTGTGAGGTGGACTCTTGTAGAAATCAGGTATCTTTGTCAACATGTGCCTGCTTGAGCTGTAGGTACCACCTGGATCAATCCTATCCCTCTGCAGTGCCCATGCTGCTTTTGATAGAAAGGAGTGTTGCATTTTTAATCATGCTGCCTATGTTACAGGCTCTTGCCTCTTGCCCACCTGCACAGTAACACCGGACCCTTGCAGCCAGATGAGTCAGATTAATTAGGGCTGGACGGTCTCTCCTTACACATTTAATGTCTGTCTGCACTAATTGCAGCACCCAAAGCAAAGGAAAGCAGAGAAGAGTGCAGATTTCTGAGGTATACCAAAATCAATGAGAGTTCTCCATTCTTTTCATGAGACATGTATTTCATCATGTTCTTTGAGATGTTCTGTCATTATTTTCTAGAGGCTTATAAGCTTTACAGGGGAGACAAGAAGTGGTGACAGCAACATAGGCAGCACCTTCCTCAAGGTTTTAATATGAATTGTGCTTTCCACTTGTTTTAGTTGTTTAGTTTTGAAAAATGTCTCAAGAGAACAAATATTTATTTGTGACTTACTTTAGCCTGTGAGAATGTCACTGAAAATGGGTAACTACCCCCATGGTATGTGTGCAAAAAGCAAAAGTTCTGCCTCTTACCAATTCAGGTCTATAACTGTATTTCAAAGAAATAAAAAAAAAAAAAATAGAAAAAAAGAGCAAAAAACCCCTAAACATTGCTGTGTTTTAAATCTAGAAAAGATGCAGCCACATATGAACTGATCCAAGAGAAACCCTGGCTTGGAAGAAAAGCAACAGAATAGTTCCTTATGTCATGGGCCACATAAACAGGCTGATCCTAAAACCACACAGTCATTATGTTGGATGGAAATGAAACAGGGGGAACAGCTGCTATGGCCAGAGCAAGGCTCTGCAGAGGGGTGGCAAGAGCGAGCCTGCTCCTTTGGGCAGCAGCTCCCTGCTACATCATCTCACTGTAACACACACCTCAGCCTGAGGGACACAGCGCAAAAAACTACAGCAGTGCAATAAAAGCCTCTTTGAATTTCTAGAATTGTATCACAGCTTTTTGAAAAGGAGACGGTATGGAGAAATGAGAACCTGGAGAGAGTAAAAAGCAAACTACCCCCTTCTGTATTCCCCTGAGCTAGAGACCACAGGCAGCACGAAGCTGGGACAATCCTCCTGTTGACAGGTGAGGTGGGACAGGACAACCTGTCCTGTGAATCACAGCACAGGACAACAGTGCCCACCCAGCCTCCCCTCACTCCTTACAGAGATAAGTTTCTGATAAACTCAGAAAGCAGTGATGTCTGGCTGTAGCACGACAGAGCCTCCATCCCTGTGTGCACTCAAACCAACAATACTGCAGACAGGGCCAGACTGACACAAGTGGAATCTAATTACAAGAGAAGATGCTCTCTGGCTTCTTAAAAATCCACTTATTTTGTGGGCAAGTATCAAGCTATTTACACTGCACACTGTAATAAAAGACTTACCTTTCAGAAGGAAATTAAGCATCCTGGGTACTCATTTGTTTTGTGTATGATTCTGACATGCAAAAGGCTATAAAGACAAAATTTAGAAAACCGCCTTTAAATATAAGAAAGAAGCATTATCCTTGATAATATTTCAAACAATTTAAATGTTAGTTAGCTTTTAAAGTGAGCTTGTCACCTGTGCTCAGTCAGCAGCTTAAGGGCTCATTTTCCTGAAGATCCTGCTTCCTGTGAATGCATGCTGATTTCTTTGCCAAATGTCCTGAGCTCTCAGTTGCACTGATGATATTCCTTGCTTGATGTGGCCTTTGTTGTGCAGCATGCTCCATGCCACTGCCAAGCCTCCCAGCCCTGTAATGGGCTGGATTTCCAGTTGTTCTTACTTTGCCCTCTCATTACAGCTTTCAGGACCTTGTTCTCAGTGACAAGATGCTGACAGGCAGCCCTAGAATCTCTCACATGAGGAAAGACCATCACTGAATTTCCTAAACGTTGTTTTGTTTATTTTGAGCTATCTGCCTAACCTTCAAGCTTAACCCAGATTTTTTTCTGTATCTAGCATCCTCCCTCATGACAGCCCTAAGCTTGATCTTTTATGAGCCATTATACTGACCTGATGGCCCTCACGAATTATCACTTTGGGTCTGAGCATACCTTGGGGACAGTCCATGGAGGGTTTGATCCTGATGGAGCTTTCTTATTCTCCTTTTTCAAAAGCTGCAAGCCAAGATCAAGAGCTGTTGTGGGATGCCAGGATGAAACTGGGTCTGGAGTAAAGGTATCTAAGTGAAGGCTGAGTGTTGTCAGGCTGATGAGATCTGTTAATCTGAGGAAAAATAGTAGAGAACAGTTTATACAATTTTTAACAGGCCCATAATCTGATTTCTTTTCATTGTTTTCCCCATGTTCAAATATAAAAGAGATTTATTACATCTTACAGATGAAGTGATGCTCCCACTGTCATGAAGTATTGTAGAATGAGATCTGAGATTCCAGCTACTATCTCTTAATTCATAATCTAGTAAAACATGTTGGAGTTTGTGTATTGTTATCAGACCTTGGTTTTTAACTTGCTGTGTATGCTACAGCAGCAACATTTCTTGCACTTGGGACATTGAGAAGAACTTGAGAGAAATAATCAAAAGCAGGTTCTCATTATAAAATGTACTTACATCATTTCCTCAGATTATATTTCAACAAAATATTGTAAATTCCTTGTTTTCACATACTTTGTTTTTGGTATTATATCAGTGTTATGCCTCTGACCCATGAAAAAATATTTTTCCATTAAACAGGATGTTAATTTTTCCTGGCACCAGCAATTCCTAGGGCTCTTTAGAAGAGGTACCAGGTTCTCCTTGTTCCTTTTTGGAGTCCTAGTCTCAGAAGTTGCCTGCTGCAAGATTCTGCCCCTGTACTCCTACCTGACTCCAAGAAAACAACAAACTCATACCTAGCTGTGTATGACTGTATTTGTTTACTTCTAACACCTCCACATAAAAAGCAATTGGTTAAAAGTTGCTTTTAACAGAATTGTAAGCTCATCTTGTTTCTTCAAAATTAAGTCAGCCAAAACCACACTGGCTCTGTGCTGTGCTTTTTGCCCCAGGCAGCCACACTTTACTGGTTTAAGGTGGACACTTATTAAGAAAATTCATGCCACACAATTTTGCTTGTGCCAGAGAAGTTGTTAATTCTGTTGATTGCACATTCATCAAGGATGAGTTATTCAAGCACTTAGCAACTGCCCTGACAATCTCCTTAAACAGGAAAAAGCATTACAAAAGTATGAATGTGACAAGAAGGGAAAGCTACATGACTACCTTGGTGCTGGTTGCAACACTGAGTATCCAATTGAGTTATCAGACTTGTGGAAGCCACTGAGCCTGCAGGGTGAGCATAAATTTGATACCTATAGTTAAATAGGGTGAGCACTTTCCTGTGTGGAAAGGTAACATCAACATAATGTGGCAGTGATAAGGTTCCACATGCCTTATTGCTTTTTTTTGGCTTTAACTGGAAAGCTCAGGAAGTGTCCTGAAGGAAAGAAGAGTACCAGAAAGTACAGGGAGAGCAGAAAGGCCCTGCTACAACAGCAGAACTTGCTGCTGTTACAGCTTTTCCCTGCATCCTCACTATATTCCCTTGCATCCCTGCTCTCTCACGAAAATTTCAGACCCAAAGGGGTCCTGTGGTGCGTATGTGCATTCTGGGGGCAGAGTGAAAGGGTGGCTATAGCTTTCTGTGAGGAGGCTGGACAAAACATGGTAGAACAGATCATCCAGGACAGCTTCTGGAGAGTACTGGACAAGATGGGAAATGGGATAAATAAGCAGGAAGATGGAAGACAAACATTGCATATATAAGGGAAGAAATTAAAATATTAAATGCTTGGTAAGTTTTAAGCTTTCCCGTCTTCCTCCACATAGTAATCAAATGTGATTTCAAACCAAAATTAACCAAGGTTAAAACACCACACAAACAGGGTATCCCACTGAAGTGGTGCCTTTCCTCACCAGATTTTTATAGAAGCATCATCTTGTAATTCTCTGCATTATTAATTTTATATCACAGTCTGATTATGCACCTTCTGAAACTTAAAACCAATAAACATTATAAATGCTGCTAGAAATTTTTGTAACAGTTACACTTGGAAAAAGCATCCAAACTTCCCAGATGAAGCTGGGGAAGCAAATCTCTTGACAAGTTTATAAATGGGGTTCTGGAATACCAAACAACTGCATGGATGGAATTATGGAATGTAAAGCACAGCCCCTATGTGTTGCCTCATTGTGGCAAGCAGGTAGTTTTTTATTTGGAAAATTATTAGGAAGGCCTGCCTTCTCATGCAAATGATCCTTACAAGCTCCTTTTGAACAATAATACATTTAGTATAAGAATTCAGACTCTGGAGTTATTGAACTTTATGAGGTTGGCTTGGTTTCACTGTGGAACTTTTCGCTTAGAGCATTTCAGAGTTCTGGCTTTGTAAACACATGTGAACAAACTTGCCAAAAATAGAAGTGAGATGCCTCTCTGTTGTTTTTTTGTTTTGTTTTGTTTTGTTTTTTTTCTTTTCAAAAATTATTTTCTACCATTAAGTGTTTCAAGAATCTTCCTGCCATAGCAACAAAAGAAAAAGTCTTGCTTATTAGATTTTATATGTCACAGAGGGGAAATAAAGCCAAACAAGCATTACGCTGCACATCAAACCATGCACATATCCAGCACATTAAATCAGGGGAAAAAAAATCTAATAAAGCTGGATTCTGTCTCATGAAACAGAGAAACAAAATTGTTGGAGATACTGCCCAGATATTCAGATTCAGCCATCCAAGGCTATCCCTGGGAGGCCTGTGCAGTCAAACAGAATAGCTATCCAGAATACCAGTGAGTAAGAAAAATGCTGCATGCACGAAGAAATAGGTGTTGTATGATAGTCAGAATAAAAGATGGGCTTATTCTCCTAAAGAAAAGTCTTCTATGAGTTTTTTTTATGTAAATAAGAAGCTTATTCAGCAGCCTTTATGCCACTCTCACCAATAGCAGTCTCACTGTGCAAACAGTACTTTGTAAGCAGTATCACTCACATTATGTACTGAAACAAATGTGGGTGGACCCCCATGGTTTTGTCAGCCAGGCTTCACAAGAAGGTTGGGAAAAGCACTAGGCACAAAATTTGCAGGAAAATAATTTCTTCCCAAAGGTACTCTGAGAATTACTAGGAAATCTATTTAAATTCAAGGAAATAACAGGTTTTGAGGATTTTAATGTCAGTTTACAGTTTGCAATGTGCTTTAAACCTCCAAGAACCTTAGATTTATTTCTCCCACTGTAATTGTTGAGATTAATTTTCACTAATTACTAGCTTCTCTAGTCAGTTCCAGCAGTCCTCTCATCAACATCACTGTAATCTTCTACTGCTTCATCATTTAGTAGCTAATTTCAGTTATAAAGAACTAGTTCCAGTTTAAGGGGAACCTTACATAGTCATCAGTAGGAAGAATGAGATTTAATGAAAAAAATTTATAAGAATAAGGAGGAGCCTTTCCTCATTTGACCACAGGTCACAAGCTTTCTTTATTAAAACTAGGGGTAATAATACCTATCATTTAACTTTCAGGTCAATAGCTAATAACTAGAATGTAACTGCTGAAATAAAGAATGCCTTCAGAAGCTGTATGTTAGCAGTACTCAGCTGAAGGAAAAAAGAGCCTTCAGTGTGAGACATTAAAGAGCATAAAAATCTGATGGAAAGTGAACTTAGGTCTGCATTATTGGGAAAATGAAGCAAGTTACTAATGAGTGAGGACCTGATGTACTGAGAAATTAAGAGTTCTCCATGAGGTCAGCATGAGCCTTAGTTGCTTAATATATTTTAAAATCATGTCAAATAATTTTATTTATAAGAAACAGAAGCAATAGCATGTGGGAGGTGAAGAACAACAACTTCATTAGTAAATATAGATGTCTTTGTTACCAAAACTGTAAGAAAGCAGAGTTAAACCTTCAATCATCTGAAATATGACACACTGACAACTTGTTATCTCTCCCAGTGGCTTAAGGGTGGAGGTGGCATGCCTTTTTTCAGCTTTCAGAACTGCTTTGAACAACTTTTTACAAAAGATGGATGCTCGATACTTGGCAGGATAAGACACATTTCTGGATGCTTGAGAAGTTTGAAATTTCTAGTGAACACCGATGCCTTCTGTGCCACAAGGGTTCTACTGCTAACATCACTCAAAAGGTATGATTCTCATATTATGTCCTGTGATCACCATTGATTTAAATGCTAATAAAGTGTCTGTGTCTGGATTCACAACTTAATGCTAACTTAATGTTGTTCATGCCAATCTGTCAACATGCAGCACCTAAATTGAAGGTTTCAGTACCTTTGTATTACTGAGACCAGCAGAGAGAAATAGGGTACACATGGGGACTTGACAGGTGGGAGATGTTAAGTTAAACACATAGTTCTAGAAACCACAGTAATTTTTCAGGTTGAAGGGTGGTGAAAGTATAAGAAGGTGGCTACTTCAGTGTTCCTGTTCCAGTGTGCATTTTATTCCCTGTTTTTCCCAAATCATACATCACATTCAAGGCTCAACTGAGTCACAGCCAGTACCAGCTTTCTTACAGTGCTGTTTCCCAGAACAGCATTGATAGCTGGTTGGGTGGTGGGGAATCAATTATGGGTGAAAGGCTTTCACACCTGTGGCCTGTGAAAGATACTCCAAAGTCAGAGTATATTGTATAGAATAAAAAATTTGTAAGAAAAGGGTGCAAACAAGAGCAATTGTCACAGGCCAGCCTCTCTTTGCCTCTTTGCAGGCCTGGCAAAAGAGGGAGAACAATCACGGTGTCTCTTTTGCTGTGACTTTCAAGAGGAGATGCTCACATTCCATTTCAGTTTTCTTTTAGCTGTCAGTAGTTCAGTTAATGCAAACTATCAAGTGAAGGGACTGACATATGAAGTGAAGTGAAGGAAGCTGGCTGGGGAAGAAATTCTCTTCCACAGAGGAAAAAACCTCTTATGGCAACTAAGGATGTAACCAGCACTATTCAGTGTCAGGATATGTGTTGTTATACATCAGGTCAAATTTCTGGCACAATTTGTGTGCACGGGTGGTTTGAGACATCAAAGGGAGTTGCTGCAGATTTATTTCCACAGAAAATAGGGAGGTTTATCCTGCCAGTTCCACGCTGGGCTGACTTACTGACATATGCTGCCCAATTGTTAGCCACACATGTGGTAGACATGGGTAAGCTATTCCAAACCTTTTAGGAATCTTCCTAAAAACCTGCCAGAGTGACAAAATAAAATAAAAATAAAAAATAAAACCAACCAACCAAATAAATAAATAAATAAGGCAAGTTTTCAAAGTAGCAACAACTATATAGTGGATCTAGTTTGTCCTGAATAAGATTTTGCTTAAGGCTCAGCAGTGTACATCATTTTGAAGACTTGCAGACTCGTCTTCAAGTTTGTTAGCAGTTGCACACCTTTCATTGATTGCACTGAAAATGTTTTGATAAGTAACAGCCTGACAGTGGGAGTAAAGGGTTTGCAATCTTATGAAGGTTAATTATTAATTATAAATTGAGACTTAGCTTGCACATTTCAGTTAACTCCTCTGTGGCTGCCTGTCATGATGATACAGCCCCCAGCTTAATTTGGTTAGATCTATGTAGATTTCTATAAACAGTACGTAGACGCTTTTAGGTGAAAAAGATGCCCGTGAATGCCAAGCACTTAATAAACTTCAGGTGTTTTACAAACAATATGTACAGATCACATTTCAGGGACCAGAAGTAGCATAAATCCTGATGTTTTTGAACTCCTTGGAGGACTGCAGTGGAATTACTCACATGAACATTTAACTGAGAACCAAATAACTGTGGCAGTCATGCTCCAGAGAGCATAAAGCATCAGTAATAACCCAACCAATTTTGACATGCCAGTCTGTCAGTCTGATGGTACTTTTAAACTCTAATACATCTTTCAAGGGAAGAACAAACCACAAAGGAAGTTAAAATGTTTCACTTTGGAATGAAATAGAGGAAAAACTTGGTCTTAATTTTTGTTTTTGTTTACTAAGATACAAAAGAACATTTTTCAAGTTACTTAGTGGTCTCTGATGAACATGGAAAAAAGTATTACAGATCTCAGTCCAAGCCCTACTCAACTTAATGATTTCTGTAACCGCACTGAACAAAAAAAAAAAAAGACAAGAGTTGAGTTGCTTAGTATTTACATTTGGTTCAGATCAACCCTTTAGGATTCTTTGGAAAATTTATCAGCCTGATAATATGCCCGTCTTTCAGCATGCTGGCAGAAAACAAGGGAAAAAATGGAGATTATTCTGCTCTTTAATTGGGAAAAAAAGCAAGCTGCGAAAAAGTTACTCATTCCTTCCTAACCAACTATTTTTTTCCTAGGCCCAAGTGAATAAATAGAACCATACAAAGATGACAAATTTTCGAGGACTGAGCAGTGTAAACATGCAGACAATAAACACAAAGCTTGGTCATTGGCTTACCCATGGATATATGACCTGCAGAACTCAATTCTCCCCTGGTACTGCCACTAAGTGGTTGGAACAATAGTTTTTGCACAGGCCTGAAATTTGTTTATGTATCCCATTCATTGCAATTCCTGCAGGATTTATCTCCGCATTTTACTTACACTCTCACACTAGATGGGCAATCTTACATTCATGCTGTGAGGTCCATTTAACCCTGATTCTTTTCATTGCACAGATTATGCGATGCTGTTGCAGCTCCCTCACATTTTTGGCACTTGTGTGGACTGAGGCAGTGAATTCAGCTGCACTTTAAGGGTGGAATCACACTTCATCAATACCCATTTTTATGTTTGTTCATTTTATATACCATATGCTTAACCAGTGTGGCCCAACTTCCAGCACACAAGCCAGTTCTGGGTAACTGGATGCTTCCCTCTGGCCCACTGCCTCTTCTGAAGAGCAAGCAGAGGAGAGTTTTTGGTTCCTTTGCTGAAGCTGCCTCTTACTGTGCTTGTAAGTATGTGTTGTGCTCCATGAATGAAGGGCATGTGCTTTGAAATCTATCTCCTGCTGCATGTGAATGCAGGTCTGGCGTCAGAGCCAGGAGCTACTAATGGTACAGTGACTCACAAAGATGTTCTCAAGAGGAACCATTGAATTCAGATCTATTCAGTCTAGAAATGCTCAGCCAACTCAGACACTGACTTGGGAAACTGCATTTTATTTTTCTGAAACAGAAATGCTCCCGAGTCACTGCTAAAAAGACATGCAGTCCTCTAAACTTTGACAAATCTCATCTGATTCCTTTAATTCCTCTTATTCAAGGTCTGGTTGCCTTCTAACATCTTTCCCTTTACCAACGGGGCTGTTCTTACCTGTTAGTCAGCCCGTGACCTACTCGACTGCCTTCTCCAGAGGCACACAGCTGTGTGAATTTTCTTTCCTATGTAGGTGTAGATCCAGTGGAACTTATCCAAATATTTTACATTTCCTGCTACGTTACCTCCACTCCTGCCTGCTCTGTCCCTTCCATATAGAAGAAGCAGAAGTCTTTCCCTTCCTTCCTTACAACCCTTTATTAACATTACCATTTTTCTTTTTTCTCCTTTGTCTACACCAAAGACAGCCTGTGAAATCTGTCCCTTCCTTCTCCTTGAGCTTCAGTATAAGGAAATTTCAGAAGGTCAGTATGTGCATTCTGTCCATACAGCAAGTACCTCACTACCTTTTTCCATCCTTTTCTTCCCAGTCCTGCTATATCCTTTCATACCAGTTTTCTAGCCCTGTGTCTGGTGCTGGTCTTTGTCAGAGACAGCAGAGTGAACGACATTAATCATGGCTGATTCCTAGATGAGGCAATTCCGTGTTTCTTTTGAACATTTATTTTTATTATTTATGGGAGCCTACATTTTTTTTCTTCCAGTGGAGATGCTCCCATACAGTGAGTTCAGAGTTACTGATAATAGTTTTGCTATTTATAGCTATAGATGACTTAGAAGTGGGTCCAGAATGAAACAAGTTTGCATAAAACTTAAAAACCAAAGCACAGAAATTATATTTGTTTTTGGGCCCAATCCTAGAGAAAGCCCCCATTAAGTTCACCTGCACAAGGAATGGAAGATTATCCCCAATGAAGTTTTATGGGAAGTCTAACCCCACCCAGAAAAAGAAAGTGTTTCCAGTCTTTCTTTCATATAATTATTTCTATCTGTCCTCTAAAACATGTGTGTTTCTTATGACTACAGTATATTCAGTCTTACTTTAAACAGTGATAAGTATATTTATAGATCTGTGTAAAACAAAATATTACTAGCATGTCAGCATTTGGTTGATCTTCACATTCTTGGCTTCAGAATGGTTTAAAATAAAACATACACACAAAGCAGGGTTGTTTTTTTGGCTCTGGTTTCCTCATTTTTGCCCACAACAGACCTGGCAGATGTGGGATAGCTGGAATGTGCATATCTAACAATTCTCTTCTGTGCCATCATTTGAAGCTGTAGGAGTGCAGCTATTTGGCTGTAGCATGAAAAAGAGTGATGAATGTGATGAAATACAGATTTCATTTATAACCAGGGGATAAATACTGTTCAGGTCACGAAAACAGATTAGTGCTTGGGGACAAAAAGTTCATGAAGAACTCCTTTCTCGAGGTGGAGGTAGGGATACACAACCACAGCAGTTAAACTGAAATGACTAGGTAGTTACTGAGAGTACATAAAAATAAATACAAAACAGGAACTGCAAAAGGATGAAAGTTTGTTAATTGCTCTGGCCTTGTGACAGCCTTGCTGGGGAGTCACAGTCTGATTAATCATGATAACAGATAAACTGGATTGCTTCACGGGAGATTTTATATTCATAGTTTTGTGAAGAAGTTTAAATTTGTTTCAGGGGCCTCATATCCAATATAAAGCCAAAACAGAAAAGAAATCAGATAGCTGTAAAAATGAGTTATGAACCAAGACTTTCTCAGATGACTATTAAGTCTTGATCAGTTTATAACAGATCAAAGAAAGTCCTTCTCAGTGGAGGCAGAACTGTTATAGCAGAAATTATACTCTCATCAGAGCCAAGTCCTTACCCTGAATTCAGATGTAGATGCAAGCTTGAGAAATGAATCTCTTTTTAAAGATGACTGCTCAAAAATATAAATTTCAGAAAAGGTGTTTCAAAGATGGGCTCATGGCATATAATGTCCTGCATCTGTGTGTTGGATCAACTTAAGAAAAATAAGGCTTAAAAGATACAGGTTTTGAACCTATGTAAGGTTCAAAAACCAAGGAAAACTATTATTTTAGGAATAGTGGGGCATTCTTCATTTTTCATGAACGTGAGTTCATGGGAATTATTCTTCGGGAAGAGTATCACTACTGACTAGAGAGATATGGCAGGTCAGAGAGAAACACATTACTGCTGAGGTCAAAACCACTGAGGTTAAAAACAAACCTGGTTTTCAGTTTGTGTATTGCTGGGGTTTTTTAACAGCTCAATTATTTCTTCCAACAGACTATGCCTGTACAGTATTTTCCTTAGAAAAGGGCTCAGTGGCTGCAAGTCAATGAAATTACAGCTATCCAAGTTCAGAAGCAGGGAAAGAGGAAATGTTTTCTGAGGAACTTTTACTGTATCCCATGTATTTCAAAAAGGGTGTGCCTGACTGGAAAATCTTTCATTTGAGAGAACAACCTGATTGTGTGAGGTCCTTCTCACAGATGTCCAGGTGGGGAATAGGCTTGGAAGTTAATACTGGAATGATATGACCCAGTAAAACTGGGAGACAGATTTTCCTTCCACGCTGGAAAGTTTAAATATTGTTTTGCCTCTGGTCAAAAATTTAGTTGATCTCTGAGGGAAAGAGAACAAGCCTTCACTGACTGTGGGTGTGTGAGGACGAAAAGAAGTGGAGGATTCAGCCTTTTCTGAAATTTCCTGCAGCTTTGGGCTGTGTGTATCTCTGAGGGGGGAGGTATTTACCCCAATCCTAGTCAGAGCAGTCTAACAGCTTCACCAGTCTCACTGGTTCCATTCCCTGAGACAGCTCTTGTATCAGGGACAGGAGCGACAGGCTCTCATCATTCTGAGAACTGTTCCCTGTGTGCAGGGAATATTCTCAAAGGTCAGGTTCCACTAGCATTATGGCCCATTTTCACATTTCCAGAGACCATCAGAATGAGCAGAAATTATATGAATTATAAAAAGAAAGCTATCCAAAGCAGGAATACATGGAATCTTGCTCTTTGAATATACCATGAAGTACAAGAAGGACATGATTTTGGGCTGAAGGAAATCTGTTAGCTCATAATTCCTCTACTGGCTTTGGTGGAGTTACTCCACTTTTTAATTGAGCAGTTCAGCATCTGGCAAGATTTGCAGAACTTGTCTAATCAGATCCATTCAGATTTGTTGTTTTCAGCAACTGAGGCCTTAAACCATTTCACCACAGTCACCAGATTCAGGTTCCATAAGCAGGGAGACATCACTTGTTCTACAGTGTCACACATTCCCATGGGGAACATGTCTTTCTGGGTGTTTTTTTTAATTCCTTAAGCTAGCCTATGACTTGTGCTCTATAGTTAACTAGTTCAACATGCATTTGTTGCACGACTCCTGAGCCTGAGATTTTTAATCACCTAATGATGATGGCTGTCCTCCTCCAAAACCACTTAAATACAATCCAGTCCAATTGGTCGGCTTTGTTGGAGTGCTGAGCCAGCACGTTGTTTGAGCGCCAAGAGTCAACAAAGCCAAAAATCAGGGTCAAAAGTTGCTGTTAGTTGGCACATACCTCTGGCAGGCTTTATAGAATACCCTGATTAAAGCATTTGTTAAGTCTTGACTGAATGTTTTTTCCCTTTATAGAGTTTTTTCAGATTTCATTTTTTACTCTCAATGTGATTTTGTGAAGAGGTCTGTGATCAGAATGACGGAATAGAAACCTGAAGCAAAAAGCAGGATTTCTACCATACCAGGGGGATTTGTGTTATTTTACGTTATTAACTAGTCCGGTGACAGGTGCTACCTCCTGCATCAGCCCAAGATCTTTTGCAAGGTCAGCTGGGAGTGCCTCAACCACTGCAGGAACACTGGGAGCTGCTGTTGCACCGACTGCAAGAAACCACCAGATGGTGCACGGAAATAATTCATGGACTCGTAGCTTTCTGGCATAGTTTGGGTTGGAAAGCACCTTAAAATCGTCTATTTCCACCTCCTCTGCCACTAGAGAATGTTGCTCAAAGCCCCATCCAACCTGGACTTGAATCATCATCAGAGGAAAAGTTTCCAGCTGGCCTTGGTCAGGGCTCAGCCACTGCTTGGTGAAGCTTCATCTCAGTTTTGGTGGAGATAGAAGTGAGCCCCGACTGAGGAAAAATTGATGTGACTTTGTGGTTTTACATCAACCCAGCAGACTTGTAGCTAAGCTAGGTTTGCTTTCAGGAGTTTGGATGAAAAATTTAGACACTGACACAAGGAAGAGCAATTGACTTAAATTTTTTGAGATTTAAATGGTGTTCATTGCCTGTTGAAGTGTGGAAAGTGGTGCAACAAAAGTACAGTCCAGCTGTGTTTGGTCATCTTTCAAAGTTCAAATCCACAGTGAATCCAGGGCTAATTGATGGATGAACTTTTTGTATCCAAATGGTGAAAAAACTGCTGATTTTTCAGGTCTTGTGCAGTTTTTACTTCCTTGACTTGCTCTGGAAAAAATCTGGCAAATGCATTTTTTGTAGTTTGTGCTTGGCCCAAACTCAAAAGTTTGGAGTGAAGTTTTGATCCTTAGGTGTGAGTCCAACCTCTTACCTAGGCATTTGGCTTTTAGGTGCTATTTGGACCTATAACTGATCCAAGTATGATAGAACACAGCTGAGCATGTGCCATTCTGTCACAAGAGGAGGTAATCCAATGGTATGTGTCTTCAGAGCCTTCCTGGTGAACCTGAACACCATTAAAAGTATCACTGATAATGCCTGTCTCTTTAGAATACGTCTGAAATAGCCTATTATTTACCTCGTGTGTTTTACATTTGGATGCTTTACCTGTGTGACGAGCTGGGACTGCACTTCATTATGCGTCCTTGGCTGGGGAATGTTTTCCTTGTGCACAGGGACTCTGAGGTACAGTATTATGAGCACTTATTATTGCAGGAGAGGGAAGCAACTGGAATCTACTTGTTGCCTGTGATGAAATCTTAACTCTCTAAACTTGTTGAACATAATTTTAAATCTCATCCTTTTTGGAATTTGTAAGGTGCATAGCCCTTTTTGTGCATACAAAGAAGATGAATCCTTGTACAGATTATGGTCATTATCCAATTTGTGCAAGATTTGGCCTGCTGTGAATGCTCCTTAATAGTGGAATTTGGAATAGCTACAGATAATGCAATGACAGCAGCATTTACAGTGGTAATGTTTCTCTATCAAAGAATGCAGAAACTAGAGGTGTAGCCTGAAAAAACCCACCCAGGATTGTCCACCCCACCAAAACAGACATCTCTGATATGCAACAGCAACATGAAGTGTAGTGAGTTCATGAACTGAGTACCTATGGACATCTTCTGTAATACAGGCTTCTAAAGAAAAAGGGTCAGAAAAAGGACCTTCACTGGACTGAACAAGAAGCCTGGGGAGCATTTGACTACCCAAGTTTTAGGTGGCCAGTTTCATTAAACCCTTTTTTTGCACAATGGAGAAAGACAGGACCTATATGGCTTTGGATTGCTCCCCACAGGGTCTGTACCTCTTCCTGAATCAGGTAGAACAATTTAAGTTTTAACTCTTTTTTTTGGCATCCTAGTAAGGGTCTTTGGCTGTCATGGATACCTCCAGTGATGCACATTTTCTTCCATATTTGGTGTGATGTAATTATCGGGAGTACAAGCTATTTTCTTTTGGGAATAGACTTCCTTTCTTTTCTCTAGAAAGAAAAAGTTTCAAATTACATTAAATTAGGATTTTTTTCCCTAGGATTTTGCAGGGCAAACGTTCATGAAGAAACCAACTAAAAATCCCTCTCCTAGGAGAGTTTACTCCAAACAAGAATATTTTTTTCCATCTTTCCTTTACTGGTTTATTCAGATACAAATTTGCTTGCCTCCTTTGGAAGAACTGTAGAGCAATCAGAAACCATTACAGCAGAGCCTGGAGTTTTCCTGTACTGGTAGTATTTTACTGATTTACAGTCTTCCAATAACTAAACCCACTTTCCATGAACGTTGAATGCAGTAGTATTAAAAACTCACATGTTGAGAAACAGTTCAATTGTCATAATTTCTATAGAAGATTATATATATAAAATTAATTACCTGCTTGGGTAATTAAAAGAATAAGAAAACAAGGCAGCTACTTGCAAGATTCCACAATTAGAGAGAAGACATGAGATTTGTGGAATAAATTATTCTTTCAAAATAATGTCTTTAGCCCTAGTCTTTAGAAAGTTTCTGTCCACTTAGGTCTTTGAATTGGCTCAGCCCTGGGTATAAATTCCAAAAATCCTGGATGTAAAACTTCTCTTTGCATTATTATTAGTGTCTGGCTTATGTCCCACACTAAAAAATCTCAGAATTAAAGGCTTAGTTTTGCAGCAGAACTTTATTCAAAAGGGTGAGATGAAAAGCACTTGAAAAATTACTTTTAGCTGCATTACTTACTCATGTCTTTAAGGAGAACCAGAAAGACAGAATCATGACAGACTACGGATCCAGAGGCCTTTACTAAATTAAGAACTAACAGGTGTTTTATCATGAACATCCTTGTTTTCTTACTTCTCTGGAAGTCAAGTTTCCAAGGAGTGTCTTGGATCAAGATCAGTTTCATAGAAAAATTAAGTCACTGCAGCAATATAGCCAGAAAGGATTTTAGAATTGGCTTAAGCTATGCAAACTGTCAAACATTAAGGTGTTTGGGGGGTTAGTAGTTTATAGTACCTGTCCCTGAATGTGCATGGGGAGCTTAGTCCCCCCAGGTGTGCCTCTGCTCTACCTTTCAGTGGGGACCTGCCTAAATTCCTCAGATCTTCTTGCCAGGTTACTCCAAAGTGTGATGGATGCATATCCATATGGTGCCTGCCACAAAACTCTAGCTATCAGAAGCATCACAGCTTTTTCTATGCCCAAACTGTATGTCTGAACAGAGGGAGTGTTCTGAGGACTGGAATGGATATTAAGCTCTTGAGTGGTATCTTGAATGGGTATTAAGATTACTGTATGAAATGCTGACTCCAAACAAAGGATTAACTTTAAACCACTCTAAAATATCAACACCATTATTTATTTTTCAATATCAAAGTGCAAATGGTCTCCCTGTAAAAGAAAGACTGACCTAACCTTTATCATAAGGTAATCACTCTCTCAGGGACCAGGGCCCTTTGGCTGCAGTTGTGGCCTCCCAGAGCTCAAGGACTGTGGTGATCTCAGGGTATCTGTACTTTCATGTTTACTGCTTCTTCTGCATTGTTTAATAAGCAGCAGAGATACATTCCACGACTTCTTTTTTTCTATACCACAAACAGCTTAAAGACTACAAGACAGATTCTCAGCTGGCATGCTACCTTACAGAATTCTGCAGTACCACATTGATTCACATTTCCTGAGGATACAGAGGGCTTACTGGAAATACTTTGCAGAGGGAAGGATTGTTTCCCTAAGCTTTTCTGTTTAAATCACTCAGCCACAAGAATCCTTTGACTGGACTATATTATCTTATTAAAAATATATTCAAATAAAAAAATGCTATGTAATCCTAATAAAAGTTATCCTCTGTAGCTCCACCCAGCTAGGATATACAACCTCAGAGGAACTCAGTAACTGCTGTCAGTATCTACAAAACCCACAAATGAAATAACTAAAGGCAGAGAACTGGTGAAAATACACAAAGAATTGACCTAAAATCAGCTGCTTGTAGAGAAATATTCAAAACTACAGATGATACTATGTCTTAAGGACCAGTGCACCACCTGTTCTGGAATGAGCAAAGCCACAAAAACATCAGGATTGTGTTTAAAGAAGCTATTCCCACTACTCAGTTTATATAACGTGTAATCAGATAACTTCAAATAGGATATCATGATTTAATAAAGTTGTGACTACTCATGATTATAAAGGGAAAATTCTGAAGAGCTTCTAAACAGAGAAATACTATGCCAACAAAAAACTTCCCTGTCTAATCAATAATTATTTCTTGCCCAGGTGGCTCCCTGTAAATTGTTTGGCCTGTTGGAACCACTGTAAGGTTAATAAGAATGCATGAGCACTGTGCCTGCAGAATGCAGGGAGAGTTTGTGCATGGTATTAAAGAGCCACAATCTGTGTGATCTGGCTGAAGAGCAATGGTCTTGTGAATGTAGATGGTCCAACCCTCAGCACAATGTGAGAGAAAGAGCTGCAGGAGACAGCTGGCTCACATGAGAATGATGTTGTTAACAGGTTTAAGAAAAAGTGATGTCATTCATAAAACCAAGATACAGTACTGCCACTGAAGTAAAAGATGGGTACTCCTACAAAGACCAGAGAGAGCAATGTGAAAGATAAAGGACACTTGTGGGTGTTCTCCACACAGGAATAAAAGGAGTATCCAAGTGCTCAGAACAGCAGTCTGGCTCTACTCCCCAGGGACTTGGTTAGACACCAGACAGCACTGTGGGCTGCTGAGGCTGGTGAAAGTAGAGATCAACTGAGCATACACTTCTTCCTGCAAGTAGTTTTAGCTATAAAAAGGCTCTTCCCCATGTAATGATCTTGCTTATTTAGGATACAGTATCTACTAATGTTAAAAATTATTGGCACGTAATTGTGTTCAAAGCTAATACTGTATTTTGGCACTATGCATGCATCTCTCTTCTTCAAACCTCCTTCATCACAGTTACTTTTGGAACTTTTGCCTATGCACCTGCAAAAAGTACAACCTGAGTGTTCATTTTTTGTTAAATGCTAACCAACATAATTTCATTAAAAGACATACATTTTGTGATCTGACTGGAATATTAATAAATAGAATAATATTATATTCATTGAATCATAGAATATCCTGAGTTGGAAGGGACCCACAAGGATCTATCTCCAAAGTCCAACTCCTGGCCCTGCCCAGAATCACAAGAATCACATCGTATGTCCGAGAGTATTGTACAAACCCTTGAACTCGGTCAGTTTTGGTGCTGTGACTACAGGTCTGGAGGCCTCCTTCAAGTGCCCAAACAGCCTCCTGGTGAAGAGCCCTTTTCTAATACCCAAACTAAACCTCCCCTGACACAACTTCAGGCCATTCTCTTGGGTTCTGTCACTGGTTGCCAGAGAGAAGAGTTCAGTGTCTGACCAATCCCCTCTTCTTCCCCTTGTAAGGAAATGTAGAGAAAGGATGTCAAAACTAATAGTTTGCATTTCTAACTGTGACAATATCTACCTCTAGATACCACTATTTAAAAAGTATTTTGGAAACAGACATGAGCTCTTTCTCCCTGTCCTCTCACCTGGCATAAATCCCGTGGTTAAGAGAGCTGACAGACAGGGTATTATAGTGATGGCTTAGGGATGCATTTAGCATAGCCACATAATTCTTGTTCAGTAGGTAGTGTGAGCTCATGCCCATTCTCAAAGCTTTGTGCAGACATTCTTTCTGTTGTATTTCTCTAAGCCCAAGAAAAAAGTAGAATAATGAACATTGCACAGGAACAAATTTGTAGATCTTAAGGGCTAATCTTATCCCCCCTGGTATCTCCAGATCTGAACCAAGTCCCTTTTAAGGTAACATTTCTCACAAAGTATGCTATTCTGATATCTTGTTCATCTTATGTGGCTTTGCCAAATCATGTTTCCATCCTTTGAGATCAGATCAGTTGATCAAAGCCTGGTGCTAAAAATGCCGAGGCTGTGGGTTGAATCTCTGTATGGGCCATTCACTAAGGAGTTGGATTTATCCTTGTGGGTCCCTCCCAACTCAGAATATTTT
This sequence comes from Cyanistes caeruleus, assembly GCF_971803275.1. Classification (NCBI taxonomy): domain Eukaryota; kingdom Metazoa; phylum Chordata; class Aves; order Passeriformes; family Paridae; genus Cyanistes; species Cyanistes caeruleus. The sequence continues at coordinate 32,445,219 of NC_141701.1, forward strand.
GTGAATCTGTGATTCATGTAATGTGAACCAAATGGCTGCCTGTTGAACAGCAAGGAACTCCCATTTAATACAAATTTGACACAGTAGAATAAAGATGCCCCAGTTCAGCAGCATTTAACTGCATTAACCTCTAAACACAACACTGTAGCCTCCTACTCCTTCCTGCAGGAAGGATGTTTCACTGCTTTCAGTGTTCCACCCCCAGAAGTGTAAGTCTGTCAGTAAACTAGACCATCTCTTGTTCTACCTGAAATCAGTACAACTTTTCCTTAATTGAAGGCAATTTTGAATGCAAGATATAAAATTGTTTGAATGCATTCAGAAAGGTATATTTGAGCAGCAACAGCATAATTGAAAATTCAAATGTTTCAAAATTGCATTTCAGGAAAATTTTCAATCACTACTTTACTGAGTAATAGCTAAATCTTTATCTCTGCTGACACCTACTCTACCTGAAAGCAACTGGAAGGTCCTTTTCAAATAAGCATTTTGGGAGTTAATGCTGTATTCTAGTATTTTTATTAGCACTGAATGAACCCCTCAACACACTTCAACAAATAAATTAGAAAGTAATCATTAAACCTATCCATGCAAGTAATAACCCTAACATATTACAAACAAAAATTATTTTATATGTAGCTGAACAAATAAAGCTTAGTTTCCTATAGATTTGCATGTTACATGTCTTCATTCTCTCAGGCCCCTCTCCTCACTGCAGTATAACCAGCTCCTTTGTTATCCTCTTTAACTGAACAAGAAGTAGCAGGGTGCATTGATTAAATGGATGCTGCACCAGCGTAGAAACAACAATGTTAAAACTGCCTTTCCTTGTTAGGGGGATTATTTTGGTCTTTCTATTCATCTGCTGATTTTCCCAGATCTTACAGGTACTAAATGTATTGAAGGTTCTTCTCCCTCTCTTCAAACAAATGTTTAGTTTTTCAAATATATGAAAAATCTCCATCTCTTTGTCAAACTGTCTTACCAAAATATACCTTGAAGTTGTCAGAAATGTTCTCCTCAGTTATTCATGTCACTGTGTAATGATGGAAAAATGCCTTTCAACATTTAACACTTTTATCTGAAACATTTGGAAGATTTCTCCCCACTTTTTATTTTCAAATCAAAATTGGCAGAAGTATATTCCTACTGTTCAATGAAAATGTAATTAAAATTAAATGCAGTGTCAATGCAAGATGTTCAATAATTTATAGCAAAGAAATTGCAAGTTCTTTGGCCATAGTTTTGTGATTTGGCCATCAGGTTCAGCCTGGCCAAAGTCCAGCAGGCCCGTCCCATGAAAGTGACTTTAGAACTGCAGCTGGGAAACCCTCAGTGTTTCTTCATCATTTCCAAAATTGAGAAGTGTGTTCTGCCACTTTTCTTTTAAGCTTTCCAAACTCATTTTCAATATATTGGGGAAGCCTTCTGCTGCTGGCAGAGGAATATAGAAATGGATATATTTTGAGGAGGAAGCAGACATTGGTCCCCTGTGATGCCCTAGGAAGGACTAGGGCTATAGAAAACATGCCAGAAACCTGCTGGTTAGAAAGTGGGCTATTATGAGGTCCACTCTTAGCTGGACTGAGTGAGCACTTCTTTCCAAATGTCTGCTGCACTAGAATCAAGCACAGTGGGAATGTTTTGCCCATTTTTAATCCTTGCAGGGAACCATTCACTGTTCCTGGAAGGTATTTGCCTCTGGACTAAGAGGATTCATGTATATCAACTGGATCCAGGATACTCTAGCACAAAAAAATATGCCAAAATAAAGTTGAAAAAAAGATATTAATTGCTATTCAGAAGAGAAATAGCAACATTATTGGCACATGAATTTTCAAGAGTATTTCAAGAGGTGGTCTGGAATCTCATTTGCAGCCTTTTTGAGCAGGCATCAAGCTGGATTTTTTTCTTCATATGAAGGACATATGTTACATACAACATGAACTCTCAGCTCAAAATTCCTTTATACTAATGGAAATTTAGAGTTGACTCCACAGGCTTCTGAATCTGGTTTATGGAGCTTAATCAAAAGAGCTGCATAGCTTTTCTCATTCATTTATGGGGATAGCAATATAAATGGAGTGAAGGAAAAAGTGGGTCACAACTTTGGCACCCTTTTTCCTTCCCTCTATTTTTGGTCTCAGAGTTAAAGCCTTCAACATTTCCTTGTATGGACAAAACAATTAATAAAAAACAAGATCTTTTAGTGGAGGCAACCATACAAATAAAATGACTTGACTACCAGTGGTGAAAATACATAAAAATGGGCAACAGCCTGGAAAAGCTCCAATATCATACCACATATGGTGTGAACTGATAAAATTAACATAGTTGATCTACAGATAATGTTTGTGAAATGTTAACAGCAAAACTGTATGTGCTGAAGGCCTCCAAAGTTTAAATAAATATTTTGAGTAAATGTTATGAAAACCTCTACTCTTTCATGAGCACCTGTTCCAAGAAGGTTAAACGAAATATAGTTTATTTATATGAATCCCATTCCAATCTTCAATAAAAATAAAGTACAGGCTGCATTGGACTGAACGATATTGCACGCCCAGGAGGACAGGGCACAAATCCCGTTAGTCTCAGAGATATGTCCAGCCTGTGGAAACAAGAGATATTGACCTCCCAGGAAAGTGAGATATATTTTGTTCCACATGTTCCAGTTCTGCAGGCTCCAGAGTGCTTAGAAATGCAGGTTTGATTGATTCTCCTGTAGGAGGAAATCAAATTCAGTTTATTGCCTCTAAGAAAGCTATAAAAAGCCAAAGGGAATGGGACATGTTCTGAAACACTGTACTGAGGGAGGAAGCTGAAGCAGATCCACGCTCTTTCTGGGGCTGGTGGACCTAATGAAGCTTTAGTGGGGATAGATATAAGAAGGGGTTTCAGGCCCCGCAGCTGAGAAAATATTTCTTGAGAATCTACAGGAATAAGGTTTTTAATTCATCTCCCGCCTTCCCAAGAAGTCTCACTCATACAAAATACCCAGTCACCCTCCTGTACCTCTCCACTTATGTGGCATGTGTGGCCAAAGGAAAAGGATGGAAGAGGGGAAAAGTAGGGTAGGGAGAGAGGTCCCTTATCAAGGGAGGGACAGAAACCTGGCTGGGCCAGTAAGCCATTAGAAGAGCCTCAGAAGGTGCATGTCCTTGCTGGACTCCGTGCTGCTACAGAGGACAAAAGCACCTGGAGGAGGGAGAGGCAGAGGAGGAGGCTTTTTGGCAGCTGGGGACGGGCAGTCTAGGGCTGAGGGGAGCAGTCCCTCTGCAATCAGGGAGCAATGGCTGGCTTTGTTGCTTGAGAGTCTTCTCAGGATTTCAGCTCAGGCCCCTCCCAGTGAGATGAAAAGACAGCTGGTTGAAGCTTTCCTCTCACTGCTTCTCTCCACCCCTGCTGCACCAGACTTCATTTGTGATTGACTGTAAGTCTCACTGTGTTTTGTTTATAAATTAACAAATTCCTCAAAGGTCCTGGACCAAGATTTCCATAACCCCTGACTTTCAGTGGAAATGGTTCTTTCAACAAGGTGGATGACCAATGCATGTGGGTTGTTATTAATGGGCTTAGGCAGTGGGATCAGGACTTTATACTGTAATTTCAAGACATTTTGGGGTGGTGCAGATGTGAGGACAATGCAGGAAGCAAAAGCAGGTGCTCAGACTATGGAGAGGGCAGAACTGCCTCCCTCAGGTGTGGCTTTGTGCTATTTTCTGTTTGAGAGAACTAGGCCATTTTGTTCCCCTGGAAAATCTTTTTTTATACACACAAACCATGGCACTACAAAGCAGGTGGAGTCAAGCCTGAGTGATCCACATTTTCAGTTCTTGACTTTTAAAGGCTAAAAATCTGAAATTACAACAGAATCACAATCGTTAGGTTTTCATTAAACTGGACATGTTCAGGTTTATAAACCAATTTTCTTTTGAGCTGATACTGTGTGTGTTGAGTTTCATATTTATGACTGAGTTTAAGACCCTAAATTAAACAAATGAACAATGAACTTTCTGTAGCAATTTTTGTTGTAGAAATTAAAAAAAAAAATGCATTTGATTAATAAGTTTTATCTTGGTTGAATAACTGTGTCATTTACTTTTCTTTGTGTTCATTTAGTATAAATTAAGTGGCAGTGAAAACCTATGTCTCATGACAGCCATGTAAAATGCTCTAACAAGAGTTTATCTGTTTACTAGATAAACAAATTGCTGCTTGGATTTTTGTGCTGCATAAGTTATAGGGAATACTCAAAGACAGGAAACTTTTTTTCTTTTCCAGGCTGTGGGTTGCTCTATAAACAGGTGAAAATGATGGGGGAAATGACAGTGGAGAATGTTCAAAATATTGGTTTTTCACTTTTGGCTTGTGCTTATGCCTGTTTTGTGCATGATTCAGATGTTAAAACCTGAATGCTAATGGGGCCTGTGAATTGTATATTGTCTTTGATAACATAATAAAAAAATAAAATTTCTGAGGATTTCCCCCAAATATTAATATTTCAGTGACTAAGTTTGCCACAGGTAGGATAGGATTATCTTTTATTTATATGCATTGTTACATATGATATTTCCAGATGATTCACTGAATATGGAAATTTTACTATCATATGAAGTACCTTTGACAGAACAAACAGCAATGTTTAATTTTTGAAAAGCTAGTACTTTCAAAAAACTTCTTTGTAGTATTTATAGATTACCAACCTTGATGACCTAGTGTTAAAAAGAATATTGGACTGAAATAAACTAAAAATATCAACAACTTGGGTATTACTTAAACATCATGTTTCCCTTGACAGAAAATGAATTTCATTCATCTGCACCATTTCCTTTCATTTTTATTAGCTTGGAGTCAGCACTGTAAGTCCCAGTCCTATTTTTTTCAATTTGATAGGTCACACTGAAAACTGATAAAAGATGCCTATGTTTTTCCTGATACATTTGCAGTGCTGCCAACTGCAAACTTAAAGAAAACAAGAATGTAATCCCCATAGCCTTTAAATGGTGTAAAAGTCATGAAGAAGAAAAAGAAAGTGGGCTATTCATAGCTGACTTGGGACTTTTCTGCCCTGAAACTGTAATTATCTCACATTCTTCATACTTTGTCTGCAAGTAAAAAAGACAGAAGCTTCGCTTTGAATGCAGGGGAAGAGTCCCATGAAATGGAAAAGTTTTATTTTTCTTTCAGCCAGAATCTTGAGGCTTTAAGAAAACACATAAGTAGTGAGACTTGGGATGAAATTGTGAGAGCTGGCAACACCTCAATCAAGTTTGTTCTTCATTTTCATTGAAGCTGAAAGGAAAAATGCCAAAACCATACTTCTGGTGCAAAAAGTGATAAACCATCAGGAAATAGTCTTGCCCAGTCAGCTTTTCCCCTGAAATGAAAGATGAGCATCTTGTAAAAGGTCTGCTAGGAGTTCCAGTGAAGTCAAATTGCAGAATCAGCTCTCACTGACTCCAGTGTTGAAATAGTTTGCTCACTTAAGGAGTTCTTCAAGGGAAGAGAGGGTACTCTGCTACCAAATGGAAATTTGGATATTCTTCGGCTTGATAAGCCTGTAGCTCTCTAGAAGCTGGCAGACAGACACAGATACTTTTTTATTTCCTCCTTACCAACATGAATTTCTGCTACTGGCTTTGCTATGAAATATTGAAAAGTTAGACTGAATACTGTGCTTCTGTTTATTTTTAACAAAAGCTGTATTTATCAAGCTAAGTTAAATGTTTAACTTAGAAGTTGAAGTGAGTCCATTGGCTAAGGGATATAATAGCCTAAGTTTAAGGGCAAATATGTCACCATGATGAACAAGCATGTAAAGCTGTATACTCATTATCTTTAAAACTTTATGGCAATGCTAGTGCCAAGTCATATTCAGCATCACAACATGCTTTTAAAGGTGGTTTCTTCATCCGGTTCAAGGCCACATTGCCATCAAAAAATGCCTGTGCAATCATCTGTCCTTCAGCTCTGTGCCTACCACATTTTTCTCATTAGCACTGGCTATTATGCAATCTCAGAAATGTTGGATCTGCTTGCACAGCTGCCTGAAAATAGCCATGCAAAAAAAGAAAAAGAAGTTAACATTTAGCTGAATCAGTAAGCTGACTTGGCTCTCTGTTCATCCCAAAGAGCAGACGTGGGGGCAGCAGTGGCACTGGAAAGTCAGGATTACCCTCTCCACAAAAGCATGGTCTTAGAAAAATCTCAAGCTATTCTTTAAATTGGACCTCTACATTATGAGTTTGTTCAGGGTAACAACGTCTGTCCCATTCTAATTGTGCTGCCTTTTCACTAACTTGCATTACATTAGGAAACCTTTCCAACCAGGGCTTCAAAACCAGGGCAGGTGAACTGATATTTCTCCATGGGTAGTGTATTCTGTCTACTTTCTGCAGGTTTAAATCACTGCACCATGCACTAAGCAGAAAGTCCAAAGGCTGCATTAATTTTTCTTCCTTATGCCTATTTTGTCCTACCATAGTCAAAATTAATGTAATCATAATAATGTTTGCATACTACCAGAGTGCAGAACATCAAATTTCCATCTATATCTATGAGATTTTAGGTGATCATTTACTCTTTGCTTCATTTACCCCTGCCTAAATCAAACTAATTTTATGCTAAAGACATGATTTCTATTAGGAATCAAAGTAATAGGCTGAAATAGCTACCAACACATGGTTTTGTTACTTACTGTAGCATGGAGTTGAATATACTTCACTGAAAATCTTAAACCATTAGGAGTTTCCATGTCCCAGAAATAATTCCCCACTGTGTTGCTTAAGACCAAACAAAAAAATCAGTGCTTAAAAAATTAAGGATGAAGAAAATTCTACAATGTAACATGACACTCTTTGGTGGAACACAAGGACATTGATTATTAGCACAAGCAAATGCCTAACGAGCAGTGCTGTGTCTGTCACTTTGCCACTTTGCCAGGAACAAAATGGGTGCAGTGAAGTAAAAATTAACTGTATGCTGTAAGTGACTTGTCAAGTCCAGATATACAACTGTTTGATGTGAACAACCAAATACACAGCAGTTCAGAATTACTAGAGAGAAAACAGCTGTTTTGTTTTTTTTCTCATCAGAAAGAAATCATATACTTGATAACAACTAAGCAGTTAAAATCCCTTCCATGACAAATCCTTTGCTAACTTAATACTTACCTAGAGAACACAGAAAGGAAATATGGTGTGTCTGTAGTTTCTGTCCTTCTTCACTGTATAGCAGGCTCCTGTCTCCCTGCTTTGCCTGTTTCTTTTCATGCAGTGTGCAATCCAAAGGAGCAATATGAGTAAATTCTAAATATCTCCATTTAATCTCAGTAAACCCTCAGTGTGTACTGTGCAAGGCCAAGCAACATGTAAACACCATTCTTTTGACTGAGTTCTGATGACTTGAAACAGAGAGTATAGTCAAGGTCTTTAAATGCTTCAGAAGCTCTGAAAGGGGCTATCCTCAGTTCCTACCACTACAGATATGTTGCATTGATTTGGTTAAGAAGAGAGCTGTATTTAAAATTATAAAGTAATATTAATCTAACAGGACATCCAGAGATCTAGCCCAAAGCATGGCCAGGTTCAAAGTTACATTAGGTTGCCTGTGGTCTTGTCCAAACTAATTTTGTGGCTCTCCAAAGATGGTGGTGACACTACAGCCTCTTTAAACAATCACTTCCAGTGTTTCACCACTCTAACTTTGAAGAATGTGTCTGTTCTTCTCCAGAAATTCAGTCCAGAAAAAGAAGGGATTGCATGAATCCTTAGACTGAAGAAGAGCATGTGTGCTGGGCAGGATGCTGGAGGGACAGGTGGCACCAGAGACATGAAGAAGATGGCTCCCAGGGTTGTGAGGTCATTTGGGTCACTGACTGGGTGGTAGCAGTGGGAACACTAGTGCTGTGCAGAACTGGAGGATGATATCTGGGTCCATGAGTAAGAGAAAAATGCTGGTAGTTTTTGCCTGTATTCTTTTGAAGGTGAAGATCTGTTGGAGGTCACTTCATCTTGTGGTCAAAATGGTAAGCAGACATTTCTGTAGCTCACACTGACATGAAGGTTGTGTAAAGTGTTTGCACAGACATTGCAACATTCATAAAACCCCTTATTAATGTGGACTGAATACAGGAAAAGGCCATTTACAGTATTCTCCCTAGTACAGAAATACTGTAGAGCCACCCAAGGTGTGATGAGGCTTGACAAACCACTCAAGGGAACTGTACTGTTTCCTTTTTAGTCAAACTTCAGGCTCTTCTGACTCTCCAACACTGTATCAGCTGTTGCAGAGATCTTTCCCTGACACTGCTGCAGCGGCAGCACTATGGATCTGAGGTTCTCTGCTGGTTAGCAGCTTCATTTTTACCAACGAGAATAATTCAGTCCTATTAACAAATACGCTGACTCCTTGCCTTAGGGCACAAATAGAAGTTGGAATTGCCTTGTACTATGTTTTCTCTGTGTCCTCCACAGAGCCATCTATTACTTGTTCAGGGGATCAGTTTAATCCCACTGCTTTAACTGAGCTGTGCAGGGCAGTACTGGACCTACACTTTTAAATCTGGTGTTGTATAAAGAACACCATTTTTGTAATTTTTTTTTATTCAATTCCTCACTGAGTGCCTGTTGATTTCAATAGAGTAGTACCAGTGATTAATCTGTGTTTTGTGTACAGTAAGTCCTATTCTGTAAACAAACATCTGTTCCAGGAAAGTGTTCACCACTTGTTTTATCAAGAAAGTTCCAAAGAGAATGTGAATTGATTTGTAAGGAGGTCAAGAAACCAAGTGACAAAACAAAGAAACAGTCTTTTTAAAAGTTTGCAGAAACACTTGCTGAAAATATCCACTTTAAGAAATTGTGGGGTTTTTTATCTCTAGAAAAACTGCAGCAAAATTTGCTTAAGGCTTTGTGTTTTGCAGCACAATCAGATGCTGCCTGTGGCATAACTTCCAAAGTTCTGAACCGGTTTTCTTTTCCTCATAAACAGTCAAGTCCAGTTTTGTTTGAAACATTTTATATCCTGTACTAAAGCACTCATGTACACATTTAAACGTGTACATACAGGAATGTGCTGGGTGATTTTTTTTCTCTGAGGCCAGGAAAAGGGAATGGTGGAGACTAAGTCTGAAGCGTCTTGATGTCAGTGATGGAGATTCAAAGGCTACTGAATAAGCTCTGAGCCTCTGTATGAACATCTTAGATCAGCTGAAAATGTGTCAAGACCTATAATGTTTCCTAGAAACTTTAAAACCTCGGTGGATTAGGAAAACCATTCCCACGGCTTGCTTTTCTCCATAGGCAAGCACTGTCATCTCAATATTGGATAACATATGGGACGTTACAAGCAATCTAGAGGCTCTAGGATATTTCCTTCTGACAGTGTAATTTGGACCTCATGGGGTATCAGATGATTATTTTTATTTCACTCCTAGCTTTACCTTCATCATCAATCTTTGCAGAATAAGAAGATGAGACAGATCAGTTTTGTACTTATCAGCTGATGCCCCTATAATTTTAGAAGATAGTTAATTTTGACATACTCTATTCCAGAAATTACATCCAGTCATGAAATGTGGTTTTTCTGTTAAGCCTAAGAAGAAATAAATGAGAGAAAAAAGATGTAATTCTGCTAAGAGTTTTGATAATCTTTCGCAGTAGTTAGCATGCAAGAAATAGAAATGAGAATTGGCAATCCTGATACAATAATGACTGCAAACGTAGCCCAGTGTTGAACTTCAAGTAAAGTAGGATTACAGAAACGAAGGAAAAAACAAATAGGCTAAGAAAAATACAACAAAATTTACCAACTGAAATTATACTCCAAGTTGGAAAAAGCTGTTATGTGTGAGCTTGTTTGTAAAACAAATGTGTTACCTTTCTCAGGCAAACTGATAATTATATTTTTCAATTTCAAATACTCTGATCCCTGGGGAGAAAATGTTTGTTAGAACTTGCTGTATTTCTACCAGACTTTTAATTATCCTACTGGGATGCAGTTTACAGCCCGCCTTTTAGGGTGAGTCTTGCAGTTCCCATTAACATTAATGATGTGTGCATGCTGTGAAGATAGCTATAATCCCTTCCCTGGTGTAGATTAAACACTTGGTGCTGTCAAACATTTTCCTAATGCTGAAAATCTGAAGGCATTCAAAATGGGTGTAGGGCTTTTTTTTTTTTTTTCCATATGAGTGGCTGCAATATTTTTGATTGCTTTGGATGAACAAAAGGATCTCTCCAAGACTTCTTGTTGTCTGCCAGAAAGTGTAGTTGTGAATGGGTAGCCTGGTTAATGTCGGTGTTCAGAATCTTCAGAAGTCACACCAAAGAGTATCTACAGTATATTCTCATTGGAGCTAATGAAGTTTAAGTGTATAAAAATGTAATTCTTCATTTTAATTTAAATTCACTCTCAGGTTGCTGGTGGCCCATTCTGTATTGATATACATTCAGTCAGCAGGAGGACAGTTCTGCTAGTTTCATGAGTGGTGGATAAAGATGGAATGTGATCTCTTGAGAAAAGAAATTTCTCTGCTTTCTGAGATATAAGCTTCTCTGTGCTCTAAGTGCAGTATATCTAGTTTTGGTCTCCATGGATATAGCTCTAGCTGAACAAAAAAACAATGTAAAAAATTTCAACATCAAATTTGTAGGCATATTCTGCTGGTCTACAATTAAAATAATGCACAGATAATTGTGCAAAGAATTGATAAACATGTTTCAGACAGAGAGGCCTAACTGCAGGCATCCTCTGCCCTAGAGACCTCTGCTTTGTAGCTAAGCCAATATTGGAATCCAGAGAGAGACAGAAATACAACTGAAGTACTCACATATTCAAGCTAGATAGCAAAATCAGGCATTTAAGAGAAAGATACAAACAAATGAAGGCACAATGTAGCCCAAAATTAATAATCTATTTATATATTATTCAGTTACACGTATGATATGTACATTTAAACTCGGGACTACTGAGATAAATTCAGGGTCATGGATAAGTGGGTTTCCCAGGTGGGAAAAGCCCTCACTCTTGTAGGCACCAGCTGTTCTGTTTCATTTGTTACAGGCAAAGCTGAGCTGAGTCATCTTGAGTTCAGTGCAGATGCCCTTATCATGCATTTACTCCAACAGAATGTAAAGCCTGGCCACATGGCTTCTTCCCAACTATGCAGTGGTAGTAACTAAGTCTTCTTCCAACTATGCAGTGGTAGTAACTAAGTCTTAGACTCTCCTCATAAGCAGGGAAAGTCATTTCTACCATCTTAGATTCCATCTGAAGTATCCTTGAAGGAAATGAATTGTCAAATGTTTGCATTCAAACTGCAACCTGCTGGTGTGTGATACAAAGAATAAGTTTCAAAAATGGCACAATAATAAATTTGTCTTGGGAAGAATTTGGCTCAGGCTGCATAAACTGTTTGTGCTCTTTAGCACTGTTCTATGCTTTATAAACCTTCTGTACATTCTGGGTAATCTCCATTTTAGGTGGCAAAGATGTACCCAGGCTGCATCTACATCAGGCCAGGCTTGGTGCTGTTATTACTGAAGAACAAAAATTCATGAACCCATCCCGAGTTCAGAGTTTGAATTGGAGCCAAATTCAGCACCTCAGTAGAAAAAGATTATTTCTCACTCTTTGTCCCCAGTTGGCACTTTCATTTCCTCACCTCTTTCTGCTGTCACTTGGGAAGAAGGTTCCTCCGAATCACTTTCATTTGAAAAAACCTTTTGAAAAAGGGAGAGGACATGCAGGTATTACACATCAGGAAGAAACACGGATTAATTTAAGGCTATTTTATGAAGTGCAGAGCGCTCCAGAAATTTCTGAGCATGTGAATTAGGCAAAACATGAAAAGGCAAATCTCTGTGTAAAATTACATATTTCTATGTAAATTACATGGAGTGATGCCAGCTGAGACTTCGGATTGACCTCTTATATAAATCTTACATTATTTGTCTTTAAAACAATGCATGGGGGTTTGTGAGTGGAGCTGCAAAGCACTCAAGAATATTTACATTGCGGCAGGAGGGACTTTTGATTCTGTGATCACTGCTCCTGCCTGCAGTCCGAGTGAATGGTTCTACAAATAAGGATATAGCTCAAAAGCAGGAAGCACTGAATAGTCCTCTCAGTGAGGTTAGTGCTAAGAAAACACTAACCCACTCTCAGGCCCTTCACATGTCCTCCCCTGTGAGTCCAGGAGAGGCCACTTAGCTCGGCAAGGACAGTCATAAAAGAAGGAGATGGGAGTGTACCAGCTGAAAAGTCATTCAGGGTTTCTGCAGAAATTTTTTCCCAAGCCAGCTGGCTACTTCCAGCTGAATTTCCCACATGTCACAAACCCATCAGGTTGTGCAAGGGCAGTGAATGCCCATGGCTGTTAAGGTGGTGCTTGGACACACCACAGACAGAAGCAGCCAAGTGGAGAAGGTGGTAGGAGGCTGTTTCGTAGGTGAAGCGGTCTCAAGGACACCTGCAGGGAATTTCCTGAAGAAAGCCTTGAAGTATTGGTGGCAATGGAGGAATCTTCCTAGACTAGATCTTCCTCTTGATGCAAGTCTGCAAGGTTAACTGTTTTTTTGGCTGGTGAGGCTCTTTGTTTACCACATGCATGTATTGTGGTTCTGTGGCAGCTTAGTCAAAAGCTATTGCTATCAAGACAGTTTTGAACATAAGAAAAAGTGTTAACAATTGGACTAACTGCATTATTTCTGAGCTTCTCTTTACTGCTGAGACACATCCACTGAGGAGCTTCAGGTCCTGGCCCTGGAACTTGCAGGCAGAAAAGGATACTCCAATCCTGTGGTATTGAAAGACCAGAGTCAGCTGTGGCAGATCTAAAGCAGATCCTCCAGCTGAGCCAAGCTCATCCCCTCACCCTCTCCTCTCTCTATGCAGCCCTGTCCCATTTTGGCTGAAGGTCACCAGTGTATTACAGCAGCTTTGGGTCACCAGTGTATTACAGCAGCTTTGGTAGTTATGCTGCTGACAGGATCCAGAGATGGGAGGCTGAAAACACAGCTGGACACATTAAAAAAACACAACTACTGGGATTATTGTAGGATCTGGTGACTTCTCCATTATATTTGGTCTCTAAATTAAAGCTCTTTCTGCAGAGGTCAGTGTATCTAATGGAATATTTTAGGGACTCCACCCAGAAAATATTGAAAATGCCTGCTACTTGTAAAGTAGAGCTACTTTAACTGCAAGTCATCTTCCTCTGCAAGGGAACTAACTGGTGAAATGCTAAAAGCCTGCATTGCACTGATGACAGATGACTGGAGATAATATATTTTTCTGAAATACTTGGTTTCTTTTAATGAAAATAATGTCAGGACCCATTTCATATATGCAGCTAGGACAGATTCCAAACAAACATGTCTTGCTTTTCTGGTCACCCTAGTGTTTCATGGATGTGTTTAACAACACAAGTATTAGTTCTCTTTTTTAGAAGTGCAAGTGTGTACACTGGAGTGACATATTTTGGTAGATTTTGTCAGTCTTTTTGGTAAATACATATGTTTATTTTTAATTAGTTAAAATCAAAGAATGCAGTAGTATTTGGAGTACAGGAGGCACTTGGTTCTTTGGAAGAACTGTTAATTTTTCTGTGGGTTTCTCCTCTGATTCCCGTTATGGATAATACTTCCACACAGATAAGCTTTCCCCTGGCAATGGAGACTTTATTACATTAGAGGAATTTAATGGTTGAATAGTGTAGGACTAGCCTCTGGGCAACCATAAAGAAAATGGTCAAGACTGAGCTTGATTTGAAATTCTGCAGGGAACTGATATGGCTGGGCTTCACATTTTGTCTCGGCTGAGACTGTTGCACATGGAAGAGTTTTTCTATTTCTTCCAGGCTGAATTAGTGGGTCCCAAAATCTCACTGCACCTTTACCTGAATGGTACACACATGGGTAGAGCTCAGTGTAGCTAGTCTGTCAACAATGCAGGGACTTTAGAATCTCTTAGAGAAGATTAGATGAGTTGCAAAGAGGTGCCTTCACAAAAGTCACATTTGCCTAAGTCATCATCAGACTGAAAAGTTTAATTCTTTCAACAAGATATGCGTGGAATTTGTATGGAAAAAAATAATTCAGAATGCTCTAGATGCTACAGATTCTAGCTGTGTGTGGTATTCCTCTGCAGAATGAAAGCCAAAATCTGCCCTGTACACTGACACAACTACATTCATTTACGTGAAGTGACATGGCTGTAACTAATTGGACTAAACAGGCAAACTTTCTCTGCACACAGCCAAGGATAAACTGGCTGCAAATATTTTTCCCTGAAAATATTTTCATGGTACCTGGCCTCATTTCAGTCTGAACAATACATTTTTGTCTCCAAACGCTAAAAATAGTTCAAGCACTAATTAAAAAAAAACAAGCTGTGACAGAAAACAATAAAGGCAAGGAAATGGGAGAGCATTTTTACATAGCCAGCAGCTTTCCTGGCACCATTTCTAGCTATGAAGAGGGTTATTAACAAGCACAGAATTATATAAACAGTTCCCTTTGCCAGCCAGTGTACACCAGAATCATCATTTACTTTCAAATTATTCAAGTCAGCAGAATCCATCTTTTCATCAGTCCAGTGGAAAGATTGGCAGAGGTTCTCAAAAGTGGGATTATGGTAAGAAAAAAGTTACTCTTTTCTCAACAGTTCAGTGCCTTAATTTCATAAACTCATAGTTATTCCTGCTTTCTTCACTGACAGAAACGTGTGTTTATTCCTGCTAGCAGGGTGCACTCATCAGCTGCAGGAGGGGGAGCTGCATTCTCTGCAAAATGCACAATCATAAAAAATATCCAGTAAATCCAAGATGCAGAATATTTGCTACTGGATGTGATAACTGACAAAGAAAGAAACTGACTGAGTTTTGGACTACACTAATATTGATTATAGTTTTAAACAGCAGGAAAAATCTGATTGGGATTTAATGAGAAATAAACAGTCTTAGCTACTTTTTGCACAAATTTTAACAGTAAATTTGAGGATGAGCTATTCATCTCTTTGGCTTTATATGCTGATGAAAAAGGAGCTGACTGGGCACAAATCAGGGCTAATGTTTGCTCTAGATCTGGCAGAATGACGTGGCTGCTCAGAGGCAGTGCATGGTGGCTTCAGCATACAGCTCAGAGTGAGGGAGCTGAGCCTCAGAGCCCTCCGGCACAGCGGGAGGCCCCGGCTCAGAAAATCCTTCAAGATTTCACAACCTGGAACAAGTGAACAGTCCTCTGGTGGTGTTATTATGTGCCTTGGGTTATGCAAGTGCTTAAGTGTTTTGCTGGATAGGTGCCCTAATCTCTCAGTATCTTTTTATCCTGTCTTTAAAACAATAACAACTATTCCTACATCGAGAAGGAAAAGAATTGATTTAGTGATGATTGCAGAAAAGAGGAGGTCTGTAAATACTAAAGAAAATAACCCCAAAGCAGGGGAAACAGGCAAGTGTGTGAAATAACATCCTGGGATGCTAATTTTGTAAGAGGCAGTTCTGTTTCAGGAAGTGTTAAACTGCCACCCTCTCTTACTCTGGCTGATCATGTTCCTTTAAAATGTAAAGCTACCTGGTAAACCCTGCAGGAAGATAGCAGTCAAACAGGAGTCAAGTGGACTGTGTTCCTCACACATAATGAATAGATGCCTTCACATCTCAGAAAGGCCTTTGAAAGCACTGGTGTCCTATTTGGCCTGAAGAACCAGAAAAGATTTTCTGAATAACAGGCTGACTTTCCAGGATCAGAAGTTTAAAAACACATCACTGGCTCTTCAAATATAGCCAGGTATTAGCATGTTACCTTGTGAGTGACCCCTGGGGGGGATATTTTTCTCAAAATTACTAAGACAAATGAAAATTGGAACATCGGTAACACTGTTAGATTATACAGCATTTAGAATTAAGATGAAATAAAAACTAACATAAGAAAATGTACTTATTAATTCAATACTACTATTCCATAAACCACAGGCTGTTAATTCAGACAGGAGATGTAGTTGTAGCCTAATAGAGAAAGGGGAATGTTCTACCATGTGCACCAGCTGAACCATTGTCATCTTTAATTGCTGCTGGTGGAGAAGTCCTGCAGCCTTTTGCCCATTCTGCCCTGGGTTACCTCCCCTTCCACATGTTGGCTCAGGTGCTCCATTTCCTTTTGGCAACCTGACTCTGAAAATGAGAAATTCGGGGGAAAATACAGGAAAATAATGTTTTCCAGTCCTTATATGCTTAGGCTGCACACAGCGATTTGCCCAAATTTTTCTGCATGGAAATTTGACAGCAGCTCTGTGTTCATTGTGCTACTTGGACATTCCTTCAATAACTTACAGGGAGATGAAGGCCTTTAAAAATCAGCTAAAAATATCCTGATGGATAGTTTTTCTTTATTTCCATTAGCCTTTCCAATTCAACAAATTTTTGCATCATTACCAACCCCAACTAAAATCAATGGTTGTAATTGAGACGCAGTGAGCCAGTGCATCTCCCATGACCCATGACAGGCTTGTGCCTGACAGGACTGCCAAGGCAAAGTGGGTGCACAGCAAATTACCTCCCTCAAATACAGCCAGGTATTCAGCCTGCTCTCTTAGGAGTGATTCAATGTAGAACAGCTCAAGCTAGTCATTGAAACAATGTCATGCTTTCTGTATAACATCATGGGCCATGAAACTCTAGAAAACCTCTTTTATGTATCTTCTACTGTGTTTCTTTACTGGTTGATCATTAGTGAAGACAAAATACTTCTCATTTCTCTTCCATTCAATATGTTGCTATTGCTTTAAGCTGTCAGCTACACTAGCAAACACCATGATTTGGTTATCCACATTAACAGGGATTATTTCTTATCAGGAGAAAGTCTACTTTTTCAGAACAATGGGAACAAGGGCCTCATATGACAAATCAAGTTGTAGCTGACTGTGGGGTTCTTGGGAAGCTTGGCCCTGTGCAGCAGGATAGAGACAGCCTTCAGCCTTTGTAGTCACATCAGTCACCATGCTGTCTCAATATAAAATGCAAGCAGGTTGCTTTTGGAAGGGTATTTCTCTCAAATAAATAAAGCTGTGTGCAAACATGAGTCTGAAAGAAAAAGAAACGTCCTGTGGGATTTTTGAAGTCCTCTCAGTTTGATGCCATTGGATTAGCTTCCTATCAGCAAAGAAAAATTAGCTCTATTTGTGCAAGTTTGGACCTTCCAGAGAGTTTGCTCATGAGGAGGTGTGGGCATGTGGAATGCTGCTGGCTGACAGATAATATATTTGAAAAAAGACTTTGAAGTTGAGTTGAATAGACCTTACGTCAGATACTCAGAATCACTGTGGCTGTAAGTTCAACTTGAAAAAAATAAGAAAGGTATTTTACTATCAAACATATATTTTCTACCCAGTCTGAAGCATTTCCCAATTGGTGGTGCTTTCAGTCTTCTACATAGTACTATGGGTAGATGTGTGTCACAAGAATGGATGGAGAGTACAAGATTGGCTCTGCTTTACATTCTTTATATAGAGAAAGCACAAACAATCATGGTAAATAATAATACTGGTAAGCATGGTAAATAACAGGGACCAGTTTTCATTCTAATTTACTGTTGGAACATACTTGACTCAGTTTTGTCTTTGTGGTATTTTAAACCAGGGAGAACTCCATGTAAGGCAATGGGGACATTTGGGTTGGAAATAAAACAATGGAACAAAACTCATTGGAACTGTATACATCTTTGAAAAATTAGTTTAAAAAAAATTTCACAGTCTTGGTTTCTTTTCCCCTCACCATATAATACTGCAAGTTTTAGTTTGGGAATCTGAATTCAAGATTCCAAAGCTAAAATAGGGCAGAAATAGAGAAAAAAATGGCTGACAACTTGAGCTCGATCATGGTTTTCAAAATCTCAGAGCCAGCAGCAACACCTGCTTTTGAGAGGACTACAATACAGTCCTTAGATTTCTCCTCACCTCTGGGATTAAGAAATATTTTGGCATGAAGTGCACATGTGGAACAGATGCCTGATGACCTCTGCTCCATGCAATGCACCTCTGTGGCTTACAAGAAAGAGCAAAGACTCTGCATGTTCCCTAAGCTTACCTACACGTGCATTTTAAATCTCTGGTTTTTTTGTAAAGTTATTTGTGTGACAAAAAGATAACCAACAGCAGGTACTGCACAACACCTACTTTCTGTGGACTATCTCATGTTAGACTGGAAAGAAATCTCTGCCTGTTTTGCTAGAATTGCCTGTAAGGGTTTATATGTTGAGCCACTGCCAAGAACACATCACTGTGTTTCTTTGTCCTTCTTAGATACCTAGTGCTACTTCTAAAAGAAAGGAATTAACTAAAAGAAAAAAAACCAAAAAACCAAAGTATTTGCTGGAACAAACTGGGTGATCTTGTTCTCTCCTTTAATTAAGATTCTTTTTTTCCTGGTTGCTCTGAAGAATCTGCTTTATTATGTCTAGTAGAAATTATAAAATTTTTCATTTGTATTTTGTTTTCTTTTACTAGACTATTGCAGACATATTTTCTTGTTTTTTCTGTAAACATATCCACTAAGAGAAAGTCCTTCTTTGACCTGTTCTGGACTCATTCAAGTTTTATTGACTTATCATTTCAGCATAAGTCACCTGCACATGATTTATCCACCTACAAAGGTAGTTTCTACTACTGTTTGCTAATATTTTGCCTTTCAGTTGAAGCATGGAAATACAATAAAGGAAAGGAAAACATACAGAGGCGTTCCTTCTCTCACACTGCTTTTACCAAGGCAGGCTGCAAGTCTTGTTCTCCTCTCACCCATCCCAAGAACTCCCCCAAAATTTGCTATTCAGGCGTTCAAGTTTTAGGCTGGCAGAATGCCAGTAAATTCATTAGTGGCACACTGGATAATAGACCAGACCCAATCCTCAGGGATTTAAACAACATTTTCACAGTAACATTTGATGGCTACAAGAAATTAAACTCTGTCTGGCCTGAGCTGTCTCAGGGGGTCCAAGTACCCACATGTAGTAGATAATATAATAAACTATTACCTCCCCTCATAGGCAGCTTTGGGAGACCAGATGTCTCTTGCTTTAGTAGCTATCTGCAAATTGAAGTGTGCAAAGCTAACATATTTTTACAGTCACCTCACTACTTACTTTTGGGATTTGACTTTTGGCTGAAATTATCAGGTTCCATTAATCTGAAAACCTCTTAGCACTGAAGTGAACTGAAAACAAGAATCCAAACCTCTTTTTACTAAGTAGTTACTTGGGAATCCACCTCACTTTTCTTGTGCACCTGCAAGTACAGCTTTTTTTGTTTGTTCTGGAAACAAATTTTAAAAATAAAAAAAGAAAAAAGAAAAAAAAAAAAAAGAAAAAAGAAAAAAGAAAAAAGGAATGAAAATGAGAAACATAAGACACACAAACGCTTTGTAGGACATGCCCTGAAATGGGAAAGTGCCTGTACCAATAAACCACGGCTAGTGGCACCAGATTGTTCCCACCCACGGGGCTGTGTGGAGATGGCTGGGGATGCTCTGGGACAGCTCTGGGTCACTGTGATGAGTCGCCACTGTACAGGGTACGGCTGGCCCGTTCACAGCTGTGCAGGACACTGCTGGCTGGGGCACTGCCGTGCAGGTCGGTCCCGCGCAGGGCATGGCTGGCTGTGTGCCACCACTGTGAAGGACATTGCTCTGTGGCTCATCACTGCCTGGGACACTGCTGCACAGGACATGGCTCTGTGAGAGGGACATCATCATGTGAGACATTGGTGTGGGGGTCACTGGAGTGTGGGACACGGTTGAGTGGAACACTGCTGTAAGAGTCGTCACCATGTGGGAGACACTGTCATGGGAGGACATGGAAGGTCATACTGTGTAAGTCCCTGCACTGTGGGGGATGGCAGCGTGAGTCACGGTGTGCAGGCCATCCTTGTACAGGACACACTAAGAGACTTATACCTGTGGGGGTCCTGCAGTGTGGGACACGGTTCTTGCTGTGCAGGACATCCTGATACAGGCCATCGCTGCGTGGGACATCGCCAGCTGTCCTGCCATGCGGACCCCGCGGGAAACACCCAGCACCTGGCAGGGCACCCCCGGGGACACGTACCCGCCCAAGCTGCCGCTGCCCCCGCACCCCGAAGCTTTGGCACGGCAGCTGTGCCGCTGCCCGACCAGGCAGGGCAGGGCAGGGCAGGGCAGGGCCGCCCCCCGCCCCCGCCGCCCGCCCAGCCCGCTCCGCTCCGCTCCGCCGGGTGCCGGAGCCCTCAGGCCCTCACGTCGGGGCGGCGCGGCGGCGATGGGCGGCACGGCGCTGTCGGGAGCGCTGTGGCTGGGGCTGCTGTGGGCCGGCAGCGGGGCCGGGGGCAGCTGCCAGGGAAGGTGCTGCCAGGGCCGGGATGCCGCCTGCGTCGGTGAGGGATGGAGGGAGGGAGGTGGCTACGGGACCTGCTACTGCGACGCAGGCTGCCGGCGAGCCGGGGACTGCTGCCACGACCACGGCCAGGCGTGCCCGGGTAGGTTGGTCCGGCCCTGGCGAGCGGGGCGCGGGTGGAGGGGCCGGCGGGACCCCGCGCCCCCGGCGCTCTCTCCGGGTACGGGAGCTGCCGGCACGGGCTTGGCGGGATGGAGTTTTCGCTGGGTTCCGAGCTGGGGCGTGCGGGCACGGGCTGCGAGAAGGGCAGATCCCTCCCTTCCTCCCTCCGCAGCCCCGGGGCGAGGGCATGAGCAGGCACCAGGCTGGGGCAACGGCAGGCTCAGGAAGGGAGACAGACTTTTCTCTCACTAGAGAGAAAAGGTTTCCGGATCAGCTGTAGTACAGTGACAGTTTGAACTTACTTTACCTCTAAAATATTATGTTACTTACTTTTCACTCAGGCAAGTCCCAAGTACAGACTGATTGCAGGGGGGCTGTCCCATTACAGAGACAGCAGGGAGATTAATTTAGCACAGCCTGTGTCTTTCAGCTGATTCCTCACATCCTGACAAACAAATATCAATGAAATAATTGGGGAAGTCCCCACGGTGAGGTTTTGTTTAGGAGCATGAATCCGCAAGAATTTACTGTGAAGGCAAAGGCTTTAAAATAAGTGTAGGAGCATGAGTGAGAGGGTCCTCTGCCAGCCCTCGGGGGATGGCACTGCCTGCCAGTGAGCAATGGCAGGAGGGGAAAGCAGCCCAGTTCTACCACACTGAGTGTTGTACACTCAGTGTTGTACAAAACAGATGTTTTGTAGGTATTCACAGCGCCTCTTTCTGTGGGATTTGTACCCTTTGCAGTCTTCACAATTTGACCGACCTCTCTGTGCCTGGGATGCAGTACACAGACCTTGCTTTGCAGGTGCAGTACTAGTACTCGGTCAGCCTAATGTCTCTTCCCATCTGGCTGGATGCATGCCAGCCTACAGCCAAAAAGTTATGAGCCTCTCTTGTACAGTCCTGCTAATTAGCGTGTATTTAGCAGGCTCAGTGCCATGCTGACATAGCCACCAAGCTTTGTGACCCAAGTTGGCTTACATCTGTCCGGATTGGGAGGGGGGAGTACAACTCTCGGATGGTGTAGACCCATCCTAAGGGATGTAAAACTGCACAGAAGAACTCAGCAGAGCAGAACTATGACCCCAGGTGTCTAGAAGAAACATGGTCAACTCTCCCATAGCTAAATAATCTTCTCAGAGTAAAAGAAGGGAAAAAAAATGCACCACAAAGTCTGACAGAAAGTTGCATTTTTGAAATTAGCATATTTAAAATACATTGTTCCTGCATTCAGGAAAATCCATAGTGGGAGAACTGGCAAGATGCTTATCATACAACCACAACATATTGCATCTTTTCAGTAAATCAAGTGATTTTTAATATTCAAGCATAAAAGGGGATAGCTGATAAATATGCACAATGTTAGCAAAAAACCCAGAGCTGAAATCCTTCAGAAAGAAGCTCAAGATTGTGTTAGAGAAGTTCTAGTTTAAACACTTTCATTAGCATGACTTCTGGGGTGACTTCTGGCACCTGGTGATGCCCTGCTGTTATCAAGATGGTATCTTTTGTCTCAGGCTCAATGGTGATTGCCTCAAAAGGCATTATATGTCTACAATATAAGCACACCACTCTTGTACCCTGTGTGGGTGGTGGGTGCCCTAGATCCAGTCAGGAAGACGAAGTCTCAAGATGCTAAGCACACAGGGAACTATTTCTGGGTTTTATTGCCTGTTTCTGCCTGGTTTGACTCCCTGCACTGCCTCACTGCCCACTTGTGCGAGTACCAGTGCAAACAGAGGTTTCAGCACATTTTGCATTGATGGGTGTAGCATGGGAGGGCAGAATTTTGGCACCTTGGCAAGGTGGTCCTAGAACTCACACATCCAAAAGCTAAATTTGTAAGAAGTCATTATTTAAAAGGTAAATGATCATATATACTCTCTATGGCAAGCAGTCATTGACTTGTGTACTGTATAAAGAGAAATTCTAAATTGTTCCAGTAGAAGTTTGTATCAATTTACGTAAGTATAGCTGAAAATTTTAGAGGTTTTTTTGTTCATATTGGATGTTGAGGTCTCCCTGTTGAGTCTTGCTAAAATCTAAGTGTTTAATGGCACCAGGGGTGTTCACTGGCATAGTTCACTGTTTTGAATGTAGAGTTGAAAGTTTTAAAATAGAGATGTGAAGAAAGGTGATCAATGGTTCTCATGCTACACCTTGTTTATCAACCTTTTCACAGCTCATGATTTCAGCACCTGGAGAAATGACTTCTTTTGGGGACTTTTCCCAAAATATTACTTTTCCTTAGGGGAAAGTGTAAAGTGCCCCAAGTGTAAGTAATCAAGAGATGCTAGGATGCAAGAGATATTAGGAATCATACAAAAACAATGCTCCAAAATAAAAGAAACCACTGAAAGAAACCACTAAACCTGCCAGCAGCAGGGTTAAATTCTGTCATGCCTAAAAATCACTGTAGGTTTGGTACTTTATAAATAGAAGGCTCAGCAGAAGCTCATGGACTGCTGAACTCAAGTTCAAGAGTTTTTAAATAAAGTTTCTTGTAGTTCTAACACTGAAGAATATTTTTGAATAAATAAAGACTATTTTGGAAAAAGAATATTTTTGTACATAGCATTTTAAATAGGAACTACTGTCCAGTGAGGGCCTGAGAAAGGAATCAGCTCACCATTTGAATCAAAGTGGTTACTATGGGAAAATATGGAGATCCCTATACATTACAATATATGTTGTACAATGAACATTCTACAATTATCCATTTTTCTTTTTCCAGAAATGAAAATAAAAAATTAAATATTTGAATCAGAAATAAGGATTTGTGTTTCATAGTGCTGCAAACAGAAGATAAAAATAAAGTTTTGGCTACTCAAGCTGTCTTTCATAAATTAGCAATGTAATTTTTCTGTGTATTTTTGAAATTCCAAGTCTCTCGTTAGCTTCCACATTTTGGTAGGTACCGGAGAACAAATCCCATCCTTCAGTTTCCTTCTGAGGACTTTCATCCTCTTCATTGCTTCAATGAATCATCGTTTAATATCGTTGTGTGAACTAAGCTGAGCAAATACCAACACAGGGAGGGATCCATAAAGATGTAGCTATGGATCCCTGATACTTTTTTTGTGTGTGTCAAGAAATGGCACTGTTCCTTTTATGTAAGCTCATGGACCCAGTGTCTGTCATGCTGGGGAATTTGACATCTTTCCAACAAGGCACAGAATTGATCTACTGTCCCTTAAGAGCTGTTGGGTACTGACTGCAAAAGTGACATTATTATACCACTTGCCTAAATTCCATTCTAGCAACCCAATATTCTTATTTTTCCACATGTCTAGGGCAATTCATCCTTCTTATTCTAATTCTTGATAACCATAAAATTACCATGTATTTCTGCAGATGACCAATATTTAACTGTCGGCTTGGTTTGATTCCAGTAAGACATGAATCATCACTTTATTTGTTATGCAGTTACTCAGTCCCTTTGGGAGTTTCTTCATGGAAAATGTTATATTAGACTTGATGTTATCTGCATATCAAGGTGCTAATATGGGATTAAAGTTCTTTGGAAATTCTTATTTATGCAGGTCATTCATACAGCCAGCTTGGGAGGGAATCAATAGATAAGGAAACAGGCTAGAAAGATGCTTACTGTCCTTTGGGTACTTGGGTAGAACTAAGATGTGTGATCAGGTGTTTGATCAGGGATTGAAGTCTGTGCTTGTACCATTAAATCGAGTGGGGTTGAGTACTGTGTTTGGACCCTTTGGTGGCAAAAATCGTGAGGTTGATGCTGCGTTTAGCACTTGGCCTGGCTATCCCATGTTAGAGTCTAAGACAATTTTACTGGTTTTTTACTTAGACTGGTTTTCTTTTCTAGTTCACTGTTCTTGGAACAAACAGTCTGAGCTGCACTGCAACATGTAAGTGTGGTGCCTTGACAGCCACATAGGTTGTGTCATGTACTTTGGGGTACCTGGATGTGTCTGAGGGCAGTGCCTGGTGGTTCAGTGTCAGGTGTCTGCATGAGGCAAAGGGAGCTTTTTCTGTGACTTTCCTGCACTGTTCTACAAATCATACTTGGGAGCTGACTGGGAAGGTGTTTATCAGTAGGTAGAGGAAAACAGCAGAGAATACTAATTCTCTGAGCAGGATGGACAACTGGTGGCCCAATACCCAGGGCAGCCCTGTGGTTCTGTTTCAGTGAAATTCCTTAGCGTGGGATGCAGCGTCCTCAGCCACTACACCTGGTGCTGTCAGGACGCTCAAAAGTGGGCGGGTTTGGTCAGAACAGCTGGTGCGCAGTGAGAACAGAGGAAGGGAATTTTAGTAGATTGGTAAGGACATCTGCCAAGCAGCCTCTTTCAGAGGTTTTATCTGCTCTATGATATTGGTAGTAGTCCAAGAAATTAGAGATGTAATGACAGAGCAAACAGTGCCATTTCTATGTTTTATGAGAAGAGTTACAAATCCCAAGGAGGTTATCACATTCTACTCTTTCTTCCCAATGTCTTGTACCGGCAGAATCCCAGAGGGTATAAAATATTTTCCTGAAAGACTAGTTTGGTCCCATCACTTTCCTGCAATGTTGATGCAAGGATGTAACTAGTGGTTAAGCAGTAAAGCTTCTTGGGGATTTAAATTGTAATCCAGAAATGTGGGAAAAAAATTGAAAGCACGTGATATGTTCCATTATAAGCTAATGAGAAATAGTACACATAGGAAATTAAAAAGTTTTATTTAACTAGATAACAGGAAGCATGACCCAAAACAATCCAGAACCAGGTTAAGATAGCCCAACCATTGATGAAAATGTGCATTTTGTACCGTTTTCTAACCTGGAGCACCTACCAGGTGGCCTCCAGGAAAAAAGGCTACCGGAAATGGACCGCCACTCAGATTAAATGTCCTTGTAGGCCACAAATTGTGGATGACACATGTAGGGAAATGACTGCTTATCCTCAGAGAATTCTTCTACTTGATGGATGCCCGTGTGTGAGACATTTTTCTTATTGCTCTCTCACTGCTCCTCCTGCCAAGGCTGTGCAGATTTGAAGTTCCCAGGTGGAGGGGTTGTGTTTGTTCCATCAGTGAGCATCCAGAGATCGTCCTACTCCAACCCCTCAGGGCTCAGCCTGCAGTACAATTTTGAAAAGCTGTAGTATTCATTCTAACTGCTAAAGAGAAAATTTTTAGGTCATACAGTTTTCAAAAACAGGACTTGGTGTTTCTGGAGATGAGGCTGAGGAAATCAGTTTAATGGAGATGTGAAATGGCTGTGTGTTCTTTACAGTTGCATATTGTTTTAATGGGAAAATAAAGTGAAGACTTCTGTGTTATGTGGCTTCTCACTCAGGAATAATGTATCTATCACCTGATTTGTATTCTAAGAATGACATCACAGAACCTTTTCTTCCCCTGCTCGAGGGAAATGCAGTTTCTTATGATTCAAAGTTTACTTTAAAAATAATGGTACTTTTCTCAAAATTTTTGCTTAAGTTCAGAGGAAATTTGTGATCCCTGAGAACTGAAATTCAAATATCCAGTGGACTGTTCTGTAATTGGAAATGAGTAGGACCTTTGTTAAAACAGGGAAGCAAAGCGGTGGCAGTGGATACAGTTTAATGTTGAGGGAAAAGGAGTTAGAAATTGATCTGAAGGGAATCAAGCATACTGCTACTTAATGTTCCAGCCTTTAAACAAAATCCAGTGGTATAGGAGCTGCCAAGGAAGGTCAGACCAGTCTGGTGTAGATAATCCACGAGCTGGTCTCCTTTGAGGCTAATGCTTTATGCTTCAGTAGAGGGTACGGAAGAACCTCACAGCTGTAGAGAAAGGTCTTGATGAGGGGCTGTTTCTTTGTGGACAAGGGATGGGATAGGGAGCCAAGCATTGCAGGCAGGTTTGAATTTGCAATTTGAATATGGAAAATCCTGGAAGAATGGTTTAAACCCATATAAAGGTAGAAAGTAAAAACACCCAAACCAAACAAAAAGCCCCTCAGTGTAATCTTCTTATCTCAAGCTTTTGAGAGCAATTAGATAAAACTGAAGTCTTGACTATTAATAATGTTTTAATACTGCTTTGCAGCTATTCCCTGTGTTGTGGGGGAGTGGAGTCATTGGAGTGGCTGTGCAGAGCAGTGTCATCCTGGGCTGCGGATCCGTAGGCGCTATGTACAACAGGAACCTAAAAACGGTGGGGAACCGTGTCCAGCTCTGGAGGAAAAGGCTGGCTGCCTGGAATACCTCACTTACCAGGGGGAGGAATGTGGCCATGAACATGGTATTCTCAATTTCATCTCTCTGCTTACGTTGTGTCCATTACAGCCATCATAAATTTTACTGATGTCAATGAACAGCAAAACACCAAGCATCCATCTACAGTTATCTGGTTAAAATTATAATTTAGAAGTTTACTTTCTACTGTCATATTGATTTTCATTCAATAATTTGTTTTCTTGCTCTGTCTTTTCTTAATTTCTATTAAGCAAACAACTAAGCTGTGTGCATTCCTTCAGCTGAATGTAAGTATCAAATTATCTCTGTGCGAAGTTAGAACACAAATTCAGTATGAAACAGGAAACAGTACTCCTTGTGGGATTCCAGCACATCCTATTTCCTCACTGACTAGATGGCATGCATTGTTAGATATTTTTCTCCTGAATAAAGAGAGAGTTTAGCTGTAGGGGATGGGGTTGAGGTCCAATGTTGGCAACATTTTATCACTTTTTCAATAAAGTGAGCCAGCATCGCCATCCACAAGCTCCTGATTCATTCACCCACTGTTACAGTAATTGAACTATGACTCAGCTGTGCCTTGCTGTTTACCATAACTGTTTTTTTCCCCAGTCCCTGCTTTCATAACTACCTCTGAATACGGTAAAGAAAGAAAAAGAAGAGCAGCATCTTCTCTCTGGCCTTCAGACAAAGAGGCAGCAGGGTAATCTGTTTATCATATGTATGTGGGTCATCTTGTTCAGTAGAAAACAGCTGGCTACAGAGAAAAATATAATTAAATTTGCAATCATTAAACAATAAGCTATAGCTTGTACTGATTTTCTTTCCTGCAGCTCATTTGCATGTTCTAGATGTTGTTTTTTATTACTTGCTAATTGTCCTGAATTAGACATTGGGATCATTGCAAATCTGATGACAGCTGCTTTTGAAAGCCAACAGTAAAGAATGCTGAAACAAAGATGAATGTATCCTAAGTGTAAGTCTGAGAACTTAGATGTAGGTCTCTGAACAAAATGGGCTGAATGGGATTGGTCACAAGAGACCTTTTTTTATTAAACTATTTGACACAAGCAGTAAGAAATTTCGTTTAGTTACCAGTAGAGATAGCAATGAAGTTTAAATTAGGCCATTACTGGGTCTGTAATGCTCATAATGCTTTGTCCTGTGCTATTTTTTTCTAGAATAATAAAACTCATGGATATTCTCAAAGTCTCTTCCAATTTCTTTCAGCAGCATAGGAGAAAGAAATATGAGTTACTGAGATCAGTTTTTCAAAATAGTTTAATAATACAGAACACTACCAGAAAGTGAGATTATACATAAATTACTGGACTGGGGCATAGAATGAGAAATAGTTTCCGTAATGCTTTTAAGAATCCACTGACTGGGTTAGGGTCAAAAAGAGATTTGTTAGCAATGACAATGTCTGACTTGCATTTCACAAACACCACCCTTACGATATGCAAGTCCATTCAAAGCGCCTACTTAGCTCATGCTTTCTCATAATTTGGTACTTTTCCTTCTGAGCAGATACTGTGTGGAGTTCAGGACAGAATCTCTTTCCCAGCACTGCGCTCTGGAGACGCGTCCGCACGCGCGCTGGATGCAGTACCTGCGCGAGGGACACACCGTGTGCGTCGCCTGCCAGCCCCCGGCCATGAGCACGGGCACGCAGCGCTGCTCTGGAGATGGCCATAATGCACACGGGTAAACCAAAACCCAAAAAGAGTTAAAACTTCTCAACATTTCATTAAAAGCTGCATTTATTGCACCTAAAAAATGGAACAGCTCAAATTGCTTGTAGAGAGCTCAGGTTTTACCCTTTCAGTTCTCGCAGAAATTGCTTTTAAAACATAGATAAAATCGGGAAATAATTCCAGTATAAGAGTTCAGTGCTTTGCATGCTTTATTCACAATTGTGAAGTGATGGAATTTGTGTAGTGGAAGAAGACTTCTTACAACTATGGCACTTTTATTTAAAAATAGTATTTCCTGCCATAGTCCAAATCTGATTGCAGATTTAACAGTGGTGGTGGATTGGTACTTGCCTCAAGCCTGTATACCTGGTTTTTTAGAAAAGTAATTGTGAAAGCAAATATTTAGTATTCAGAACTGATTTTTATTTGATTCATACATTTATTAATATTAGGCATACTAAATACCTGTACAACCAGCTATGCAACCCACCATCCTGGATACTCCACACAGGAATATAATGTCTGCTCCAGAAAGAATTTTAAGAGCTAGATGAGTTTAATAAGCTCTTACATGATTAAACAAATCCAGTCTTCTGACATTTTATACAACACCATTTGATAATACTAAATTCACAGCTTTTACTTGTCTAATTTCTCATTTATTGTCTCATTTCAGAGATAAAATCTTACACTGGGAAGCAATTGGCAACTCTCAGTGCCAAGGAACCTGGAAGAAGATCCGGCAACTGGAACACTGTTCCTGTCCCCTGGTGCATAGTTTTATTTTTACATAAAAGTTTAAAAGACCTTTAAAATGGCAACAAAAAGAATACGAAAACTAACAATGCCAAGAAACCAACATATTTCTGCTGCATTTTCTGGAGCCTTAAATTTTACATGAGTCAGACCTTTGGCAGAAGCATTTCAAGAAATGCTCTCTGCCTTAATACAAAATGCAAAGACTGATCTCTATCAGAACACTAGAGCATGTTTCCATGTTTGTCTTTTGTAATTAAAGAGCTAATGTTTCTAACCATAGTTGTTACTTTTCCTGAAGTTTTCCATCTTTACTGGCCATAGCCCAGTCTATAGGCACTGCTCCTAAGTAGTGAGACAGCCAAGTATTTTCAAGTCTGAGAATAGTGACTGTCAGCATTTAAGAGCAAGGGTGAATAAAAATTAAGTTTTGAGAGCTAAAACCAATTTCAGTTTAGGTCCTTTGTTCCTCTCCAGTATCATCTAGACAACTTTTTACACTACATCTGTAAAAGTATTCTTCCTCTACACTGCAGTTTTCACTTTCAGTCACCTTCATGAAGACATACTTAGTGCTGTTAAGAAATTGGTCTCCTCAGAACTTCATGTCAGTAATACAAAGTATTAAAGTAACTTTCCTGGCAGGTGAACCTAGGCAAGACTTTGTGACTAAGGTAAAAAAATTACTTATTACTAGTTAAAAATGCTCAGCTACAATGATGAACATAGAACCTGCAACATCTGAGCTCTGACAAGACTACTATGGAGGTTGAGAAAATTTCCTGTTAAGACAGGCAGTATCTCCACGCAACATAAAGACTTCCTAGAAGAAATCATAGTGGTTTCTTGGCAAGAATGAGGAAGGTGATCTGCTTGAGGTTCTGTCAAGAATGTGTTGTGGCACAAACCTTTGAACTGTATTTTACCATTTTATCATAATGAAAGCAGGACTCCAAAACAGAAAACAGAGATTTTAATGCTTTCTGAACATTGCAGACGTCAAGAATATATGTTTTCCTTTTTAATGGGGAAAATTGTTTCAGAGAGCTTTGTTTTATTATGACCAATTCAGACAGCTGCTTTTTCTTGTAAGATTATTGGAAAATAAAAACCTTAGCCAAGAAAAAGGCACAAAAAATCTGAATTCAGGGGATTTCACTTTTAAAAGAATGCTGTATTATGTTAGTTCAAGTCACTAGATTCACACCAGTATGGAAAGCACGAGTTTCCTGAGATTGTGGAAATCTCTTCCAAATGATTTGAATCCAGAGAGACCAGCTAGTGCCATCATACATCTGTTCCAATCTCCCATGAGCAGGAGGTTGCAGTGGCCAGCAGAGACCTTGATAGTGACCCCCAACGTGTATCTTTGCTGTCACTGACAGTGTAGACTCGTTACTGATCCCCACTTTGGCCATGTATTATTGAACTTTCCCTTTCCTGCTGCTCTGGAAGAAGTCACTTGTCACGACAAGGTAGGTGGCACAAGCTAACCAAGAGATGCTAAGTGCTAGTATAATAGTGCTCCTGTCCCTGTAAAAAATAAACCAGTCCCTTTGTTACTTACAACAGTTACAAACAGTATATGAATTTACACATTTTTAACTGCAGAAAAAAACAACAAACCATCAGCTCATAAAATTAGCAATACTAATACATACATACTTTTTGGTATAATTTACAGAGATGACAAGTCTGACCAAAATTTCAAAGTCAAGCAAAACAGATTAGAATGGATTATATGGCAGGAAGTAAAATTATGAAAAGGGCAATCTAAAAAGAGATACAGCCCTTCAAAAATACAGAACATTTGACCTTTTATAGCTTCCATCAAACTAAAGATGTCACCATTCAAATCTAATACACCCATTTACATAACAGACATTTCCTAAATCACTGCAAACATTTTCACATTTCAGAATCTAGGCCATCTATTATTACATGTAGCAAAAAAGGCCAGACTTTACATTTAAGTCATCATTACCAGAGCAAATGAGCTTACATGAGTGTTCTATACCAATTAGTATTCTGTTTAGTGTTTTATGACAGCAACACTGCTGGACACTGAGACTAAAATAAGATGTTATTCTGAAAATAACATCTGACTGAAAATAATAGAGTACGTCCTCATGCAGGGAAAGGTTAAGAAGAGTTGTTTCCTGTAGTCCAAATCAGTTTTGCTTCATCTTGCTCAATGTTCTCCACCGGTCTTTCAACATGACACTTGTTCGGTTGTTGAAGTTACCATGGACTAAAATTTTAGCCCAGTTACCCACTCCAAACTCCCTTACTCCCAATTTCAGCTCCAAGTCTTCTTTTTGAGTCCATCGCTAGGGCAAGAGCAGAGACAAATACCAGATAAATGAACAGAGGGAGATATTAATGTCAGCAATTATAACAAATATAAAAGCAAGTTTTCAAACAGCTCTCCAGTTATTAGAATACAGTTGTCAGAGGGCTTTTCTTTAAGCACCGTATCTTGAAACTAGAGATAAATGATAAATTTGTAACTGAACCTGTAGAGCTTTATGGGGGCTCACAAAGGGGACCTGTGTTAATAAAACCTTGGGTTAATTGGAGTAACTGGATTGGAAGTAAAAAATGTTTATAGAATTACAAGAGCCATAAGAATTGTAAATGGATAAATCCAAAGGCCTAAAATTTATATCTTGGTGGAATAAAAGAAAGGTTGGTTTCCCAGAATATGAATAAAACCTCCTTCTGTAAGTAGCAGATCACTTCCAACTATCAAGTAGATAAATGGTGTTTGCTATAAAGCAGAAGGGAACATTAGAGAATCATGTTATGGCTCACCTTTACGACTGAAAGCTTCAAAATTGTAAAGAACTGGGCAGAAAGGGAAATGCAGGTGCAAAGGAATAGGCTCAGCTTAAAGGCAACTAGTAGATCTGATAAGTGCAAGGAAATGTGAATTATGAGGGAACAAACATCACTTAACTATGAAAACAATGTACCAAATGGAAATGTAAACCTTATGGCTGCTGTCATTACACAAATGCATATCCTCCTGCTTGTGCGCAAAGGAGGATGAGCAGCAGGAACACCCATTCAGTACGACTGTCAGTGGCACAAGAACCCACATCCATGGAAATAAGAAGAAAAAATAAATTTATTTCTTAATGATGTGGAATCCTTCTGGGATCTTGAAAAGATTCTGCTCTTGTGAGTATCATCAGTTCAGTCTCTGGCCAGGTGACAATTTTGAGTGCTATTCTGCATGGTTCCCACCCTTCTGTTAAATTTAAGTTTCTAGAAGTTGCAGCAGGGCTCGGAAATGAAAGATAGGGGGAAGTCTCTGATGGGAAACAAGCTTAGATAATATTCAGCCTCAAAACTGTGACAGATGAAAACTGTATCCTGGTTATTCTCCAAAAAGGGAAAATGTGGCATCTACACAAAGTCCAGGCTGAGGTATGTAAAGACCAAGCTTCACATCTCAAAGCTGAATTTATTCCAGCTTAATGCAAGTATCACAGGGCCTCTTCAGTAAACTTTGATCACTGACAAACCTCACTAAGCAGTGAAAGAATTACAAGTAATCGTAGTTCAACTGTATTTCTAAACAGTTAGGAACCTAAAACTTCCCATAAGTAGTATAACCTTTATCAAAAATACTTCGTTTTTCCAAGTCTTCCTGTTCCACAGATCTTTTGCAATATTAGCAGTGAATAGCTTTTTTTTCTACTATACTAAAAGGCCAGAGATTCCATTGGAATCATGCAGTTCATGTAATTTCAGAGCATTCCAGAAAACTTTCCTAAATAAAATCTTTATTCAAGTAGCACAGTTATGCTTGACCTACAACACCAGATAATTCAAATACTTTCATCAAAAGAGACAATCACAACCCGTATTACTTGCAATGATTAATTATATTTGCTGTTAAAAAGGTTGTTTTTAGCCTGTTTTGATTTTTAATTACTTACATTGACCTTTTTTAAAAAATAAATTTCTTCTATTTATTGTATAAATGAGGGCCTGCTTTACAGGCAAATCAGGGACAGATTAATTTTCTTTTCACTGTAACTTGCTCCCTGCCCCACTCACTGACAAGCTGTCATCCTCTCTGGGACACAATTTATGTAGATGTCCACTCTGCTCTGTTACAAGACTGGTTGAAAGCCTGGACATAAAGCAGCACTACGCTTGAGCTCACATCAGCACAGTGCCTGGTCCACAGCAATGTGACATCTGGCCAGCTCTGAACACCAGCAGAGCAAACTTGAGTTTGCCAGGCAGAATGTGAAGACACCCCCTCACATATCAAAAGATCTTGCTGTTCCTTAGAGTTGGTTCTGCTCTAGTAATCTGTCTTCCTTTATGCATTATGGGACTCTGCTCAAGCAGAGTTTTCTCCTTTAGCTTTAAATATATGTATTTTTTTTTCCATAAAAGTCTGACTAAATTCTGAACACTCAGATTTTCAGACACATTGTTTAATTTAAATAAAGTATCATCCACATTTTAGACAACTCAAAGGACTTGCCATATACTTACTGGGTATAAAATTGAGTACAAATTCTTCCCTAAATTCTGTGACACTTGCATCCCCTAATTTAGGAATGAGAAAATAAAGTATGTGTCCTTTCAATAGCACTGCAGATTGTTCTATGCTAACTGAAAACACTGCACTGAAAAGCTGAAAATGGGCACTGAACCATTGCAATGAAATGCCATTTACAAAACAAGAGCAAACAATGCCAACATTGAATGAGGGACTACATGGAAAAGGAAGTTCTAGAAGTCAACAGCTCTGACATTCATTGCATTCTTTCAAGCATGTGGACAATTTTATAACCCAGATTAAGCAGAGAAGCAGATTTATTGTTTAAAAGGCCAATTATCATTGCTTTCCATAAAACATTTATGACGTTTCAGCGGTAGGGAGTAAGGCATAAATATTACAGAGGGAGAAAATGCCTACAACTTTTCTAAGTGTTGAAAGAAACACAGTTTTGAATCTTAAGTTTCATTTAAGTTCTTTTAAAATTTTCAATGCCACTGTCAGATTCAGTTCTCTACAAATTTAGTCTTTATATTTCAATTAAGGTTGAACTATAAGAACATAATTAAGCAAACAACTCCTATTTTTTTTTCTAACAAGATGTGTATGTAAGCCCTAGACCTAGACACAGTGCTTGTAGGTGACCCCATAACAAACTAGCTCAGCATTAAAATATGTGAATACAAAGCTTTCATTACCTCTGTGTCACTGTGGTCCAAATAGTTTAATTCTGGATGTTGAAAACAAACTCAATGGAAGTGTTCATGCTTACCAGCAATTGGCTAACAAGGTACCTATGCAAGTATATGCTGGAATAAAGTAATTATGTCTTTAAAGACAAAAAGCAAATCCAGTAAGGGCAGCTTTTTTTTCTTAGGACTCTGGTTTTATCTGCAGCTTTTAAAGAGGTTGTCAGTGATTTAACCATTCCTGAGATTTGTGAGAAAGTGAAAAACTCTTTTTAGAGGCTTAAATTTCAAGGATAGATGAGGTATAGTTAGGACCTCAACCAATTTGAAGACAGCATGTAACTGAAGATTTAACCAGTACTTCAACTTCAGTAAAAATGCTTAAAGAAACAGGAATAAGTACAACTCTCTTCTAGGAAAAAAACCAAAAACAAACATACACAAATTTGATCTTCCCTGTCATATGAAAATGAAATATCAAAATGAACCAGAAAAATTAAACAGCTCACATCAAAATGGATATATGACTATAACTTGCACTGTTATCTAAACAGAAAGACTCGACATTGCTTCCTAAAATATATTATGATGAGGAATCCAAAAATGGCAATACATTTATTTAATGTTAATTTCTTCACTTATCATGATAAAATGTTGAACACTTATGAGAGAAAATTTGCTGTAAGAAAAAATTAGCTTGAAAGACCCCAACATCAAATCAACTTCAAATTTGATTCTAGTAAGGTATACACTTCTGCATTTCCCACCTATGGGAATTCCAGCATTAGTGAACACAGTAGAGTTATTTTAATATAATTATTTTAATATATTTCATTTAATAAAAATTAAGTAGGCTTACCCACGAAGAGAGCACAGGACCATTTGAAATGTAGCATTGTAAGAAGACCCTACCATTTGGTTTATAAAACTATAGAGTAGTTTCCCAAGTATATATATTTTTACAACGCATAAACAAAGTATTGAATTATAAAATTGCTAAATCTTTAACCTCCTAAACTGGAAAACAAATTGCCTCTGATATTTGGCCAAAATTCTCACAGGCAAATGACATCCTGAATTCTTTAATCAAAACTGTGGAAAGAATATTTTGTATCACAGTAAGCTTTGGTAACAGTGTAGCTCAACAAATAAAAGGCTTGGAAGCATTAGCAACAATATTTGAAACAGCAAAAATATGTTTTATTTCCTGTCTTTGAAAAGAAAAGGACTGTAACTATTTCAGGAGCTGTAGCACTTGAGTAATCTACAGAACCTAAAATCTAAGCACTAGATTTAAAAATTAGATTGAATAAAGCTGAGAAAAAAATTCTGTGCATTCAGATTCATTCTATCTACATTTAGAAAAGAGAATAGGTACAAACCTGTCTTCTTCGGCTACATTCAGCTACAAAAGAAACTCCATTTTTTCCCACATTTTGCGTGTTGTTAAGACCTAGAAGACAGTTAATATAAGTCCAGAACAATGAGGAGTCAACATCAAGGAAGCAGTTTTGCATTTTATCATTTACAAGTGACAAGAATGTACACTATTTTGATTTGCTTTGACAAACTGGGAAAGTTTCAGTGTCTGTTTACATACAAGTATACTTTGATGTATATGAACGCACATGTATCTTGCCATAATCCACGGGCTTAAAAAAATAAGCGATTCAAAAAAACCCACTGTATTTTCTATACAGTAGAGCTCACAGAAGAATTATATTTTAAACACTTAGGTAAAAATTGGTGCCTTACAATAAAACATTGCATTGTCTTAAAAACATTTTTACTATACGCACTAGTCTCGTTTTACATAGAATGAGAAGTAACAATCGGAGCTATGATTCTTTGTATACAAATCCCATAATTTCCAAGTAAGTGTATCAGGTTTTAACTGTGGCAAGCATTCAAGGCATCATAAGAGTTTGTCCTTCCATGTGCAACAAATGGAAACGTGCAGGAACTATATCATCATCTCTCTGTGGTAAGAGGGTGCTAATGGTCTTAAGAACTTATAAGTATTATATTATCTCTGGTTTTAGGTTTTTAAGAAGTAATACCAGGAAAATGCAAACATCCTGACTACAGGCATTTTAGAGTACAATTTGCTTTTCCCATTAGCTAACTTCATTAGTCCCTTCCAAATCAAGTTATCTAGCACAGAATTCAGAAAGAAATTAATTTCAGTACTCTGCTGTCAGTTTTCTTTTGCACAAAAAAACCCTAAGTACCATAAACCAACCAAGCAAACTAGAAAATAGTGAATGATTTTGCAAAATTAATTGCTAGAGAACCTTAAGCCACTTCACAGCTTCCTAAATATGCATATATTCTGCATTTGTGCAGAAACTACATACAACCTGGAGTGTTTTTATCCACCACAATCATTTCTGCATTAATCCAATCACATTTCATAGCAGTTAGAAATAAGTGTTTGACATGACTGTGTTGAAATACTCACTCTGAAGAGCTCTGCTCTCTTTGGGTTTCTGTCCTGAACTTCTCCTGCAAAGAACACAAATCTGAAATCAAAGTACAAACAACTTGACGAAAAGTCTGTGATCAGAGCAACAACAAATTTTTTTACCTTACTGTGGGTTTTTTTATGTTTCCATGTGACTGATTTCTGATATACCACTCCTCTTTCATCGATCTTAAAATGAAAAGACAAAAAAAGTTATTTCCTAGGCAGCAACTTGCCTTTTATATGATTCAACAATATTTAAATAAAAGAAAATCCTAAGATTTCTCAGATGTGGTATACAATCACTAACTGCATCAATGCATTCATCCTTTTAACCTTGCCTCCCTACACCTGGAAAGGAAATACAAAATCTGCTGAGTTGGAAGGGACTCACAAGGATCACTGAGTTCAGCTTTTAGCCCTGCACAGGCATCCCCAGAAGTCACACCATGTGCCTGAGACCACTGTGCAAATGGTTCTTGAACTGTCAGATTTGGTGCTGTGACAACTTCCTTTGGGTAGCCTGTTCCCAAGACCTTTAAGCTGAAGACAAGAGGCATTTTGCACTTCTATTTTTCATCAGGAATTATTTCCATAGTTTTTTTTGAATGAGACTTTCATCATATCTCTCAGATGCGTCAGGAGTTGCCCTTCTAAAAAAATAAACTGAAAAATCTTAAGACTTGTCTTCCTCTATACTGTCTGCATCAGCCAATTTTCTTAATTAAATAATACCAAGTATTCCTAGTACAAAAATTAAGAAATACAGACTATCCCAGCTAAAGACTGCAACTTATTCTCCCTGAAAAACAAGTGGCGATAAACCTATAATATGAGCATTTTCCAAAATAATCATGTAATTGTTCTGAAGGTTTGCACTGTCAGAATCATGAAGCAACATAAATATTTCCCTTCACACTAGTATGATTAAGGGGTCAGCTGTAAGAAAAATGTAAGTCTGATTCAATTTCCTTATTCTTTTTCTTCTTGAGATGATCTATGGCCTGAAATTAGAACTAAAAAGAGTTCAATCAAGCATTAAAAAAGCAAAGTATTTTTGTGCTTTTATTATTATAGACTGACAGTTGTTTAAACTACGAATTGTGCAACCTCACAAATTAAACTCAACGACAAGCTATTTGATGTAAATGCCAAAAGTAACAACCACAGAAGAGCACAAAAAAAAAAATTAGGTAATGTGCTTGTTGCTAATTTTCTATAGGACAACAGTTTGGAATCTAACGTCCCTCCTTCTACCTACTCTTTGGTCTACAAGTTTCATGTTACTGTCCAAACATATACTTTAGCAGTATAATAATACAAACCTTTGTTTTGTTTCCAAATCACTTTTGTCATTTTCATTAACTTCCACAGGTCTCTTTTGCAATGCTGTTGCTCCCAACCCTTTAGATGCTACATGTTTTGTGGCTTCCTGTGAGAAATAGAATTGGTACCTTAAAGTCAGGCAATACCTAGATAGGAGTTTGCACTAAGATTAATATGTATAATTTTTATTAGAACTAGCAGTGCTTATTTGACAGACATTTCAAAGATATTAACATTAAACTAAGTAAGTAAACTAAGCTAAGTAGTTTCAAAACAACTTTAGCATGTTTAGTTGAAATCCATAATGATCTTTATCAATTGATAACTTGGTGAAATTTTAGTCATAGCTGCAACTGATTTTTATATGGACACAAAGAAATACAATTAATAGTTGCATAATGAGTGAACTTAAAAACGTGTGAAGTTAATTGCAGAGCTTAACTGACTGCAAAATCTATCAAAGTACTCCGAAGTTTGGTTTTTGTAACTAGGTTAGAAACTAAAACTGACAGATGTCAAGTTTATCTAGTTCTGTAGCATATGGCAGGACAAAGCATACACGTAACACGTTCAAAAGACATGTCTAAACAGACCTTAGGCTTGTAATCTTTTTTCTACTGGTAAAAAATATTTCTAACATCCTGCTCATACTTTCAGCGACAAACCATGATTATTTCTCCTTTATTGCCAAGAGAAGGAAGTAGTAATTCATTACTCCTTATAGAGTACCTAAAAGGAGCCTCCTACACTGAATAAAGTTGGGACAAACTCCTTATCAGGGCCTGTAGTGGTAGGACAAGAGTTAATGGTTTTAAACTAAAAGAGGGTAGATTTGGACTAGATATAAGGAAGAATTTTGTTTTGTTTGTGATGAGAGTGGCAAAACATGGAATGGGCTGCCCAGCAAGGTGCTTGATGCATGATCCCTGAAAACCTTCAAGGCCAGGTTGAATGGGCTCAAAACAACCTGATCTAATTGAAGATGTCCCTGCTTATTGCAAGGAGGTTGGGACTAAACTACCTTTAAAGGTTCCTTCCAATCCAAACTATTCTAGGATTATTCTTTTACACATGGCACTAGAAGAAAGAGAAGAGAAATTAACAGTTAAAGCTAGAGTGTTCTGCAGAGGAGTCAGGGTACCCTGCTGGGAAACCTGTGTGCTGCACAGGAGTGGGAATTCTTCACAAAGTTATCCCCTCCATGTGCCAGAACAACTCTGTTCAAAGTAAGATTTGCAATGTGGGTGCAGACAGTAGGACAAATGTGCAGGCAGTGAGGACCTTAGGCATGCTACTATGGAGTTCTGGGCCTTCTCTGACACCTCAAAACCTCACTTCCTCTTAGAATCAAAGAAAGAGCCTTGAAAAATAAACTTGAAAACTGACATTCATGTGAAACCATTAAAAGGTATTCCTTGTATTATACTTTGACTGCATTTAATAAGTTGTCTCTCTGGTAAGAAAATAAAAAACACAGAGGAACTTCAGGATTGTTTATTTAAAATTTGCTTCTTATTACCTTTAGATGTCTGTGCTTTTGTAATTGAATAATTCAATATTCTTTTATACGAAGTAAACATAAGAGAAATTCTTTACAATCCTCTTGAAGATGAACTGAAGAAGGAATGTTGTTCTTGCCAATTTTAAATCACTTTTGAACAAGACGGTTTGTAAGGAGCATTTGTATTTACAGGAAAACAGTAATAATAGTTTTCTATTTCCTAACTCCTGACATTCCAAAAGCTTTTAGCCAAATTAACAGGTCTTGATTTTATTTTTAATATGAGAAGTCATGTAGGCTTAAATAAAATAAGCATTAAATATAAAGCTATGTTTTTTAAGGAGTCCGATATCAGAACTGCTTCCCTTAAACAGATCTTGTTTTAATTACACTATTTTCCTAACTATTTTTCTAATCAAAACAGTTGTGGGAAAAACATTCATAGAAGATACTTTAGAGGAGTCTCTCTTTCCTACTAACTTTCTCCAAGACATAGTACTTAAAACAAAAATGTTGAATATAAGACAATCCAAAAGAAGGTAAAGTTTCCTTTTTATCTAATACAGTAATGTAATATTGCCTAAACAACTCCCTTCAAAGGATAAATCTATTTAATTGTATCAGGTAAGTTTTTTCAGAAGTTTTTAAAATATTTTCAACATACCTGTATTAAGAAGTTAGTTTCATTTTCTTTCATGAAAAGTTCAATGTAAGACTTGATTTTACTTATCAAAAGACTGTAACTGAAGCTTTGGAGAAGAGGAACATATGGATCCTTGGTTTTAATTACAGTTGCCAGCTTCACCCTTAAAGGCTAAGAAAAGCACAGCTTTATACAACACAAATCCTACAGTAAACTTGGTATCTATGCTAAACAGGAAATGCAGAAAGCTAAATATGGTGATTATATAGTTTCCTGAATATCCCTATACAACTTCATGCTACAGTTTGAAAGAGTTCTGGAGTCAACTAGACATAATACCAGCTATTTACTTTATGTGCTCAGTAAATGGTGAAATGTAACTGACCAGAGATTTACAGGTTCATTTCCTTTACAGATAACACTGAAAGCAGCTTCTCAGTGGAGGAAAAACACACAGATGAAGTCACCCATTACTCAGTTCTCTCTTCTGATTTGCTGCCTCAAAAAAGACTGCCATTGGAAGGGGTGTACAGTGTTCAGGAAAAGGATAATGTGGTACAGCAGCATTAAGGATACATCAATACTGATAATCAGAAATTCACATTTTGTCTACCAATCCGTCTGAATTTTACCGAAGCCAATATAGCTGTGTAGAGGCTGCATTTTTATTTATGAACTTGAGTACTATTACCACAATCTAGATTTTCCAAACCTCCAAATCCTCTGAATGGAAGTGTATCTGAAGAGTAAGTTATACACAGGCTACTACTTATGAAGAACACGTGTCCTAATATTCCAGCTGAAGATATAGGCAGCATTTTTAACTTCTTTTCACCTGCAGCTCCTCTATTGCTCTTTTGTCCACCTTAGCAAATTCAAGTGTGTGCACTAACTGTTATATTAAAGAGATATTCACTCAAGCTTGTAACTTTCTGAATGATACAGTCAGCTTCAAACCAGGAGGCAGCCTGACATATATGTTGACTTTTCCAGGCAGAGGCATAATAGCATTCAGTCTATA
This sequence comes from Cyanistes caeruleus, assembly GCF_971803275.1. Taxonomy (NCBI): domain Eukaryota; kingdom Metazoa; phylum Chordata; class Aves; order Passeriformes; family Paridae; genus Cyanistes; species Cyanistes caeruleus. The sequence goes on from NC_141701.1 coordinate 32,486,556, forward strand.
CTACAGAAGCTAATGAGTTTTCCTTCCCTGGGATGCTTTGGTACATAGAACACTAATCAGAGGTAACAGAGTCCACTACAATAGAAATCAGCAAACTGGCTGTTAATAGTCAGCGCTATCAAATTCCCAGAATTTGTAGTGCCATCTCACTCCTCATATGAAGTGGGAGAGGGGATGAAGAACAGCTGCTGCTAAAAACATTTTACTCCCACAAATTATCCAGTATTTCTATCATTCTCCTAGACGGAAATTTCCTTTCATATTTTAAAGTGACAAAAGTGTGAAAGTGACTGCATAGACAATAATGAGATTGAAGTTATGCAGGTAGGATTTGCTAGCTTTGAAGACTGACTCCCCTCTTTCTCCTCTGAAAATCAAGAGCTTTTAATGCAATTTAAGCAAGTTACTACCTTATCTGAGTCAGAGTCTGTGAACAGCCTTTCAAGAACTTCAGCAGCTTCCTTGAAGTATCTGTTTTCCATATGGACTGCTACAATCTACAAGAAACATAATTACAAGATATGATGAAATACTTTCCACCTGAGATTCAGAAAAAACAAGAGAATTCACAATTCTACAGTTTTCTACAACTCCCAAAATTCAGATGATTATATATTTAAGGGTTACTGACACTTATCTACTTCTAACAGTTAATTCTGAAGTTAGTTTTGGAATTTATTTCAATTGACATCTTTTTTAGATTGGCAGCTTTTGAAACAAATTTGAACTGGTACAAACAGGAACCTTATGAGATAGAAAAAGGTTCCCTGTGCAGATCAATTTACTCTGTACTAAAACTGAAAATTCCATTCAGTCTGCTAATAGCCCAAGCTTTTTGTAAAAGGGGCTCTGCTTTAGCAGGATAGACTAGAATTTTTAAGGTTGGAAAAGACCTTTAAAGTCATCAAGTCCAACCACAAACCCAGCACCCACCACCATATTCACCATTAAACCACGTCCTCAAGTGCTATATCCATGTTTTTTTCAAACACTTCTAGGGATAGGGTCTTCACCACTTCCCTGGGCAGCCTGTTCCAATGTTGTGCAACCATTTGTGTGTAAAAGCTTTTCCTTATGCCAAATCTAAACCTCCCCTGACACAACTTGAGGACATTTCCTCTCGTCCTGTCCCTGGTCACCTGGGAGAAGAGAACAACCCCCACCACCACTGCCCCTACAGCTTCCTTTCAGGCAGTTGTGGAGTGTGATAAGGTCCCCCCTGAGCCTCCTTTTCTCCTGGCTAAACAACTCCTAGCTCCCTCAGCTGCTCTTTGTAGGGCTTGTGCTCCAGACCCTTCACCAGCTCTGTTGCCCTTCTCTGGACACTCTCCAGCACCTCAAAGTCTTTCTTTTCCTAAGGGGCCCAGAACTGAGCACAGGATTCAAGGTGTGGCCTCATCAATGCTGAGCATAGCAGATACTCACTGCCCTGGTCCTGCTGGCCACACTGTTCTGGATATAAGCCAGGATGTAATTTGCCTTCTTGGCCAGCTGGGCACATTCTGACAGTTGTTTAGCTGCTGTTGACCAGCACCCCCAGGTCCTTTCCTGCCAGGCAGCATTCCAGCTACTCATTCCCAATGAGTAGGTAGCATCCTGAAGCATTATGAGTAAGTCACACAGACCTGAATTTGAATCAAACGACGAATATCTTCATGAAGCTTTTCCAGTTTCATTTCTTCCCTTTCAAGTAAAGTCCAGAAAGACAGAGCAGATTCCAAAGGTGAAATTCTTTGATCATTTTCAAAATGTAATCCTTAGAGGAGGAAAAAACCCAAGTACTTATAAAAATTAAAGAATAAAGTTAAACAGTTTACATTATTTATATGCAGTAAAGTGATACATAGTACATAATTTCAATTCCTTTTCCCTCAATTTTTAGGTGTGTTTAAGAAACCTGAAGCAACTGTCTTCTTTTCAGAGAGACTGGCTCTTCCTACCCTTGCTAATAACATTACTGCTGCATTTTCAGGGGGTATTATGTCAGCTAACCATTGTTCCCTTAAAGTACCACTTGCAGTTAGGTATTTGGACTGGCATTAATGATACATTAAACTTAGCATCAGATATCACAACATTTGATACTGATTTTGTTATATAATCACCATGCTAAGTAGGTTTTTTTTTTCCCTGAGTCTATCAATATTTCCATGTTTTAACTTTTTTGTTGTATTTGAAGCGCCTAAACTGAGAGGGAAACTCAGATGTACATGAGTGTCACTGAAAAAGCAGAAGCAGCCTCCCACACCAGGGTACTGCTATGCCAACACCAAGGCTTGTCCAAACTCCCAGCAAAGGCTCAGTGACCAGTTCTGGCAGAAATCTAGCCTAGCCAAATATTTATCCCCTCAACACCCTCAAGCAGTTTCCCAGTCTGGTCCCTGCACACCTGCACAAGTGGCTGTGCCAATGTAACAGATGCAGGAGGAGCTGGCAGGTGCACAAGTGCTTTTTTTGCCAGCTTAATTCAAGATATTCACTGAACTTATGCCTTCATTTTATGGCATTGGCAGAATCTCTCTTAACAACTTATTACTTTCATTAAGTATTTTTCAGACAGAAGGTAAACAATTTACTCAATAATGTAGAGAGAAAAATTATTTTATACCTGCTACAATGTCAAACAATGACATTTCAAACAGGATTATGTACATATATATACACACACAACTAAAACAAAAACACATCTTTCTCTAATTATTGTCTCAATCAAGTAACATGACACTTCATATTTTTCATTTTAATAGTGTAAAACCAAAGTATTTAGCTCTTAGAGTTGAAACAGCCTACTCTGTGTGATCAGCATAGATCAAATATTTTAATAACTGGAAAAAATAGGAAAGCTACCATATATTAGCTTTCCATGTACATTGTACAGCTACACCTGATGTAATACCTACTACACACATGCAATCTTCCTCACCATACAGATCATTCTCTACTGATAAGATAAAAACAGAATGAATGAATGCATATTCTCAAGTGTTATATACAATAATTTAGAGCATTAGCACAAAAAATTCATCGTTTGTATACTATTTTAAATAATTTGATGAACTATTTTAAATGTTAGAATTTGATTCTCAAGCTAAATTAAATCAGGATGACATAATACACTACAAGCAACATAGGAAATTTAATTGTCTAAAAACAAGACTTTGTGACATAGCTAGGCTAGAATACACTTTTTCAATGCTCAGGCTTTCAAGACTTCTTCTGAAGTCCTTAAATTCCAAAAAGTTTTATCAAACAGTGAAAAAAAAAGAAAGTTAATGCCTTGCCTTACAGAAACTCAAACAAAGTCATCTTGGCTAAACCAGTAAGTTGCAAATGTAGCCAAAGAGAAGGTATGGTAGTGAATAAGAGCCCCAGGACTTGCTGCCAGCTGAAAGTCTTACAGTCTTCTGTAGGAAACATGGGCAGTCATCCTTTTCATCCATGTTCTCATTCCTGTTGTCTGTCCTACTTTAACCTCTGAAGTTAAATGTGCAGAAAAGAACACATATCCTGAGTTGCAAGTATTGCTTACTAAGAGCTAGTCAGTCCTTTCCAGTATATTTCTTTTGTCGATACTACTCTGACAAAAAAGACTCCATGTAATTTAAGAAGTATATGGTTGTTCAAACTCCATGCAGCTAAGTCAGTCAGCAGAGAATAACACCAGTCCTGCAGACAGCTCAGTCACATGTGCAATAAAGGTAGTCCAGAATGTGAAATTTATTCAATTCATTTATATATAGACATATCTATATAAATATATACATATATTGATATGCACAGAAAAGGCTATGTTTAAGCATATCTAATACACCTCTGTAGAAGTTCATGCAACTATTTTTAAACAAATGAAGAAAAGAACCTGAGTATTTACCAAGGCTTTTTCCTTGTGCAATTCTTATCAAAAGCTGGCAGAGGTATACTGTTTTTTTCTGATGCGGAGGTATTTGGGGGAGGCCATTAATAAGAGCTGGAAAAGAAAAGTTAAGTGAGTATTGCTCCCACACTGCCACAGTGTGGTTAGACATATACTAGACAGTGTGTTATCAGATTTCACCAAATTTCGAATTTCTTAAGAAACCAATGAAGCACACTTAATTAGTATTCTCCCATGCTAAAACAACTTTATTATACTTAATTATATTTTATTATATTTAAGAGCTTGACCAGAAGAAGATATCCTTTCCAGAAGAAACAGCAGAATTATTCACAGTTTATAGTCATCCAATTCAAAGACTGTAGTATCAAATTTAGGGATTTTTTTGTGAAGTAGGTTACTACAAAAGACAGCTGTCTGCTCCAAGGAACACTTCCAGGGAATGCCCACAAAATATGAGCCACAGGCAGACTGGTAGCACATGTTGCTATAGCAACTTACTATGGCAGTAAAAATGACAGGGAAAGCTCACTCAGAAATGTAAATTTACAAGGGAAATCCTCCTTGCAAGGCTGGAAGGTCACAAGGATTATTACATATTTTAAAATGGAAGCGATAATGAGTTTATTCCCGTCACAAAGGTAACTGAATTTCTTATGCTAATGGGCTGGATACAGTAATTCATCTTCACACCATAATACAGAACCATTCAAAGTGAAAAGTGAATCACAGAATAGATGGGGTTGGAAGGAGCCACTGGGTATCATCTGGAACCACTACCTTCCTATCTTTCTGCACTTGCTTCAGTTTGAATTGAGTTTCTTGTTGACAAACAATCATTATTTCTGCAGGGTCTCCCTTTGATGCACGCAAGAGTAATTGTTCTGTGTTTTTATGAAAAAAACCACACCCACTTTTCTCTTAGTCTTGTGGCTGTGCTTAGCTTTTCCCATAGACTTTTACAACATTGATTTTATGATCTTACACTGCCAAACTCTTTCCTCTGTTGCAAAACAGAGTAGGAACAAGTTCAAAATTTGCTATTACTTCTCATTTCCATACGGCCTTGAATTCTGTGCAATTTAATTAATAGTTTCTACTGATATACTCAGTTCTCCCAGTTCTTCTCAAGAGATATTTTCAATTTGCTTTTGCATTGACAGTGTCTCTGCTTCCCACCTTCACGAAACGTCAGAACAATTCTCCCTCTGAGCAGCAGTGCAAAGGCCACACATCGAGAAGCAACGAAAATAATTTAATCTAGCAGCCCCCCATTCAAAGCACTTTATTGGGTTATCGTTTGATTTCTTATCTCTTACCATATCCCATATCAATCTCTTTAATAATCATTCTCCATGCCTTTGTAGTCCATTCTTCGCAGAAGTTTAAACAAGTCATACTACTCTGTTCACTTGAGTAGAGAACATATACAAAGACAAAATATCCCCCAAAGCTCTAACCTGGTATACTCAGTTAAATTGCTTTTTACAGATGAAAATATCATAAATCCATCAAATTTATCTGAGACTTACACATTTACTTCCAGTTGCTAACCATTCTCACTCTAAAGTTTATTTCTCATTTTAAATATGTTTTTCCACTCAAAATCCAGCCACCAGATTTCAATTTCATCTCATCTCTGAGAGACTCTAGGTCTCTGAAGTATTTCTAGCACTGCTGTACTATCACCGTGTGCGATTCATCTCATCTCTGACAGACTCTATGTCTCTGAAGTATTTCTAGCACTGCTATACTATCACCGTGTGGAGTGCTGCCGATACCACCCGAGCCCTCCTCAGGCCGGCCCGGGAGCGGCTGTGCCAGAGCCCCGAACCGGCGCCACCGCTGCTCACCCTGCGCAACGTCCCTCCACCGCCAGAACTCCGCCCCGCTCTGCTCCGCGAAGTGCCGGCACAGGCAGGAGCAGGCGAACTCCAGCATCCACTCCGCGGCCACGGCCTCCACGGCCGCAGGCGGGGCCGGACTGACGGAGCTGCTGCTGCCGCCGCCGCCGGCCGCTGCTCCCGGCGCACCCTCGGCCGCCATCGCCATCTTCAAACCGCGCGCCAACGGCTGCCAGCCCTGACTTTCACTGCTTCGCAGCCAATCAGAGAGATCGCTCCGCCCTGCCCTGATCTGCATCCAATCAACACAGCCTTTACGCCAGGCCCCGCCCCCCCACCCCGAGTTGCAACCAATCAGCGCGGCCCCCCTCTCACGGCCTAGGTCGTTGTCGCCGCGCGGTTGTTTTGGTCCCCAAATGCTTTTGGGGGCCGGAGGGGGAAAACTGAGGGAGTGCGGTCCCATATGGAGCGGTGGCTTTGAGAGCTGCGGTCTCCCGCGCTTCCCGGAGAGAAAAAGGCGAAACGTGGGTGTTTTGCGGGAGGGAGGGAGGAACCTGGAAAAACTGAAAAGTCTGAGCTTTGACTTGGCAACAAAGCCCAAGCTGGAAAGTGAAGAGGGATGGTAATAGCTGGAGTGTGTCTGTCTGAGAAGGCAACTTGTACATGTTAAAATGTAAAACCCAGGGAGGAAGAAGGTAGTCTCTGAAGGGCTGAATTTAAGGCAGGTGTGGAAGTACAGAACAGTTTTCCTCTCAGAGATATGACGGAGGGTCAAGCAGTGCCGTGGTAGATCTGGTGAAAGGCTTTAATTTGAGCTTTATTTCACTCCAGGGAGGAACAGTGTGGTATCAGAGAGCAGGAGTTATTAGCTGCGGGGCCTTTACCTCCTTTGACTCCTGTGCTCAGGCTATATTGCACCCACAGCAGTCTTGTTGTGGCATTAATAAATTGAGGTCAGAGACAAAAAACCACATAATTTAACTTAAAAGACTCTTCTATTTGGACAGCTGTATTAATAGAGTGCAAGACTTAGATTTGCACTTTGAAAGAGATTGTGACAGCTTGCTGCTGATAATCTCAGGAATCGAAATTCTTAGTGTTTGACATGAACCAGGCAGACATAAAAAATAGATTATTATGCATTAATGTTTAATTGAGCAGGCATTTTATGAATTTTGTAGTAGAAACTGACAGGAAGGTGGATCAGAGCTTGAAAATTACCATGATAAACAACAGCAGGATGAGGTTGCTGAGTGTAAAGTGCTGTCTGCTCAGTACTAACAAAATCATCTTTGTTATCATCCCTGTGTTCAGCACAAATCCAAAACATAGCTCCTTACCAAGCCACTATGAAGAAAACTAAATCTGGCCCAACCAAAGCCAGCACAGCACCCAGCCCTGAGTATCGTTGAGGGGCCCATAATATGTGGGCAAATGGATTTCAGGTACTGCTTATCTCTTCCCCTTGACAATAGAAGAAGCCTGAAGCAGTATTTTAGGAAAGATGCCTATCTTGTAGGTATTTTGAGGTCAGATGACTTTTGTGCTGGGTGAGCTTGCAGCAGGATGAGAAATGGTACTCTAGTGTGGCAAAAATTGTTTTATTCTTATGAATGAGGTTTAAAATCACAGTAGGTAATTCCTAAACCAGTTTTTTTTTCTTTTGCAGGTGTTTCTACCAGTTCCGTCTGTGATGGTGGCAATATTTTTCTTCCCAGTTTCACCTCCTGTAGCCTGGTATCCAAGTCTGCGACACGTTTACTTTCCTTTTTATGCTGGGAATTGTTATTGTTTATCTGCCTTTTATACATTTTATATTGCACTTTGCATTTCTTGATAAAATTAGTTGCTCCTCAGAGCTCCTGCTAGAAGCCTCTTCTACTGATGGATTTGCAGAGGGCAAATGTGAATCGTGTTTAATCCCAGTATAACTAAGAGGCAACTGAGGATTTTGTTTAACTGAGAGTATAAAAGGTACAAGCTGTATGTGATATATAGGTGTGCATGCATATGTATATATAGATATAATGTACATGTATTGCATACCTATATACATATATATATAAATATATATATACACTTATATAGGCATTATATTTATATATTTATATGGGCTTTGGCATAGGGAGTTAGTATGTTTATATTTTTGTCTCTGTATACATACCTATATATAAATGTATATATGTAGTAATTTAATAAGTACAAAGAGTCTGACTCAAACTTGTAAAATCTGTAAAATGCTGTCTCTTGTTCCTGAAGACAGTTGAAATAAGACTAAAGTACAACACAAATAATTATCAGTATTATAAAATAATCAATGAGTTAATACATACTTAACAGCATCATTATAGCAATACACTTAGTCTCCAGACTCAATAGTCTGGATTATTCTTGGTTTATTCATTAGAACTTCCAGTTTAAAAAGTTTTAGTCTTCTGAAGTGTTCATCTGCTAAATTTTTTTGGTTTGGACTTACTTTTAGTAAAAATCTTTAAGGAACATCATGAAAATGACAGATCTTTTTTTAATCCACCAAAAATATGCATTTTAGCATTTAGCTATTTCAGAACAACACATACAAATTCAGGATGAAATTTCACACAGCATTAAATAAGGCAATAAAAATGACTTGCCCTCTTCATCATAGCAATACTACTAAAGATATGTGGATTACTTTACTAAATTGTTTAAATATTAACATTAATGTTACTTTATTCTTCATTTTATTTTTGATGTTATTGGGACATAGGACCAATTTTTTACCCCGTTTTATTTTGTTTATGGAAGCACAGTAAATTCTTTTTCCTTTTGATAATTGGACCATATTAAGTTCATGCAGTATTTAATCTTAAAAGCAAAGAGCCATTGCACAAGAAACATCACATACTTTAGGTGATTAATCTATTAATATAAGCTGTTATTTTTATAACTGTAATAGAATTACATGTGTAAAGCAGTTTTTCAAATTTGTCGATGAAAGCTCAGCAATACAACCAGTAGGTGGCCCCAGCCTAACATCTTCCTTACACAGGGGTGCTCTGGTTTGCTGCATTGGTGGAAAAGTTCTTGCTAGAACACTCAATGCTCTGATGTCTAAGAAAATAAGGATCAGAATGATGTATAAAGACTTTATTCATAGCTGCCCAAATTATTGGGTACTGTTCTATAAATCTGGGAACGAACTGAACATCAAACTGAACATTTAAGGAGATTTGACTTAGCACAAATGAAAACAAGTACGAGAAGAAAGTGCCTTTTCTCACAGGTGGTAATGCACACAGAATGAAAATTTGAAGTGAAATTTAGAACATTTAAAATTCTGTAGGGAGTAAAGTCTGTACAAGTGAGAAGCTAAGCTGGAGATTGGATCAGGATAAGAATCAATCTATAATTTCCTTCAATATTGCTATTGGAAAAAGAACATTTCTCTTGCTATTTAAATTAAGAAAATTACAGGACTCAACAAAGTTTTCCAGCAGTAATATTTTGAGAATTGAATTCAACTGAGTAATAAAATGAAGGAGGGATTTTATTGTGACCAAAGCACCTACCAGGGATTTATAAATGCAGGTGGTGCCTAGCAGCGCCACAGATTTTCAGGTGATCTTTATGAAATAGTTTATGCAAGCATGTATATTAACATGGAAATGTTCATAAGGAACAAAAAGTTTACGTGACAATAATATTGTGCTGTAGAAAAAGCAAGCATCAAGGGAAAGTTGCTCAATTGGATGTGCAGTTTCTTGTATCTGTTTGAGCTTGTTTATACACTAATTCTGCGAACTGTTCAGTACATAGTGAATACATGTGTTGGGGTATGTTTGGGTAATTGGAGCATGTATCTGTTAAACCTAAAAACTTTGAATTGAGAGATTTAGCAGTTTAAACATACGAGGGAACTAGAAAGTCCCAATAAAATGTAATCCAAAATAAAGTGTATGCATGGATCCATTCATGCTGTTTTAGATGGAAACAAAGGAAGTATAGCCATAATTATTCACTGACTTTGGATGCCTTGGACCATAGCATTGCCTATTTCAAGGTATGAAATACCATGCCTTGGTATTTCATAGTAGTTCATAACTTTAGATTGTTTATAGTCCTCTTGAATTAAGTTCCAAGAGTATTAAAAGAGGAAAGGACAAGTTATCTCAGTCAGTTTGGTTTAGATGATGAGCAGGTATCCTAGAGCTCAACTTCTGACTGTGGATAGCTGCAATTCCTTTGTGATCTAAAGTGTATGAAATGTTAAATTACAACAATGAGATTTTAAAATTCCACAACCCAAGCTGGGAGGATTTAAAACAGGGTATAAAAAATGAGGAAAACAGAATTAATGACAATTTTTAAAAATAATGATTTAAATTATTCCAGTATGGTCTTGGATTTTATAGAGAAAGAGAACTTTGAATTTTTCTTGGCAGTACTCAAATTCCTTAATCTGACAACTTTTCTGTAAATCCTACATTATTCATTATGTCAAATTACTAATCTAAAGCAAATGAGGGATTGGCTACCTCACATTTAGTGTCTTCTTCAACACAAACTGTTCACTTATTCCAAGATCTAAGTGAGATGGGAATCTTCTAAAAAAATCCCTCTCATTAAATGACCTGAAAAGATATTCATACAACTGGCATTAATTAACATAATAAAAGCAATCTCAGATATTTCTAATCTCCTGAATGAGTCACTGATATTCTCTTAACGCAGCCTTTCTTTTACGTGAGTTTTTTTTGAATGCGAAATCACAAAGAAGCAAATGCAGAATTTAATTTATAAAGTTGTCTTATTCTTGGATCATTCCAGATTTTCAAACACTAATTATGAAGAACAGAATTCAATATTTTAACTAATATTAACTACTGTAGCCAAGGGCATTTCAATATTTTAATATTACAGCTTGTTTCAGTGACACTAGTGGATCTCAGCTGCTTTCCCACTTGAACAATCTGCAGAAAATATTACATAGAAATGTGACTGTTTTAGTTATAGAATACATCAGACATTAGTTTATATTTTTAATTATTTTTTCCTGTGACTTAATAATGATTTTAATGATTTTGCATATTTTTATTTTTATATATTTATATATGATTATTTTATATTTATATTTTATGTATTTATATATATTATTTTAATATTTTGCATATTTTATAAGTTCAACTACACAACAAATAAAGTGTGGATTTTTTTTTCAGTACTGTACTGGCCCAGTTTGACATGCAACCTCCCTAGCTGCTGTTTTTTTTTGTTTCCTGTCACAATATTTGTATATGTGTCTGCATTACCTTTCTTTTGTCCTTTGTCTCCTTAAAAACACAGCTTAAAAAAAGTTTTATTATCAGGCCTATTTTTAAAAATTACTTTTAGTTATACATCATGCTAATGCCATGTGTATTGACTGCTTTATAAAAAAAAAAAAAAAAAAAAAAAAATCATAGGCAAAGCCCAGCCACTCTACGGAAGAAATAAAAAAATCCTTGGAAAAATAATGGAACAGCTAATATGAAACTAATCAATAAATAATTAAAAGTGAATAGCAGAATTAATGCAAATTCATTTGTGCTTATGGAAAGTAATCTGTATTGGGTCTGGCTGAGATAGAGTTTATTTTTCCACAGCAGTCACACCTGTGCTTTAGCTATTGCTGAGCTGCACAAACTTCAGCTTTTCTTTTTTTGCTTTGGTAAACGGTCTTATCTCAAGCTACTAATTGTTTCCCATCGTATTTTCTCTGCCCTGTCACCTAGGGAGTAGCTTGGTGGGCACCTGGCTTCTGGCAAGATCAACCCACTATATAATCCTATCAAACCATCTTCACATTATATTTTCTGTAATACTGGTTGCTAAAAGGATGAAGAAAATTAGGATGCAGGGATCAATTGAAGCTGTAGACTTCAACGAAATTTTACACCACTATAAATCAGTCTATTTTGTTTTGCAATCGTAGAGCAAAGTAAGTTGGGGTTTTTTTCATCATGAAGAGCTACTAAAATGAGCCTTATTAGCACGCCTTTGTGCCAGGCATAATATTGGCTTGAGACTTCCTTTTGTCAGCAGAGGTAGATATTTTTGCTCCTGGCAGCAAGTGGTAAATACATGCTTTGTTTGGGCTGAGACCTCCCTACGTGCCACTATGTAGAAGTCCTTGTTGTGAGGGTGATAAGGTTGTCCAGGGAACCTGTGGATGCCCCACCTGTGGAAGTGTTAAAGCCAGGCTGAATGAGGCTGGGAGCAGCCTGGCCTAGTGGAAGGTGTCCTTATCCATGGAAGGGGTGTTGAACTAAATGGTTGTTAGAGGTCCCTTCTAACCCAGGCCATTCTGTGATTGCCAAGTGTTGGGCATCAGGTGCCCTCCACACTAGAGTCTCACTTGGGAGTTGAATGTGATCAAGCTTGGAACTTTGAGGGGACACTGCTGAGCAACCTGACAAACACTCCATAAACATTCCACTGCAGTTGGTTAGGTGGTGAGGTTGGTCTTCTGCTTGTGGTTTGGCTAAAGATTTACAATTCAAAGACCGTGCACAGGAGGATGTATTTTTCAGGTGCTTCACGTGTAAAGATTTTAGACACAGCCAATGTTTAAATTGGCCACCAGTGTCTTCCTTTTGGGATTGTCAGTTGTAGAGAGATCTTCACGCCAGGGCATCTTTTATATATGGGCTGGTTTCTTGTGAACTGAAATGATCATTTCATGTTGTGACTTTCAGTAGATTTAACTTGCCCTCTAAATTGATCTTCTTGGCACAAGAATTGCCTTCATGTTTAATTAACTTTTCTTTCATGCTTGTGAATAATTTTATAATGTCCTGTAAAGAAATGGCAGAAAGTTGGATACAAGAAAAGTGAGGCAGTCTTAGCCTTTCAGCTTGTGTGTCTGTGACTTAATTCTCTCTGCCCAAATTGAAGCCCAAACTGATACTGTTTTCTGAAAGGTTTTCAGAGTATATCAGCAGGGAGATATTTTTTTTTATAACATACATATTCATGGTAGATCAGCATGGGACCTTAATTCCATTTAAGAGAAGACTAAGCAAACTGTTGTCTGAGGATGGCTGTGAACTAAAAATCACTTAATGCCATCATGCTGAGCAACTTAAGTTGCTATGAAAAACTGCCATAATTTCTTTTTGTTATCTTCCTGTGATTTTCCAAATTTTTTTTTCCTGCTAAATGAAATTCTTTTTGTACTGTGTGTTTAGCAAGAAGGGAAAATTAACTGAAAACAATGTACGTTTGCAAATCCTCAAACACTTGTTTTTAATCCTTTATATAAAAAATTAGACATTTGACCCAATTTTTACTTAGTGTTGAAAAACCTGGCAAAGTGTCAATGACTTGCTTTATGCACCCTATATTAAAATATCACGCTGACTACGTATGTTGCTTTCAGTGGGGTTTTTTTGTACTCACCTGTCTTTGCTCTTACACGTCAACTTTGTGTCTTAGTATTGCAGAAGCAGTCTTGCAAAAAAAAGGGATGACATGGAAAAGACACCTAGACAGCAAAGAATGGGAAACTGTGGGGTGTTCCACGGCGCAGAAGAAGTACATACTGTAAAGAAATTGCTTAGTTATCATTTTAATTTAGCTGAAAAAAAACCTTTTTCCAAAGCAGTGTAGTCTAAACTAATATTTTATTCATGCTCTCTAATTGTAATTTAACATCTTACTGTTACAGTCATGCCACAGCTACATTCTAAGGTGGAGGAGATACCTTCTTCAGAAGACATGAAAGAGTAGTGATATGCTGAAACACATCATATACTATGCTTGCTGAATTGCCTTACGATTTTTGAATGGATAAATAAAACCCCCAACTTTTTACCAAGAGCTGTCTCAGGGCTTGGGTTTTCATTCAAATCTTACTAAAAAGTGAATTTACTGATACCTGCTTTATCTGTGTTTGTTCTTGTGCCAGCCTTGCCTGTGAGCTCAAGTAGTCCCCTGTCCCAGGTGGAACTCACAGTAAAATTATAGACAGTAATCAATCATATTTCCTCTGACTTGGCTTTTCTAAATTAAATCAAATTAGCAAATTTTGCTAATTAAATGAATTTTCAATTAACTGAAATCAAGTTAGTCCACTGTCCTCTTGAATGCCAGGTACTTTGTATTTTAAACATATCCATAGCCTGCTTTCATAGTTGTTTTTGGTCAGATATGAATTCCTTTTTGTTTTGTTTCAACCAGAATTGATAATAGTACTTTCTAAATCATCACTAAAATGCCAGTATGATTTTTTTTTTGCTAAGAATTGCTTTGTCCAGGGTTTTATCACACTCCTGGATACTTAATCTGTGACTTATTGTTACAGTCAGTTTTATATCTGGCCAAGTGTTTCAAGTTTCCCATCTACTAAACCCTATTTTAGAGTAGAAATCCTTGTTATTAGTTCTGAGTTCCACAGTGGTGTTCCTATTCTATATTTCTGTGTGTTAATTTAATCTTTTGTATTTATGGAGTACCTTGAAAATGATACTCTAAAGGCACCAGATATGCCCACAGGTTTTCTGCATGTTTGTGTCTGATTTTTCCTGTTTCTTTTAAACAGGAAAATCTAGATATGGAAACAACGGGTGAAGAAACAGCTGACAATCCAGGTAGCATTGTAGGCTACTTCTGTTCTAAGTTTGCTTGACTATACCCTAGCTAAAAGCTTTTTATTAAGCAGTTGAGATGGACTGAACTACTGGTTATTTTCCATCTATTAAAAAAATATCTCTTTCTTTTGACATTACAAGCCATAGCCACAGATTTTAGGGCAGTACTGGTAAAGAGCTCAAAGGTATTCAGACAAAAAAGGCTCAAACTCCAGTGTTTTTCCAAAACACATGCATGATAAAAGGTTGTGGACAGGTGGGAATACCTGTCATGATGCACATTTTGAATATACCATTATTTGCAACTGTACTTAAGGAGTTTAATGTTGTGTGCAGTAATTTCATCATAAGGAAGTGAACCAAAAGGAAAAATGCTTTGCTTTGTTGAGTGATTACCAGATACATTGGAAAGTAGGTTTTAGGCACCTAAAGGCACTTATTTGCTCTTAAGAGCTAATTTCTTGCATGGAAACAATTTTTTTTTAATGGAAATATATGCATACACTCAACTTTAAATTTCTTACCTTCATTCTGCCAGTAACTTTTCTTAAATATGTGTATCCTGTGCACATTTTATAAATTTTTTCTTTTTGGGATCCTTATTGTTTTCCAGTAAAAAAATGACCTATCCAGTGTTGAAAGAATAGTAATTAAAGAGACTTTATAATCTTACTCATATGTTTAACAGTTTTCCTTAAAAATCAGCTGCATGTTTTTTCACTTCTGTGCACTGATTAACCCTGCCTGCCTTGAAAGTTCCCCTGAACTTGGAGTTGGGTGATGCACATGCCGTTTTCTGCCTCTGACTATCCTGCTTTATCTTTAACTTGTTTGTGACATTATTCTAAATTCTTTGCTTTCAGCAGAGCCTAAAAAATGTGAGACAGATTCTTCAGTCCAATCTTCATCTGTCTCAGAGAAAAATTCATGCAAAAGGAATAAAAGGTTTGTGTATGGCTGATAGTTTTTGTTTCTCAGTAGTTTCTCAATAAGGCTTTCAAGGAATTTTGGACTGGTGGCAACTACAGATAAATAGTATGAATATTACTGTGGTAGTCTAAGAATATAAAGTAAACAAACACCATTCTTTTTACTAGCCATCAGATCTTGTTTGAAAATGCAGTATTTATGGTCGCTGATAAGGTGATGATGAGGTTTGTGGCTGAGACTGTGTAACTGAAATGAATCTGTTTTGTAACTGAAGACAGACTCTCCCTCTGAAAACCTTAGACTATTTAATTTTGAGACATGAAAGTTATTTTCTTAAAACTAAAGGCAGTTTACTTAGAGGGAGAGCCTGTGTGGAAGTTTTAATGGGTTATTTTTATTTATATCACTCAAACACTGATTCTGATGTCTCTTTGGAATCAGTCAATGTTTCTGTATGAAACTATCCTTAAACCAGAAATCCTAATTTATGTATTGCAATAGTAATGACAAAGGAGTGTCAAATCATGTAAACAGAGCATGGGGAGTGCCTTCCCTTGCTAGATAGGAACACTTTGTTTAGTATCCTTGAAAGTCGACAATTATGTAAAGAAGGGGTTTTGAAGTCAAATTTTTAAGTAAGTTTAAAATGTTTCACAGAGTGGCTGCATAATGCTAAGTGAAACTTGATTTGTGTGTCAGAGAGAGACTGGACAAAAGGAGTAGCTTGATTAAGAAGTTTCTTTGCATACTAGTGATACATTTTACCTTCCTAAGAAAAATTAAATGTTGCTGTCACAAGGAAAACCACATAATGTGCTTTGAAATCAGATAAAATTTCTAATGGTCTGAAAACCTACTAGATTTCAAAGTAAACTCTGAGATAGTGTTCACTTATAGTTTGGTATTATTTAGAGTGTATTTGAATTTTTTACTTGTTTGAATGTTTGCAGACAGAGATATGGAGTCCCCAGCAGTGATTCCCTTTCCACTTCTGATGATGATGATGAGGAGGATTTTGAAATACCGAACAAGAAGAGAAATATCAGGAGGTTAATGAAATTAGAGAATAGGGGAGGGAGGAGTGTATCTGGGAGGACTTTGCATATGCCTAACTATCAAGTGCTGCCATCTCCATCTTGTACCCTTTCTAAACTGGGGCAATATTTAATCATACCTGTTGGTATTGACAACTGTACTTGGAGTTTCTAAAACTGGATTTCTGGAACTGACTTTTAATAAGAAATTTGATTTCTAGGTGATAGTGGGAGGAAATTTAGAGATAGACACTTTGGTGTATTCTCTTGATGTAGAACTTCACTGCTTCTGTGCTTTAGCGTTGTTTTTTCAAAAAAAAACCTCTACAAGAGAAAATGTTCTAAGTAGGGGAAATAGATTTTGTTACTTAACAAATGCTCTAGAAATATTAATTTAATAACGGTCCAACAAATGAGAGTCTAACAAATTTTCAGCCTGACATCTTTCAGATGTGTATCTTCTGGCACACACATTCCAAAGTTCCCAGGAGTTGTGAACAGCCTTTATAATGTTAATACCCACTAAAATAAGTGTTCTCCTGGGCTGTAACTTTTTGAAGGTAAAAGCTAAAACTATTTGAAAGATGTCAGTGTGTTTGTGAAGGCGAGAAATTCTTCCATCATACTAATCAAGGTCAGTGCATGGTTTCCACATATTGTTCTAAGCTTGTATTCCTATATGTGCTGTGTTGACTGGCTTGGATATTCATAAGTGCTATTGTTAAAATAATTAACTCAATTTCATGTCTGGAGTGACCATTTTCCTTTATCTACTCATAGCCATTAAAACACTGAAATGAAGATTTACCTATTTAGGAAGTTCATGCTGATTTATAAGGTCTTCTGCATTCACTTGCTATCATTAGAAAATCAAAAATCTTCTATCTGCATTGTAAGTTAGAAAGCACTTTTTTTCCTTAATTCAAATCAGATCTCTTCTGGTCAGCTTTCAGAAGTTTGCCTCAACTGGAGTTGACAAGGATACCATGAAAATTGGAGGATGTCTGGCTGGTGTGGAGCACATGCAAATAGATGGTTCAGTAAGTATTTTTGATTCATCGTGGCAGTAAGATGTTTGCAGTATTTATGAAAGCTTCCAGTAATGGGCCATCTACAACTCCCTTGATTTGCAGTTTTCTCTCAAGCAATCAAGCTTCTCATGGAACCTTATCAAGGCTGAAGCTTTCTTTAACACACAAAATATGTTCTGTTGACTTTAGGTACAATTTGACGCCGTGGGTGGTCTTTCTGACCACATTTCATCTTTAAAAGAGATGGTCATTTTTCCATTGCTTTATCCTGAAATCTTTGAGAGATTGAAAATTGAACCTCCAAGGTAACAGATACTGTGTTAATTAAACTCTAAGTTCCAATTTACCTATTTTCAGGAGAATTCAACTGGGGCACCAATATGTTTTAATGCTTCAAAATTCTCAGCAGTGCTGATTTTTTTTTTTTTTTAACAGTAGTAAAATGTAATTTAAAAAAAATTGGTGGAATCCAGTATATATGTAGATCCAAAGATTTATTGTATGGTGAGACCATCCTTTCAAAATGTCTTGCTTTTCAAAGGTGGAGTTGTGGATTTTTTCTTTAAAGCTCTATATGGAAGTGGACTTGATTGGTTTGTAAGCAGGAAATACTTTCTACTTGAAGTCAAATGTTTATTTAGCAAAAGTCCACTTGTCTCTGCCACCAGCTCTTTTTTTTTTTTTTTTTAAGTTCTCAGGGATCATTTTTACAACTGATAGGATATGTAACTCGAAACTTCTAGTGTTTGTTTTGCTTGAGCTAAAATAAGAATATGTCCTCTTTGTACATAGCTAAGTGGCTTCTGTGTTCAAAAAAAATTTAAAATCAGTGATTTAATTGTTAGCTTTATATATTCTTGGTCAACAAAACTCAGTCATGGCATATTGAAGTAGGACCTAAAATTCTTTGCCTTCAGTAACTTTAAAAGTATTTCAAAATAGAAAGAAAATATTTCTGTGCTTTGCTTCTTAATTCATTGAAATTCTTTTTTGAAGCAGCAGTGTATGGCTTTTCTAGTTGATGTAAATGTAGAAATGCAGAATATCTTTCCAGCTTTAGAATACTTCTTCCTTTATTACCAGCAAAGGGAATTCCAGTAACTCAAAGCTTTTCAAAGGACAATCAAATGTTTTACTGTAAAATCTTGCCTTATGTGTAAACAAGAATGAATATGGAGTGCATCATTGAAAAATGAATAATTCCTAAGTTAGCCTAGTCTCAGATTCTGCACTGGAAGCTTGCTCTTGTTTGGCTCAAATCACCCCTGCTGGATTGTCAGAAGTTTTGAAAGTGTCTTTTTGGAATGCTGCAAGTTTTTAATCAAGGTTTTGTACTTCTGCATTTTCCTCTTTACTGATTTTGTTTGCTGCCTTGAAGAACTGTGTAGGAAAGCTTTTGACTTTGCTCATACTTCAGTTGTTGCTGCAATCTTATCCATGAGGTGTTTTGTTTAGGAGAGCAGAGCTGTGTGTTTTAAGGATGGGGTTTGTAATAGGTGCTTTTCCATGTTTTTTTCCTATGTGAATTTTTTTAATTTATTTTTTTTTAATTGCAGAGGCTGTCTATTCTATGGCCCTCCAGGGACGGGAAAGACACTGCTTGCTCGTGCTCTTGCTAATGAATGCAGTCAAGGTAACACAAGAGTAACGTTTTTTATGAAAAAAGGTGCTGAGTGCCTGAGTAAATGGATAGGAGAATCTGAACGACAGCTTCGTTTATTATTTGAGCAGGTAAGGTTGAAATGTGCCGCGTGTTCTGAGTTGGAATTAATTTTCTATGGTCTACAACATGTTTTTTCAGCTCCTTTCACTGAAATGGGATTGCCACTGTTTCCTTTTTCAGTGAAGTTTTAGAGGCTTGAGATCTTGAGATGTATTGGGAAAGGTCAGTAAAGGAAATAAGAAAATCCCGCAAAGCACCACCACTACTACCCCCTCTTCCCCAAAACAACAAACCCAAAAACCTCCCAGAAATTCTCAAAAAACATTTCAAAATGTAAGAGGGGGTGGCTTAAGATCAGAGGGAAAGAGATGCAAGCTGAAAGCATGGTCATTTAGACTGGTAACAGAGGGTTGCTTCCAGAACCTGTAACTCAGCTGAGTCCTGTCTCTATTCTTGTGGTTTCCAGGTAGATGTAGAAACTACTGGTGTGGTTTGTTTCTTGTCTCCTTGGGTTGACATTAGGCTGCTGTCTTTGGTTACTCATGCCACTTTACTCTGTTAGCTCAATTAACAGAGTCTGAAAAATCTAGTTAGTGCCTTTCCAACCGTGATCTTTTTTCATGTATTTTCTCTTCAAATAGGGCTGTTTTCCTGATGTCAGTATTCCTGTGTTTTCATTGTAGGCCTACAAGATGCGACCTTCAATTATTTTCTTTGATGAGATTGATGCTTTGGCTCCTGTGCGGTCCGATAAACAAGACCAAATTCATAGGTAGAACATGTTTTATATTTACATAGAAGCTGCTTGATCTTTGTGAAAAAAGAGATGGCAATTTATTTAACTTCAAGTGATGTATTCATTTTTCTTGAAAATTAGTAATTCCGTGCAATTGAATCTCAGAGATTTTTAGACAGTAATTGAAAACAATTTGCTGAGCTTGATATCAGCAAAAGGTCTGTATTACCTTATCTGTATTTTATTATGACTTAAAATGAGTCTTCTGCTGAACAGCATATCATCAATAAAAACTTGTCCTTTTTGAGTGATCATTGGACAAGGTTATGTGTAACTGAAGAAAATTTATTAAGCCAGTAAATGAAAACCATATTTTTCTGTTAGCTCTGTTGTGGGGACACTTCTGGCACTTATGGATGGCTTAGCCAGCAGAGGAGAGGTTGTAGTAATAGGAGCCACCAACAGACTGGATTCTATAGATCCTGCTTTACGAAGACCTGGGCGCTTTGAACGAGAATTCCGCTTCAGTTTGCCAAACAAAGAGGTCAGAACTTCCACTCAGCCTTAGGCTTATGTTGCAAAGTCCATCTTTCAAACAAACCTCTGTAATACAGCAGCATTGTGCAGCAGCACAAGTCTCCATCCATAGTGTACAGCTTGGACAAAAGCTGTAGGGACACAAAAAGGGATATCTGGAGAAATTGCACTGTACTGTGCATGGCAGACCTGGCACTGAATATATATGATTAGGGTGATTTCAGTAAGTAGTTAATTCTCTAGTTAGCTTTGATTTCGCTGTGACTGGTGAAGAAAATGAGATGTTGATAACTGAAATGTTTAAGGAAGAATGGGTATATTAATTAGTTATAAACTACCCCTATAGCATCTTGAAAATAAAAGAAAGGGTGAGAGAATTCCTCCTTGGTAGCAATAACTTTGATCAAGGCAGATGTTAGAGCAAATTAAGTATGCTGGGATCTTACTGGAAGTTATTGA
The DNA here is from genome assembly GCF_971803275.1 of Cyanistes caeruleus. Taxonomy (NCBI): domain Eukaryota; kingdom Metazoa; phylum Chordata; class Aves; order Passeriformes; family Paridae; genus Cyanistes; species Cyanistes caeruleus. The sequence goes on from NC_141701.1 coordinate 32,507,273, forward strand.
CAGGGACTTGGACAAAGATGCGAAGGATACTGCACAGGTGCAGGGCTTGGAAAGCTTCTAGTTCAATGACAATAGTTAAGCAATATAAAAATGGATATTTAACAACCAAAAAATATCGAAGGGGGTAAGATAGCATGCAAAACTGAAGACCTCTTTTTGTATTTTCTCTCTGGCTGTCTCTGATATTTCTTACCCTGCTTGGAAAAAGGATAAAAAGGCTTATAGAACTGAAAGCTGGTAAAAGTGCACAAACGTTTTTCTCCAATTTTCATCTGCTCTCAGGAGCAGTAGATCAGGTGTCATTAAAAAGATACAATACATGATTCCTTACTATGGTAGAGTTCTAGAAATCTGCTGTAATTAATCTCTGTACCAAGAAATACTTCATGAAATTTTGCTAAATTTGAGAGATTTTTGCTTTGATGAAAAAAAAATCTCTGTTTGCAGATAAGGATTTTGCAATGCTTTTTTTATAATCATTAGGTCTCAAATGTGGAAAAACTCACTTTTATGGAAAATGAAAATGCCTCTCACTTTACTGCAGCCCCCAGCAAGAGTTTAATGTAACAAGTTCAGAAGCAGACAGTGTATTAGTAACTGACCTTTAAAATACTAAAAGATTAAGCAGATAAGGAAAATATTTGTAGTGGTAAACGAGGTTTTTGTGGGTTTGTGTTGTCATTGTTCTTTTAAGAGAAAACTTATGGCAAGCTGACATGCAACTGTTTTCAGGCAAGAAAAGAAATTTTCAAAATTCACACACGCGACTGGAACCCAAAGCCATCAGACAACTTACTTGAAGTGCTGGCTGAAGAATGTGTTGGTGAGTTTGAAAACAGTGTGGGTTACAACATGTGACTTGAGTCCTAGGGAACCTGAGCTTGTACCAGGCAGTACTCAAGCTCTTGCACCTTGTGGCAGATAGAGGCAGTGAGAAGGCATTTGGCATGTGAGAAAATTTAGGCACAGCTTTCAATTTTCTTTTTGTCTCTCAAAACATTGAATGGGTTTGGGACATCTTTCCCAGGGACAAAGTTTTGACCAGCAGGCTGCTGCCTAAGTGCAGGATATCAGGCTGTGAGCCATGTAACAGAACTTTCCTGTTCTGTGTAACTCAGTACAGTAACTCTTTAAATTATCTGTTAGCCTGGTAATTTTTGGCTGCATGAAAGTCTTTCAGTGTTGCACTTTAGAAGTAATGGCATTGAATTCTGTTTTGAGATTGACATAACATTTGATTCTTGTTTTGTTTATTAGGATACTGTGGTGCTGATATTAAAGCCTTATGTGCTGAAACTGGTCTCTGTGCTTTGCGGCATCGCTATCCTCAGCTATATCAAAGCAGAGAGAGACTGCAGATAAACATGGATTCAGTTAAAATAAAAGCAAATTATTTTTCCATGGCTATGATGAAGACTGTTCCAGCTTCACAGAGGGTTGTGCCTTCTCCTGGGAGAGCACTATCAGCTATTTCAAAGCCACTGTTAGAAAACACACTGGAAAGGATTTTACAAACCTTGCAGAGAGTATTTCCCCATGCAGAGCTTGCACTAAAGAGGGACCAACATCAAGGTATAACATCTACATCCACTTGTTTAAAAATCTACCACAGCAAAAGCTTGTGATCTGTGCAATCAACATACACAAATGTACTCAGCTGAACTGGCAGCACAATTTTATACTTTGTGTGTGTTCAGTGCAGGGTGGGAGCTGTGAGTGACTTGCAAAGGCAGTCAAGAACTGTGCATTCTTTGCTGGAGCACCCTATTTCTGACAGGAGCTAACACCACATCTATCACTTGCAGAGAGGAATCTTTAAATTATTAGCACCTCTTTTCAAATAAATGCTTAAAGAAGGAAAAATGTTGTTCAGGTATCTGGGAACTACATAATTTGCTTGTAACCATCTTTATTCCGAGGATAAAAACTCAAAAGTTTTTGTCAACAGAGAAATAATACCTAATGCAAATCATGGGACATAGGACAGCTTTGTAGAGACTTGTACATTCTCCTTTGATTTGTGGTAGAATGAATTCTTCAGAAAACAGCATTCAAATGATGAAATACAAGAGAATTGTTTTGCAGCACTGGTTTTGAAGATGTATTAATGCAAGAGAGAGATGGACTATACAGGAAAGTTAACAAACCTCTCTTCTCTTTAAATCCTATTTTAGAAAATTATGTGGTTGAAAGTGATGAGGAGTCACCATCAATCTCTGAAGAGAAGCCGAATAATGAAACACCTGATTGCAAAAAGGCAGAATTCCGCAATTTCAGCAGGTACATTTGTCCCTGTTATGGCTCCGTTTAAGATGGCTGAGTGTGTAAACTGTTTTGGTGTGAGGGATGCTAGATGAAGGATTTGAAAGTGTGTGTGGGGGGTGATAAATATTTGCCAGACTCAAGTAAAAGGTTCAACTGTTCTGTTCTGTTCTGAGTACACTGCCCTGACCCATCAAACTGAACTGTTGTGTGGGTATTTGGCTGGACAGTCCCACTGTAGGATTTAAGAGCTGTTACTTAACCCAGCCAAAAGAGTAGCAGACATGCTGGAGACTGGCAGGATTTCTAGCAGAGGCAGAGTACCAGTTTGTGAGAAAATAGGCTTTGATAGTCTTCCTGTTCATGAACCAGTTTATAATTTTGTGGAACAGGGAGAGTATTTACAAAACAAAGTGCATAGGAAAAAGCTTTAATGTCTGTTTTCCTATTCATCACTCATTTTTAAACTAGTTTTCTTCTTCATATTGCTGTAGAAATCCTCGTGACCATCCAACATCTTACAGGCCACGGTTCTTACTAATTGAAGAGCCAGGATCTGGGCAAGCTTCTGATTTGGCAGCTGCAGTAATACATTCTCTGGAAAAGTTTCCAATTTATACACTAGATACACCAACTTTGTTTGCTAGCACATCACCAGATGAAACATGTGTACAGGTAGCTTTTTTTCTCATTAATCTCATAGGATTAGTGTATAAACTAGTGAAGTAAACAAAAATCATTGTCAATATTTAAGTGGCCTGATTTGAATGTGCAGCTTTGTTTACTTTTGTCTAAAAATCCACTTTTCTGATGGAATGATGCCACTTAAGGATTTTATACATTTTTCCATTTGAAATGTAACAGGGAGAATATTACTAGCAGCTCAGGAAGATGGGAAGTGCTGCTAATAAACTACTCTGTGTGGCAAGAAATCCTTCTGGTCTCATGTGGGATTTAGAAAATTGTTTTTGTTCCTTCTTAAGACTCTGTGCTACCAGTAGATGGCTCTGCATCGACCTCACAGCATGTCAATGCATATTCTGTAGTCTCTTTTTTAATTATGTTTGTAGGGCAGACAAGGTTTTGAGGAAAACCTTGTATTTATTTGAGGAAAATAATTCCTTTGTTTGTTTGTTTGTTTGTTTTTTACATATACATTTACAACTTTTACTGCTGCAGTACTTGCAGCAAAAGTGTTGAAATTCGTGGAATACTTAGATTTGTTTTATGTTGAGTTTTCATTAACTAGGAAAAGGAAATATAAGCAGTTTAGTGCTGTTTTGCTTATTTACTTTTGGGCAGTAAACCCACTTTGTTTTTTGGCATCACTGCATTAAAATATTTTAATCTCTAGTAGCAGCATTTGAGAGCTGTACATGTTAGAGCAGACACATTATGTGACTGGATACTCATTTGTCACATAAAAGGAGCAAGTCCTTTGCAGATTGTTAATCTGAAATGTTGCATGGAGACATTTGTTGTGTGAAAGGACTGTTCCACTCCCTTCATGCAGTAGATATGTGTTGTCTTCTGTGATTGAGGTGCCATCTGTTGGCAGTGGCTTGTGGTTTTCCAAAGCCCACCTTTGGTAATGAGAGGCAGTGAGTGATTTAGCTCTTCAGACAGTCTAAGGACTGGTTACCTCTTAGAAAATGTGCTTGAAGTTATGAATCATAGCCAGGCATCTTATATTGTGTTAACCCTCATCTTTTCACATAGGCCTTTGTTTGTTCAGACTGTGCTTCAGGGTGTGTGTCCCTACTGAACTGAAAATAGTGTAGATGCAGCTGTGTAGTGATTCCTCCAAGCAATTACACCTTTCTGAAGAGTTAGCTTTGTTTTTTTTCAGGCACACCACTACATTAGCTGAGTTCATAGGCTCTTTAGGAGTTACCTTATACCTCAGTAGTTTTGAAATCAGGCAGAGATTCAGGTCTCTTTCTGTCTGCATAAAAATATCTATATTTGAATCAAAGTGAAAATTTTACCTGATTATTATGGACTCATTTATCGATCTGTCTTGATGTCTTGCCTTTATACCTCCTATTTCATAATATAATTTGACTGATTTGTAGTTACTTAGTAGTCTGTTCTACATGATGTAGTTTTCTTATCCAAGCTTTCATTTTACCAGTTGATGCGAGAAGCTCAAAGATCAGCACCGAGTATCTTGTATGTCCCACAAATTCCTTCATGGTGGGACACTGTTGGACCTACACTGAGATCTGTTTTTATAGCACTACTGCAGAGCATCCCAAGGTTTACTCCAGTTTTACTCCTTGCAACATCCAATGTACAACTGAGAGATCTCCCAGAAGAGGTATTTCAGTCAATAGTATTCTTCCTTCTTTACTCAATTTCTTGTTAATTTATAACTCCCTGAAGCATTAGAGTTACAGCCACTCTTAAGCAAATTCAAAGTTATTACTCAGGCATCCAAACCCAGTCCCTTAAAACTTGCTTAGACTAAACAATGCTGAAAGCATTTGCCTAAAGTGTTTTCTGAGTAGAGATTGACTTTGACCCGACTTTGTTGCCCTTCTCACATACTCAAGCTTATTAGACAGATGTATGGACTTTCTTCAGACAATGATTTTCATGGCTTCATGTTGAAGATGGTTAGGTGTGTCCTTTGTGAAGAATGTGGTGATTGAAAGGTAGCTAGGAAAAAAATCCCTGTTTTTCTGAAAACATTTTATCTGAAAAGTCAGAGGTATTTTTGCTGAAAAAATAGAGAGGTCACACTGTTAATGATGGAATGTAATTTCAAATTTAAATTATCTTTTAATAAATTGAATTATTTTCTTCATCTGGGTGAAAATGTAACAAATTAGAAAGCTAAGTTGCTGTTTAAGCAACTTGGAAATAAATTTTTAGGTGTATTCTTTAACAAAATTCTTCAAGAGGACATGCTGAGCTTTGTAGACATGTGACAGTGTGCATTAAAGGAAGGTGTTCAAAATGTGACTGTGTTACTCTGATTGTTTTGTTTCAGTAACAGAAGTTTTCATACTCTTAATAAGTGCCTTTTACAACAAGGATTGAAATCTCTTCCATACTTTCTGGTAGTAGAAATTGAAAAATGGAATACAATTGGAAGTATTCAAATTGAGACACTTCATTTAAATTAATTAAAAATAAAATTAGAGAAGGCCCAAACACCTTTGTAGTTGCCATAAAGATTCAAGCCAGAGGACAGCAAGGCACATAAGTGCAAAATAAGCATCCTTGGGGGTGGTGAATCCCCAGTCATCCTTTTCTCAGTTGTTTAGCACACAGTTTCTTCCTGGAACATAAAATCTAGAAGGTGATCCTTAGAGAAGGCATTTTGAATAGCATGCTATAAAAACCTAGTCTTTTAAGGCCACGAAGATAACTTTTCATTCATAGTCTTATCCAGATAAGTATTCAGTTTAATTCAGAGAGGTACTCATCTTTTTTGGAACAGAATATAAGAAGTTTGCATGGCCCTCTATAAGTGAAGTATATTTTCTCTTCATGTTTTAGATAAAAGCATTGTTTAATAATGAATATGAAGAAATTTTCAGAATCCCGCGTCCTACCTGTGTTGAGAGAAGACATTTTTTTGAGGACTTAGTTATGAAGCAAGCTGCTCAACCTCCTGCATTAAAAAACAAGACAAGTGAGGAAATATTCTGCATATAAAACTTTATTAACTCTAGGTTAACCACTAATACAGTATTTGCTTTGGTGATAATTTTCTATCAATCATTTTTAATGTGCTTGTGTATGAGTACCATCAATTAACTTCAATTTTCTGATTCAATTAAGCTTGCCGGCCTTTGGAAGTCCTGCCTATAGCGCCATCACCACCACCTCGAAAGCTGACAGAAGAAGAAATAAGACAGATGGAAGAGCAGGAAGAGGATACATTGTGTGAACTTAGGATTTATTTAAGAGATGTGGCTGAAAGACTTGTCATTGACAAACGTTTCAAAGCATTTACAAAGCCCATTGACCCAGAGGAGGTTATTATTGACTTATAATACCATTATAACTGTGTGTATTCATAATTCCTCTGTGTTTATGTTTCTTGGTGTTTTTGTGCTCTTTCTTGGAAGGTTTATCTTTGGTGCTAGGACTGTACTATTCTAATTTTCCAAGAAGGAAGTGAATTTTGCTTTTACTTGACTCCTTGAGGTTCTCAAATGTTTATTATTTGAGTATTCATTGAGAGCCCTATGTTCTTTCTAAAAGGTCTTTAAAACTTTAGATTATTTTAGTTAGAAGTGATCTACAAGGATGATCTAGTCCAAGTGCCAGTTACACCAAATGCCAACACAATTTGCCTGTGGAAGGGCTTGGATACATAGCTGTGGTACAGCACTAAAAAGCAGAGAGATCACTTTGTATTTTCAAAAAGTGTGTATAGGGCCATTTAAATAAAGTCTAAAGCTCTTTGATTAATTATCAATAGTTTCTGTGAGAACAGGAGTAGAAACAGCAGTTTGTCAAATAAATTTTTAGATGCTATTCTCAGTTTCATCTGGGGCTTTCCTCAGTACATAATCAACTATAAGGGCTGTATGATTTTCTTTCCAGCTCCCGTACACTTCCCATTGAATTTATTGAATAAGTCTAAGCCAGGAACATGTACTTCAAAGTCAAGTTGTAGTTTTAAGATAGCTTTGCATTTTGGAAATGTCCCATTCCCCTAAGCATCCACTCACTTGTCCTCTCCTTTCCTTGTAGTTTCCAAGATGTGAATAACCTACTAACACATACATGTCCTCATCTAAAGTAGTCATTAGGCTCATTTTAATCTCTGAGTAAAGAAATCAACATCTCTGGGTCCATTTATCTCATTCTAGAGTAGATGTTTAGGACAGGTACTTCAAAGGTGGAGATCCTGCAGATTTTTTCTTGCTGCCAACAGCAAAGAAAATCCAAGATGGTATTACTGAGAAAGGTATCTTTGCTGTGGTTTTCTGAAAGGAAGTGAAATGAATCCTGCCAATTCCTCCCTCTGCTCCACACACACTTCTGACCACCATGCTTCTTCTTCCCCCTCTCTTGGTATGTCTCTTCAAAGACACCTGAAATACATTTTCAATTTTCAAGAAGCTGATTGGTTATTTTCTGCATCTTTGAGGGTGTTATAAATATTTGGGGCTCTTAAGAACTCCTTTATATGACTTTATGAACATGATTAATTTTTGTGGGTTAAATCTCTGAGCATGCATATTTAATTTGTAGGCACCCAGTCACAAGGCCGCTATTAAACGTCCGATGGACCTCTCGACAGTTCTCTCTAAGATTGACATGCACCAGTACCTAACTGCAAGAGATTTTCTAAAGGACATTGATCTAATCCGTAGCAATGCTTTAAAGTACAAACCAAACAGAGGGCCTGCAGGTGAGGCTGGATTTTTTAGTCTTAATTTGGAAAAAATTCAGATGTATAAATTGATAGATTTTATCTGTGAAAATGTAGTAATCCCACAGTGGATATAGGATCAAATAATTTTAGACCATCCCATTAGATAATTTTAAACAAACCCAGACAGCATTTCTTGCCAGGTTGTAAATGTTTTAGCATTAGATATATTGTTTGGGTATGAAATTGTGATAGATGTGTTGATTAGTAACTATTAGTTTTTCTTAAATATTTAACCTTTCTGTTTTTATGCTGCAAATACTGACTAAGATAACCTTTCAGAACCTGCCTATGAAAACAATAGTCTACTATGACTGGTAGCAAATATTCAGTTCTGGCTGTAAAATTTCAGATCACCTGAGGCACAAAGCTTGTATTTTGAGTGATACTGCATATTCCATGGTGAGGCACGAAATGGATGAAGGTTTTGAGCAACGCTGCCGAAGAATTAAAGAATCTCGTAAGGAAAGAGGTATGTTTTTTGGTGCTGAGGACTTTAAGACTTGTCTCATGCTTTGTAACCAGCCACACAAGACACAATTCTTTGCTTTGCGGCTGTAAGAAAGCAGACCCAAAGTTTAACAAAAATGGAAGATGCCTGCAGTGTCTGTGGACACCAGTACCTCCTGCTCTAATGGCAAGTTGCATTTTATTCAGACTTTTCTTGGAGAAGATGCTAAAGTCACTGGTACCTTACTTGTTCCTGTGGCCTAAAAGCAGGTTCTTTTGATGCTTGGTTCTTCATGCCAGAGGCATTGAATTTTTCATTATGCTGCTTCAAATTGTGGGGTAAATCCTGAGGTCATTCATTCAGTATGGTTATGAAGTCAAAATGCACTGGCTGCATGACATTGTAAGAGACTGCCTTGATGGCCCAACTGACATTTAATGGCACCTACATCTTAAAGTCCAAAACATTGTCTGTGGCTGTTTTGAATATTCACCTAGTTTTCAGTTACTTGAAACAGTGTTTTCCCCTTCCCTGCCTATAATATATCTAATAGAAAACTGATCTCATTAACTTGCAGCCTTTTTTCTAGACACATGTAGGGAGATGGTTCTGAAGCTCCTCTGGTTATTTTCTTTTCAAGATGCTGCTGCTGTGTTTTGAAGAAAGAACTGCTTTGGAAATGTTTTGGGTTCCTTTTTTTTTTTTTTGGTATCTCTTTGTAGATAAGTTGAAAAGAAAATGGAAAATGAAGGAAGACTTTTCAAGTATCACAGTAAAGAGGGCGAATGTTCAGTTTGCATCCTCCCAGGACAGTCCTATGGAAAGACATGAAAATGTACTTCAAGGACAACAGAAGAATGGGACAGAAAATGAAACCGAGAGAGAGACCCTTGTGGCTAAATCCCCTACTGAAGAAAAAAGTGTCATGCTTCCTGAATGTTCAGACTTAAGAGAGGAGAGTGAAATGCCGGATTGCCAAATATCCAAAACTTCTGAAGATGCAGGTTTGAATGGTAAGTGAAAGGTCAAATAGGTAATTTAGCTCCTTTTTGTTCTTGAGGAGGGTTACACTATTTATTCGGTTTTAGCCTTCCTGAATTTCATTTTGTTGGTTCTTTTGTCTCTCTCTCAAATCAACACACAGTGTTCCTTGCATAATGATGCTGCTTCTCTAGTTATGCTGGCTACAGTCATGGTTTTGTGCAGTGGGTGGTTTTCTTTGATTCTGCAGATTATTTTTCAAATGGTACCAAATGGTACAAGATACTGGTACAAGTACCTTCCCAGTAATAAGCAGCCTAAGTGTAAACTGTACTGCTGTACTTAAAGCAGTGTGGACCCAGAGACCCCTGTGGAATAGAAGAATTATGTCCTAATGTTTGAAATGTAAGATGTGTAGATATGTTTCCTAACCTAAAATACTTTTTTTTTAAGACCATGTTTGTTTTTTTAACTTCAGGTTTACTGTGCAGTGTTGTAGTGACAGCATGAATGTTTTTTCTAAGTTTTACCTTGCCTTTTTTCTCTAGTGCTTTTTTTTCATGTCCAAGTTGCTAGTTTTTACAGAGCAAAATTAGAAAGATAGAAGTCAAGCATTTCTCAGTAAAAAAATTGGTAACAGTTCTGTCTCTCTTATTGCAGAGGGCTACTGTTTTCCAAGTACAGGATACTTCACTGATACTGTATCCCAGATAATGAGAAATCCTGATTTAAAAAATATGTGTAATTCCAGGTTCACAAGTACATCATACAACTTACGTGGGACATTCTCAGGTGGATGAGCAACCACGAGTATGTGACGGGAAAGAAAAGAATATTCACACACAGGAGGTGTTTGTGAATTACTCTGAGCTCAGAGTAAGTCTAATTTCAATTTTGTTAATACTGAGTAGGATGTTTTCTTGCTACCTCTACAGTTGTCAATTAAGTCACTTGATAACCAATGCCAATTCAAACAATTCATAGCTTGAAATAATTCAGCCTGTAGTGACTGTTGTTTCCACAGCTGGTGTAGATGCGTGCTCTTGCTTTTGGTGAACTGAATTTTCTGAGACTGTTCTCTTCCTAATTTCCAATGTAAAAGGGCTTGTTAAATTTTAAGATAGCCCCCTGTCAACCTGCTACTGCTGTTAGTTAGCAGTTTTAATGATGGACTGGAGAGATGGGTATTTTGGTTTACTGTTTACATGTTTTCATTAATTAAGAACTAGAAAAGGACCTTGGTTTTAGCAGTGATGACTTTAAACCTGAAATTAGAAAGTTGGCCAAAAGATCTAGATATCAATAGATAAAATACTAACATCTGCTTTTCTCAAATGCTTTCAAAATTCAGTGCCAAAAATTACAGTGTTACATGATTTTTCCAGGTCCCTGTAGGATAGAAGTTGTTATCCTGGGGAATAGTTGCGGAAAGGATCAAACATGGGCCTAGCTGCAGGGGGAAAAAGAGGTTCCTTTGCATGAACTGGAGAGGGTAGAAGAATGACCCATCCTTCAGGGAATATAGCTGTGAGAAAAAATCAGGAAATTGCTAGGTTGAAGTCCTGGAGGTTGTTCAAAGCAGAGGAAGCTGCTGTTTACCTGCCATGATGAGAAAAGAAATATTATCTGGTTGTTTCCCTTATGTGGCGAGAAAACCCCCTTTGGTAAAAGGGCTCATCAGCACTATTTCTGTCACATTTTTAAGTGTTGATCTGGACTGTGGAGGTTAAATTCACTTTCCACGATGGCTTCCTAAGGAAGCAAATTTCAGTGGGTTGTGTTGTTCATGTCTGCTTTTATATTTAAAGAAGCTACATAGGTTTTTCTAGAATCAGGATGCTAATGACATGTAATCTGAAGTTATTGCCTACCGACTGGAGAAGTGGTAGGGTAGAGCCTTTACAGATGTTTCTGCTCATATGTTTCAGCTGTGAGGAGAGAGCCACAGTCACAAAACACATCTTTCAGAAGACTTGTTTCCTTAACATGAGTGTCACTGGAATTCTGGTACTACTTGTACCAGAGAGCCCCTCCATGGAGCTGCTTGGTTTTGTATGGGGTTTTTGTTTGGTTGATTTTGCTTGTTTTCTTGGAGGTTTCTTTTGGACATGTGTTTGGTATTCAGAATAGAACTCAAATCTTGCAGTAGATGATCTAAGTGAGGCTGAGTCTGATGGCAAGCAGTTATGAGGCAGTAATATTTTTGTTTGGTGTGGCTGCTTTCTTCAGCTACATTTCTGTAGCCTCCCACAACAAACAGCTACTGAGCAGCTCCAGCAGTGCTGCTGCTAGCTTCTTATTAGTGTTGCTTTCCCCAGATTACCACATTCACATCTTTGGTAACACAAGGAACTGTGTGAGAGATTGGTAATTTCCTACAGACTGCTCTGGTAGTTCATCCACTCTTGAGTTGAAAGGTAGGAGCTGACTGATGTTACTCACAGTACAGATTCAGCTCATGGGTAGAGGTAAGCACCTAAGGATGCTTCTGCTTCCATCTGGCACAGCTCTGTCTGGAAGATCTGTAGGCTTGTTTCTGAAAACACATTTTCCATGATCCTGTATTGCATTTCTAGTGAAATCCAACCATGACTTCCCCATGTGTGACAAAGTGGATCGTGTCATTCCCTTCTGTTCTTGAAGTAGTTGATTAGCAGATATGACGACTGATGCCATATAGTGATGTGTAAGAAAATACTTTCTGAAATGTAAGCCTTTTCTCTTGAAATTGTGGAATATTAATTTTCTTCCTCCAGTTAAATCTTTTGAGATATTTAATCAGTTTTCTGACGTGCCACTTCTATTTAGCAATATAGGAAAGTAGGATGTATCTTGTGCTATTCTGAATTGTAGTTTCCATTTTTTTGCTTCAGCAAGTGCTGGATTTGGTCATTGCTGCAACTGAGAATGTCAGTATATCTCGCATGGAAAGACTATATGCTCTTCTTAGCCAGTGCATTTACCGACATCGGGAAGATGATGACAAAACTGAATTAGTGAAGGTAAATTTTTTGTCCTGTAGCCCTTTCTGTCACATGTTATTTCACATGAGTATGCATGTTATGTTTATGTATGTGTGCACTGTGAACATCACGCTTACTTGGCATTACAGCTTTACAGCTCAGTTGCCTGTTTCACAAGGCTTTCATTTCAGCCTGGAAGAAATCTATCCATATTGCAAAACCATTGTTGTATGTAGCATAATTGTTGGCAGTTTCAGCAGGAAAAGGCTTGAAGACAATGGGTCCACCCGCTCAGGCCTCTCAAACCAGTTAACCTCAGTCTGTCAATAGTTTTCTCCAGAAGCCTTTCAGGGGTGGGAGGCTGTGAAAGGAGGGTGCATTTCTCAGTGTGTCACTACCACTTTCTCCCCTTGCAGGCAGGCACACATGGTAATGCTTGTATAGTAGTCATTCCATTATTGGAAAGAAATTAAGTATGAAGCATAACAAGAACTCCAGACTTTTTTCTAGTCTCACCAGATTTTCTTTTTAACTAGCATGGCTCAAGCATCTTTAATTTGACAAATGGTGAGTTTTCTGCCGATGATAGTTTGCTAATGAGTCAAATTCTCTAATCTTTGCCTCTAAGAGAGGATTTCTGAGTTGTCAGAACTAGACAGAAATCTTCCACAGGCACGCATGGTCCCAGTTGGGCATTCCCAGTATTGAGTTCATTAAGATAGGTTGGATATTCAATCTTCCGCTTCAAGACCCTTGAATCCATTTGTCTTTCAGATGCTCGTGTCTGAGAATAGATAAAATTCTTTATGCCTCTCAGTCTGCCTTAAAAAAAACGAGCAAGCCTATTTTCTTTGGCCCTGGTCATCTCAATTTCTTCTTCCACATCTGATAAAGAGTTAGAACAGACTCTCTTCTGATTGTGCAGGCCATTCCTGAAAAATGCACTCACCCATCTCTCATCTGGCATAATGATGTGGTTTAGTATGAAAAGGGACCTATTTATGTTATCTCAGTGTTTTTGAGCTTTTGTGACTGGACTTGATTTTTTTGTTTTCTACTTTTACCTTAACCTTAAGAAGCAAACACGATTCTCTTGCTTGGTTCACACTGTGACTCCTAATTTGTCTTTTTTTCTTGTTAGGCAATGAAGAAAGAAATTTCAACGTTAAGTTATCTGTGATACTTGACTTCAGTATATTCTAATGTTGATGTACTTCTCCCAGATGGAAAAAATTATGTTTAGTGTCTCAGTAATTGTAGCAACTATAGAACCAAGACTAGAAGAAAGAAACTTCTTTTTCCATATGAAGAAAGCCAGCCATAACCTCTACTCTGACTACAGATCATCCCCTTGCACACTGGGTGAAAGAGCCCACTTCATGACAACAATGTTTTCTTTCCATGGAAACAGCATGAAATTCTTCTGGAGGGTCCTGATTCTGACTCCTGATGTTGTCACAAAGAGTCCAAATATTTTTGTCACTGTAAGATGTGGGAACTGATTTTTTTTTCCTTTCATTACTTCCTCTTATATCCAGTGAAGTGAAGTGAGCTGGGAGTTTCTGGGTTCTGCACCTTGAACTCAGAAACCCTGTTTGTCTGTACAGACTGGAGAATGAGGTGCTAGAAAACAGTTGCACCAAAAAGGACCTGGGTCCTGGTTGATGGTTGAATCTGAGTCAGCAGATCCCTGGCAGCCAGGAGGGCCTGACCCTGGGGTGCATCAGGTACAGCATGACCAACTGAGCAAGGAAGGGGATTGTCCCGCTCTGCTCTGCTCTGCTCTGGGATGGCCTTATCTTGAGTTGTGTGTGCAGTGTTGGGATCCTCAATATAAAAAAAGACACTAAACTATTAAAGAGTGTCCAAAGGAGAGCAACCAAAATGGTGAAGGGCCTGGAGGGGAAGCTATATGAGGAGCAGCTGAGGTGACTTGGTCTGTTCAGCCTGGAGGAGACTTTGGGGACAGCTCACTTAATTCTACAACTTCCTTGTTAGGGGAAGAGGAGGGGCAGACACTGATCTCCATGGTGACCAGTGGCAGAGCCCGAGGGAATGGCCTGAAGTTGTGTCAGGGGAGGTTTAGGTTGGATATTAGGAAAAGGTTCTCCACCCAAAGGATGGTTGGGCACTGGAAGGGGGTCCCCATGGAAGTGGTCACAGCATTAAGCCTGACAAAGTTCAAAAAGAGTTTGGATAATGCTGTCATGCATGTGGTGGGGTTCTTGGGGCTGTCTTGTCCAAAGCCAGGAGGTAGACTTGATGATCCTTGTGAGTCCCTTCCAAGTCAGAATATTCTGTGATTCTGTGAGAGGCCAGTACTGAGATCAGCCTCCCAGCAGTGGGACAGGCTGGCAGAGGATGCCACTCCTCCTTGTGACTCTGGCTACCCTGTCACCTGAAAGGAGTGAGGGGAGAACTCGCCTGTGCCCCATCCTTGGCCCCCAGCAGCCCTTACCAACAGCAACTGGTACAGGCATGGGCAGGATGGGGTCACACTGCTGCCTTGCAGGTGGCTGGCACAGGGGTGTTGGAAGTAGATGGTCTTTTAAGATCCTTTCCAACCCAAACCATTCCATGGAATGTGTGGCCACCTGTATATATGTATGTGTGTGAATATGTGTGTATAGATCTGGTATATACATGTGGTCTGTGCATCTGCCTACTGAGAATGTTGTATGACAGAGCTCCTTCTTGGCTCACAAATTAATTCCTCCTAGGTGTGACAGCACAAGTTCTTTTTTTATAAAATCTTACTAGCAGTGCTAAGCCATGAGATAAATTGAACCAGTAGACTTTAGAATGAGATATATTAAAATTCTCACCACCATGAAGCATGCATTTAGTTATAATAGAGGTTATATAGTATTATATCCAGTTACCTTGGAACAAAGGGGAAGGAAATTGTTTAATGCTCTTGATATATGTGCAATCAGCTAAAATGCTGCTCTGCTGTAATTACCTTTCCGTTTTAGTCAATGGCAATACGAGGTATCGAATGATGGAAACATCAAAGTAACAGGACTCAAAAGTTCTTTTAAAATAACTGAAATTATTCAGCATATGTAGAAATACAGGACAGGCAGACTCCTGGTAGAATACTGACTAAAATAACAGATTTTGGAAAATCACATCTGCCTAGAAACTACTGGCAGTAAATTTCCATCTGGTGAAGGATTTCAGTTACAAGTGTGCCAAGATCATGCAAGGATAATACCACACAGACATTTCACAGATTTATGGGTGTTGTTCCTGAGCCAATAATACAGAAGCAATTAGATGCAGTAAACTTCTGAGAAGGCAAAAAGACTTGGGTGAGGCTGGTCTGCAATAGAAAACAGTTATAGTTCTGAAACCATGTTCTGTCTCCTTGATCCTCTGGGCATGCATCTGCTGTGGTTTCAAACAGTTTGGACTTCACAAAAGTAGCAAGGCTGAATCAATGACTCCCTTGTCACATTCACTGTCCATGTGAGTGCTGGGGAGTTCCCATGGTGAGGTCTAAACCCAACATTTCTGTATTTCAACAGCCTCTTTGGGAGATCTGGAGGTCTCTGCCAAAGCACATGGCCCCTTTGTGTATATTTTTTCTTCCAAGGGGACAGATTTCCTTATGGATTCTGATCAGTGAGAAGGGGAGACTTTTCTGATTATTTGACTAGAGAAAGTAAAAGAGAAAATGAGTCTAATTTCCTGGGACCTGATTAGGATCAGGGTATTATCCAACATATATGGTCCCATTTTGCTTTTTCTAACTTAGATTACTTGATTCAGTATTAAATATTTCAACTGCCTTCTTTGTATATAAATGCATTTTATGGAATAAAATGAAAGAGCGATTGAAAAATAAATGAAAGGCTAAATTTCTCCTATTGAGAGTACTATTGGCACTTGTAAGATATTTGGATGACTTCTGAAGCTTAAACTATAGATCTTTTTCTATGCTTTAAATACTAGACACTTTAATGGCTCATTAAGCTAATATATGTATGAAAGAATAAAGGCTGCATTATTCTCAGTTAATGTAATGCAGTTTTTGAGACAAATGTGTTACGGTATTCAATATTATGAACTCAACAGTATCTCCTCCCCTTTGCTTAGATTAATTCATACACAGAAAAGGAACTGATAGGTATTTTATTCCATCCCAGCTGAAGAACTACATATAAGAGTTGAGTTAAAGACAATGCAGTTGCTACATTATCACCAGCCATGTTCATTAGCACATTCACATCACTGAATGTCAAACCATTGTGTTACCCTAGTGTCTGGGACTCCCTCTAGAAAGAAGAATGGTACATTGGAATGCTGTGTAGCACTGACTGTGGTCCACCTTGCTTATTACCAGAAGCAAATACTTCTCACATTTTGTCTTTACTTGATGTCTCTTGTTTTAACCAGGGACATGTTCTTATAGCCCTTACACAAAACTCCTGATGAAGGTATGTGGAATTCTCCTTGGCTAAGATCACAGAATCATAGAATGGCTTGGATTGGAAGAGACCTTAAAGAACATGTAGTTGCAACCGCCTGTTATGTGTAGGAATACCATCATCTAGGCCAGGTTGCTCAAGGCCCCATCCACCTTGGTCTTGAACAATTCCAGGGATGAGCAGTCCACAGCTTCTCTGGGTAACCTGTTCCAGTGCCTCATAAAGAATTTATGAGATTCATAAATTCTCAGAGTAAAGAATTTATTCCTAATGTCTTATCTAAACCTGCCCTCCTTCAGCTTACTACCATTCCCCATTGTCCTATCACTATATGCCCTTGGGAAAATTCTGTCTCCAGGTCTCTGGTAGACACCTTTAGTTACTTGATGTCTTCTATAAGATATCCTCTGAGCCTTCTCTTCTCCAGGCTGAAAAAGCCCGCTATCCCAACCCTGTCTTCATAGGAGCGGTGCTCTAGCCCTCTGATCAGTCAATGCATTTAAGTAAATTAAGCAAATCCATAGTGTTTACATGCTTTAATGAACTTAAATTATGTTTACATATTATCTCTTATGTAAATGCAGATTTTCTAACAAAAACACACAGAAAGAGTCCCTAAGTTACTGGCCAAATACTGGTATCTCTGGTATACTGAGTAATGACTGACATTTGACACTGTTTTTCTGTGGAATTATACCTGAGATACACAATTGCAGCTTAGGTAACGATATTTCTATGAAAAGATCATTAGAGACCTCTCAGAAACTTTGCTTGTTTAGAAGTAATAATTTATTATGTGTTTATTCATTTGCTAAATATGCCAGAATTAATAAATATGTTACTAGGAAGTAACAGCTTTGCAACTGTTCCCACTGTGAAAATAAGTTCTTGGAAATACGGTTCTCTGGCTCTTCTGATTAGCTGACCATTGAATCTGTTTAGCAATCTGGAAGAAAGAGGGTGAACTTGGAACAATGTTGAATACTGTGAAAATATTAGAGAAATGCACTTTATTGTATATCTGTAGAAGCATCATAAAAGATCAATTGTAGTGAATACCAGAAAATCTGAGATTCATGTGAATGAATGTGAATGGGTGAAAGTAAACCTGGTGCTGTTTTCAACCCAAGCTTCCAAACAAAGAGAAAATAATGTACTGTTGTTCAAAAATGGGAGATTGGTAGATTTCATTAGATTTCTAAAGCTATGTAAATAGCTATTATGACAGACAATACCTCTGAACACATGCACAACAGCAAAGTAGTTTGCCTTGATCACTCATCACAATGAATGTCAAATTAATTTGCAACATCAGTACATTCCTGGAATTACAATTTTATTCATTCTGAGCTCTGGATACATTGCTGACAGTCCCTGAGTTTTAATTCTGCAGAAGTCATGACTAGAAATTCCAAGGAAACATAACAGGCTGAATATACAAAAATTAATTTCATTGTTAACTGGGAAGAAACACTGAAGTGAGACTGTACTCACAGAAAGCAGAGGTGGTGGAATATTTATGCAGTGGTGCCTGTTCCTTCTTTATTCATTTTTGTGGGTGAGAATGAGATCTCAGACATAAAAAACAGCTACTTTTTTCTGTTATTTTATTAACACTATAAAATTGATTTTCTTTCTGTATGTACTAGGGTCTTTATTTATTTTGATTACTGGGAATCTTACTTTATCCTCCCCAAGAAATGTGAATAGCTTGACTTAGTTTTGAAATATTTAATAGAAAAGTTGGAGCTTTTCTTCCACCTTGCAAGCTAAATATGTGTAACCTGCTTAAAGTTATTAAACAGGATTTGCTTATGTGCTTCTGATGAAAAGGGTGGTCAGGAAAGCAGGAGTAGCTGGTAATTAAACCAGTAGTTGTGTTGTTGCTGCTATAAGAAACTTCTTCTTTGGACATGTAACTGTTCATACTAGAATGGAATTATTCCAGTCTATGTATGTCGTAATTTACTGCCAGGTATACAAGCCTTGTAACAATCCTAGTAATGTGCAGGTGTTAACACTTCCATTCTTCTGTTTGAATGGAAAATGATGCTCTGGATATGTGACTTACTTTGTTTTAAGTATGAATTAGAGTTGTGAGAACTATGAGATCTTTCTGCTGTGCCTTGGTGAACTCTAAGGAGAGAAATCTCCTTAGATTGTAGCTATATTGTAGCACAAATGCAAAGTATTGCAGAGTTTTGGTTTGCAGACTATGGTGCTGAGACAGTGCCACATTCCATATGTGCTCTGTGTGTGTGTGGGTGTTTCGTGTGTGTGGGTGTATATATATATATCTATATGCAATGCTCAAGTGGTCAGCAGACTTGCCACTGGAAGATGAGTCACAGGTTTAAGATGTTTCTGTTACCATCCTGTTAAAGGATTGAATAACTGAAAACTCAGTTCCTTTCTAAGAATGGTACAATTATGCCAGCCTCTGTATATATTATAATGAAATTATTAAATCAATACCAGTAAGAGATTAAACTGGAAAATTGGTAAATACCAATTTACCAAAAACAAGACTGTTTTTTGAGCGGCTGAGCAAATGAATTCTACTTTATGGATCTGTGCTTTTGATCATTGAATGCCTTAGTGTTTAATAAGTTAGGAATACTTCCTGCAGTTGGGTATTCATAGTGGCTCTTTTAATCTCTGGATTGTCCAGAGTCTAACTGGACTAAAGTTCACTTTAAGCTCTTTTCCATAATGAATGCACTAAATTGCAAAAATATCTGAAGAAGCTTTTGTAGCTTTCATAGCATGGATATGAATAATGTACTCATGCCTGACAGCTGACAGCTCACCTCTTGCTATCCAGTAGAAACAAGCTGTCGTGGGAAGATATTTTGAAGAATAATGGCAAATTCCCATTTGAAAACTGCAACATAAGAGAACAAATCATGAAAACAGATTTCTTTTGCAAAGTAAAGCGATAGTTTCCTTAGTAGTTTCAATATCAGTGAATGACAACATATCTCAACCTGAATGTTTTACAGTAGGAATACCTAAATTGTAATTTAGCAGTGATTCACAATAAATTGTTGCTGTGCTGTCAAGATGATAATCTGTAGAATGCATGAGAATGAATGGTGAGAAATAACAAATCAAATTTACTTACAATAACATAAAAACGTTATTGAATGGCACCATTCCTTCTGATGCCATACGCTTGATATATTCTTACTTTCTGCAAATAAGACATATTTTATAATTATGGTAGTTCAACATTATTAAGTACTTTTTAAGACAAAAAATGCTTTTTTAGCAGCATTGAGTAAACTCTTGTTCCCTCTGGGTTCCCTGATGTTAGCTAACAAAACTGCAGGTAATTTTTCCTCATCATCTGATTAATAGTGTCTATTTTTCACTCAATGAAAATTTTCTTTCAGAGAATCAACAGAAACATGGTTTAAGCCTATACAGTAAATTAAGGTTAAACATGATGTTCTGAATATTTAGGTTGCTTACTTTCCTAATATTTATATCTAGAAATGCTCGGGATTTTTTTCTTTCTCTGAATAGATTATGGTGGGATACTTTTTGTGCTAACCTAATGCTATCTCAGTATTTTGTCAGTATCACCTCTATTGACCTGCTCTACTGGTCTGCCAAGAATACTTCTTTCTTTAGGACCTGATCCCAACCACTTATCACACTTGCAGGTTATCATAAAATAGTTTTCCTGCTTTCTAGCTGCATTTGTGTTCAGCCATATATCAAAATGCACCAATAAAATAGTAGATATTTTCTATATTTTATTTTCTCACTAGCATCAAGTCAGTTCCTTTCTTAGGCTGCTTTGGATCTCAGATGAGATGCTGGGGTTCTTGACTTTTTTTTTTTTTTAATGTGCTCTACAAGCAAAAATAGAGGGAGAGGAGAAGATGGGAAAAGATGAAATGGTTAGAA
Source organism: Cyanistes caeruleus (assembly GCF_971803275.1). Classification (NCBI taxonomy): domain Eukaryota; kingdom Metazoa; phylum Chordata; class Aves; order Passeriformes; family Paridae; genus Cyanistes; species Cyanistes caeruleus. Next base: position 32,527,676 of record NC_141701.1, read on the forward strand.
CAGAAAGATTTCCTAAACTCATGGCATGATCATAAAGATGTTGAGCTAGGAACTACAGTAGTGTATCTTGGTCCCTTGACTTCAGTTTTTGGAAAATGCTCTTTTTTTCTTCTATGGGAATTAGTCTCCTTTCTGCACAGCCAAACTCTGAAGATGCCCAGGTCTTGCTGCAGGATGGAACTGTGTGTCAGCTGGAATGTGCCTGTAGAATTGCAGTCTTGCAAATACTCGGGTACCATGATTAGATGTGTGAACTGCTTGGTTACTGAATAATATATAACCCCCCAAATCCTTTCCTTAAAATGCAATTACTCACATGAATGCTAAGAAGAAGAGATTTGGACAAGCAACAGGAAGGATGTGTTTTGTTTTGTTTTGTTTTGTTTTGTTTTGTTTTGTTTTTTAAGGAAAAAGGAAGTTGGGAATGTGTTTGAGGTAGAATAGATAAAACAAATTTAATTTATGGACAGTGCTGCACATTCATAGAGGGAACCCTTAGATTAAGAGCTGAAAGGGTAGAAGTTCTGAAATATAGTGAATGCTGTATTGAGATGTACAGCATAGTGAGGCTGTGAAAATAAAGTGTCTCTATGCTCTCATCAGAGGGATGAACTTAGACTTCCATTTTTGTTCCACTGCAGTGCTGTTCAGATGTTGACAGCAAAAAAAAAATCTTTCTAATTTGAAGGTGAGGGAATGATATTTCTAATTTTCTGAATGGCAGAGTTTCTCCATTATATGTGGATTTGCAGCAAAATTTTGTCTGTAAAAAAATTTGTGAGTTTCATGATTCATCTTAAAGGAGTAAAATAATTTCCACTGTAACCTAGATTATTTCTTGTTTTAAGGTGGACAAGAGATTGGTTTATCCACTCTGCCTGAATATTAGGCTGAGGTACCTAGGTTGGACTAGCCAAAAAAAGGGGTGCTAAATCTTTCCATGCTTCTGCTTTCCATCCTACAGGCAATACTATTTACTCACCCTCAGAAGTCATTTGAGGCTTTGTATCTATGACAGTGGGAGTAGTAATTACCAGTAATTCTGAACAGAGAGGGAAGAAAAAGGCTTAGAATCACTACATTTAATTTTTTTTTAAAAAAGAATGGATTCTGACTTTATTTGCATAGACAAGTGATTTATTTCTGTACACACTGTCTGCCAGAGATCCCTGTATAATTTTAAGTAATGACACCTAAAGACAGTATGGATTATTGTTTTGGTATATATGCAATGTTCAATGTAAAGCGGTTTCATGAAGAGAACTGAAATGAGACACAAATGATTCATTTACACATTTATTTACTATCCTGCTTATTCTATCAGACTGAAATGGAGAACAATGCATTTATTTTAAAGACATTTGACATAAATTAAACAGGTATTTTGATGTTGAACAATTGTACAGACTACAACATGCATATTAATATGTAGATTGGTGCAGAAATACTTAGTTGATCAGCAAAATCTAGTATGACAAAAATAATAATCACATTTCCTTTTTTATGAAGTTAAAATGCAGCTGATATGGAAACATTGATACGAATACCACTAAATGTGAGAAATTATTAGTCTAATGAAATCAAATGTTTAGTTGAAAAAATAAAGCTATTGTCAAAGTTTTATCTATGGAAAGAAACTAAATCAAAATGTTTCTAACAAATACAATAATAATGAAAAAAAGCATGGTTGATGCAATTACCATTGCAAAATGCCCTATTATTCCCCTGCCCCACCCCCAAATACAAACAATGCATGAAGCAAAAGCAGCATATTCTCCCACAAAATGTCTGGGGCATTTTGTAAAGGCAGATGAATGAGATTAGACAAGACTTATCACATATGCTTTTCTCTCCTAGTGACAGTACTTTTAAAGAAAGATACATTATTAGTAGAGTAATGTATGATGAAATGTTGCTAAATCTGTAAAACTGAACAATAGTGAAGACACTGCTATTGCCCCAAGAGAACTTGAAAAAATACTGTTGTGCTTTTTTTGTTTGCAGCATTCAGAGCATTCACAGAGGAATACAAAGTAAAGTTCATTAAACTCCATAAAACTAGTAATAGTCATGCTACTGTATCTATGAAACTAACACAGTAATAACATATAAACATGAATAAGTACATATTTAATTTGATATTTACAGTGATCTTAAAGCAATAGGCTATGTATTCAATGATCAGCTTCTTTGTACACTAATCCCTCCATGTTTCAGCTTATCAGCATGGCTCCTTTGATTTTTGAAAGAGTTGTACAGGTGAAACTCTGCAGAACTCTGATAATATAGACATATAAATCCAGAACTCTACATCCTAGTAGAAGTACCCATGATTGTCCCCAACAGTAGGTTGTTTTTGTTTAATGTGTTTTGTAGTGTGTTAGGAACTGTTCCTTTTGCCTAACACTATAATATATTGCTCCATCCTTCAGTTTTATACAGGCAGAATTCCCACTGGTGTTCTGCTTAAGGACTTCAAGAACAGGCATAAATGTTTTGTATTCTGAACCTTCACAGAGAGATGCTATCTGAGCAAAACTTAGAGCAAAGATATCACTACAAGACTTATGTCCTCCACCTTGAAATGGTAAAAAGAAGTAAGATAAGGAATTGGCTTTTTGTTCCTTTCATTACTGTACAAGGTATGCCCCAGACATCAGAGCAACAAAGCACGCAACCCAAACCTTACTAGTTTCTCCATTTAAATCATTTTAGCTGTTGATCCAAATAGGAAGATATCTAGACATGGCAAATAGGCACAAAATACTCAACCTGGGCTTCTGATCCTCCATCAATGAACAACAATTTGCTTTTATTCATAGTGGTATAAAATAAGGGTTACTGTTAAGTGAAATAAAGCTATTTGCAATCAGTTTAATCATTCCACTGATTCTGGAGTAAGTCTAGTGCTGTCTGTACTGTCTTCATCAAGTGTAACACCAACTTTAGAGTAAATTGACTGAAGAAATATGCAGTATACAGAGTTTGGTCCAAACTACTAAACACTACTATCCAAAGGGTATCAGGAATTTGTTGTTTAAATGATTTTATGTGGGTTGACTTGGGGAACGCACTGGGAACAATTTAAACTTTGGCTATATATTGCTTTTTTTATGCAATACCACTGATGGAAACAGCAAAATTTGCTTGAATAAGTGATTTAGCCAAGAGCTACATGGACTGAAGACAGTAACCATTGTAGAGATCTATGTCTACATTAGCAAGTTGTACAATACAAGCAGATTTGTTGAGGAAAACAGTGTGCTGACAGTTTACACTATCCAGGTACAATTTTTGGACTCATTCTCATCTGTTATCAGGGCCTGAATGCTTTGTCCTGCCTGCAGCATAGCTGGTGCATGGAAGAAGTTTTCTGGTTCAGCCTCACCTAAAAGTAGAAGCAATTTGCATGGTGCAGGATTGCTTGGTTGTGTGAAGCAAAGCATGAGAAGCAGGGGTAGCTGAGAGATTCATGTCAAGAGAGCTCTCCTGATTTTCTCTAAGATGCCAGTGTAAACATAGCCAGAGACTTCCAGATTTAGAAACATACATTATTCCTGTTGATGCTAAATATGTATTTAAATAGTTATTTGAGTTAAAAAATTGCCCTAATGAAATTAATTACACAGACTGCTCTTAGATTCATGGTTTATGTTAATCACAGGACTACAGTCAATGTCTCAGGTAATGACAGGTCACCATTCTGTTTAGCTGATAGGTATAATCAACTAATAGTCTTATAATAATAATTTTGGATTAAATGTTAGCTAATACTATGTTTTTTAGTTACTTTGAAGTAAAAAGAACAGTAATATTTGTGTGCTACTTCCTTGTTCCAAAGTGGTATTCATCAGGATATGCATTATTTGTCAAAAAGAAAACTAAGTATCAATCAATAATAATATAGGATTACCACTGCTCTTTTGGTGGAAATCTCAATTTTACTAAAGGGTAATTCTTCCTAAATATCATAATTCAGCATTCAAAAAAATACTGTTTAAACCTGGAACAAAATAAATACAAAAACAAGTATACTACCCCCCTGCAGATGTCCCATGGTGTATGATCACTGAACAAGAAAAACCACCACACAATGCAAACAAATTTTTTCTTTCATTTTTGCCTGCCAGTTGGCTAAGGAAACTGGCAGAGAACCTGCAAAGGTTTGGCTCCCAGAACACCTGATCTGTTTTAGAAAGCATTTCAGCTGGAATTAAAGCTGAGTACCACTAATAAAACCAGGCTGGACAAAAGACAAGTATTCACACTTAGACCAATGGCTCTCTTAATAGCATTTACCAGTCAACTGCTTTTAAAAAAGTTATTGCAAGAACACTGAAAGCTCTTGCATGAAGGGTGATCCTGGTGATTCTCCAGTGGGTACACTGGAGAATTCAGAGCACTTTACAACTAGAAAACAGGGAGAAGTGACATTCAGTTCTTGTTCCTTGGTTCAAATGCATCATCTACCACACTACCAAAACATTTTCCCGACAAGCAAGACACACCTATCATCTTGTTGGGTGCGTTGCTTTCTGACCACTCCCTAGAAGAAGAGAAGGTTGATATTGGGAGGGAAAGCGCAAGAGATCCAAAGATCAGCAGAGACACCAACATGTGATACCTTATTTTTCAGCAAAGTTTTCTGAAAAATGATTACAGATCAAATATTCATGTGACAGGTGACTGGAAAATAGCATTGCTGAACCTGTTGGTTCTAGGTTTAAAATTATGATGGAGAAGAAGTGGAATTAAATCTTTTGTTACTGGCATTTTTACTTCATTTAGTGTGAACAAGGATTCCTTTACATTTTATTATGTCTCTTTTTATATAGTACACTAAAATGTGCCTTGTTTACTTACGGTTTTCTGCCCTTCTTTCCCCCTTTGTTGTATTTGCATTTCTTGCTTGATCTGTGCTGGAGACTTAGGAAAACAAAGGCATATTTGTTGCATTATTTTACTTCTAATATATGTTTGCCTGATCAAAATGTATATTTTCTATCCAAGTGATTCAAAAGGTATTTGAATCAAAAAGCCAATCAGTTAAACTCTGGACATTTTTACCAATCTGACTGTATGCAATTGAGATTCAAGAAGAACAACTGGCTTTTTTACTGGACTGCAGTTTAGAGATGAGATTGAAGCACTTATTTAAATAACTTGAAGGTAAATCTTGAAGGAGACAGAAGCTCAGATAACATGTAGGGGAAGGGGTCTACTTTTAAAAGAACTCATTGTTTTTCAAGAAATACAAATACATTGCCCAGTATTACCTGTTAGGAAATGACTCATGAAGCCAATCGTTATTTTGATTTATGAATGTTATAGGCAAAAATACAACTGTCTATACACATTTTGAGTTACATAATAGTGTGCTAAAAGGCTCTTCATGTCCATTGCTCTAGTGTTAGATCAGATATCACCTCTCTAACAACACTAATGTTTGAATTTTGAGACCAATTGTGAAGTTGAGGACACAGTGCATTAGACTGCTGCATTAGCACAGAGGCTTCTATAGTCTATACAATGTAGCATTAAAAGGCCTTTTGTGTTTTCATTTAAAAAAAGTGTATTTTATATAAATTCGGTAGTGCAAAAACTTCCTACACCATGTTACATTCTTTACATTTCGTACTTCCCCTGTAAACAGCTTTCCTGTAGGAACTTCCTTTGCAGTTTGTGCGATACATTATTCCCCCCACCCACCACCTAGATTTGGATTAATGTGATTATTACTCAAAAACTCTTTCTAATTACTCATTAGAACATTTTTTAAATATGTGCATTTGGTTTCATCATTGAAAAAGGAATTAAAACTTTGATTCAGGATTCTGCAGTTAGTAAAAAATATAAAAAATAGATCAATTGCAAAGCTATCTCCCTGAACATTCTTCATTTTCCAGTGATGCAAGGAGTCAGACCCCTTTCAGATGCACAAAGGAGTCACTTCTTTCTGAGACTCCTTAAGTTGTTTTGAAATTGCACAGCTGCCATTAGAGACTGACTCCAGAGCTCAGACACATTCTCCCCTTACTGTGGTGAATGGGTAGTAAGTCCAAAATGGCTTCAAAGTTTTAGAAAAACCAGAAAAATATACTTGTGTAATTTTGCATAATTTGCTGCATATCAATTCATGATGAATGGAGTGATCCTGGCCTGCACTTACACCTGCTGTACTGGATAGAAAGCTAGACCCAGTCCTGCAACTGCTCAAGTCGATGTTTTAATCAGGAATTATACAAGTCAGGTATTCAGAGGTGGATCCTGTGCATGCAGTCAGGACTGGAAAAACCACATGTCTAAACCTGTGCTTCTGGAAATAGTTTTCAGCATAGTCAAAAGTAGATAACAAAATTACACCAATAGCACTTCTAAAGCTTAATCATTTTGCTTCCAGTATTTAAAAAAAATAAAGCATCTGTTAATAAAGTGAATTGCATTTCTTTTGCTTTCAAAATAAATGTGCTTCTCTGAAAACATTTAAAATACAGCAGCAAATAAGGGCCTGGTCTTTCATCTGATTTATATAGTTAAAGCTCCTGTTGGTTTTCATCAAGAGGGAGAGACTATCATTCCTCTCAATCATATTTCAGTCAGTCCCTTTTTCCACCAGACTCCCATTGGTTTCAGGGGGAAATTCATCTGCACAAGGATTGAGGCCTTGACTTTACTCCTTTTAAACTTTTAGTGATTTTAATAGGCCAGAATCAGGTTTGTATGAAGTTGAGCTCGGGAGAGCTTAAGGAATTAAATCTCTGTTCCTGCAATACGTTTCCTATGGCTGGACTCCTGCCCTTGCCATTTCCAAGTGGCGTAGGTCTAAGGGGCTTTTCCAAAGTGTAAGGGTCACCTGGGAGAAAAAGCACACAGAAGGAACATGACACAGACCTCAGTCTTGCCAGAACAGCGTCATTGTCTTGAATGGGAATTTTCTGTGGATCCAGAGCATGGGATCAGGTCCCATTTAGTCTTAATTTGGACTTCAACAGTTCACTAGGATGTAAAGGCAGATCAAACAGGCCCATGTGATTTCATAAAACTGCACATAGAAAATACAAACCAACACTTCAGGCATATAAAAATTGACTGGCATTTAGTTTTAGTCACCAAAAATATCTAGAAACTAAAAAATAAATGTAGAAGATTAATGACTATAAAATATTAAAGAGCTAAATTTGGGACAGTGAGACATAACATGATTGAAAAGTGTTACGGAGAATACAATATAAATACATAAAACTGAATGCAGCAACAAGTTGAAATGAACTCCAATTAAAGACAAAAAATAATCATTTTTATTTTGAGAATTAATGACCAGACATTGTTTGAAAAAAAATAACCACATTATACTCTTAGTTACTCGAACGACTGAAGAGATAATTCAATATTATCTTGTTATAAAAATAAGAAAACTGATGGAAATATAGAAGAAAACTTTTTTAAAAAAACCCACCGAAATGATTGTGCTGTGCTCATTGTTTGGCCCAGCTACCAGGATCAATATTTTGGGGCTCTTCAAACTTGCCTCTTTTCTATGTGCCAGGCTTGAGTGAGATCTGTGGAATCAGCCCAGAAAAGGAGGAACATATTTTAGGACATGTCTGTGTAACTACATACATTTGCTTATGGTTAAAATTCATGAATTAAATAAACTTTTTATGATTTAGGGCATTAAAGAAATCTACAAGCTTTTTTAAAAAACAGTTTGTAGCACAGGAATTTAGGGATTCTGGATAAAATTAGAAATAGCTTTTTCGAGACAGCGGTTAGATGAGTACTTTGTAATGAAGGCTTTGGTTCAGCATCTTTCTTTTACTGGGAAGCTGGAGAAATCAGAGAAACGAAAAATGCTTTGGCAGTTGTCAGTGGAATGATTGACATTTTCCTTTATTTAAGTATAGTGGAAATCCTGCACTCCATTTCAGAACAGCTATGGAAGGATGGGTTGAGGCAAAGTTGGTGAGTCAAGTGATATCTTCTGTCAGTCCAAACGATTGAACAGAAAAACACAAATAAGCTTTGGAGCATGGAAGACCTGAGGCAAATCACATATATTTGAAACATTTTTTCTCCAGCTATATGATTTGTGATAACAAAAGGTACCACTTTGCCCCATCTCTTATGTCCTTACACCATAGCAGCTTCAACAACATTGCCATTAGTGAAGAATGAGCATTGTGTGGAGAACAAAAGGTATGAGATCAAAGATCATGTAGAAGCAAACAGTGTTAAATCAAAGGAAAAATAAGAGTGTGGGAAATATTTTTTTTAATACCAAGGTATATTCTATGAGGTCGAAAAACTTTTTGGTTATATCTGAATAGCCATTTGGCACTATTTATTGCCGCAGAAATAACTATGAGTTTTAAATTTTAAAATGGATTTTTTTTTTCTCAGATATGAAATGTTGGCAGTTTTCTATAAAAATATCAAATGCTTCATGTTCTGGTCATTAAATCTTTACTTTTCCTCACAGGGTCATTAATTAAACTGACAAATGCAATAACTGAAGTTCTGCAAGTAAAAAAAAAACCAAAAACATCATGATTTATAGCACAGGTAAACTAAAATACTGTAGTCCTTAATTAACAGATATACTCATGAGCTTTTTAACAGAAAGCAAGAGACGTAAGATGCTTTAAGTAGAAGTTGCAATTTTGCAACATAAGTCTGTACAAAACCTCCAGGCAGCACGCTGTGAAGGAAGTATCTGTGTCCCAGGAAATGCTTTTTCCATAAATCCTTGTTAACAGTAGCTTTCCCCCCAACCCCAAACTATTTACAAGTATATGCATTTTGCAAGCTCAAAGCACCTTGTTTCACATCCTTATGAATGCATGCATTGACATTTCATCCTTTCATGTGCAAATTCTAAAATTCATTGTAACCAAGGAAAAAAAAAAAAAGTTAAAAGAGTTCAAAACCTGTCTACAATCATAAGTGAAAGGATCAAAAATGTCAGATGTTGCAGACCACTGGCTCCTAATAAAGCTCTCTTTATTGTATTCACCATTCTTGAGTAATTTTTTCCCTGTTTTTTTCAGTTTGTTACAAAAGCAGTCTTTTTTTTTTTAATTAAACAGTATTTAAACTAAACAACTCTTCATGCCATGCAAAAATAACATTTTATGCACTTTTGTGGAGGCTTTCCATGTTTTAGTTCATAGGCATTACTAACTGTTTTAAGAAAAGATGTTTTTATTGCTTCTGTAACTAGTCACATGCTAGTTTCACGTGTAGGACAATAACCAGTTTCTCCTGGACTTGAATGAATTTCTGGAGCAAATAAATGGTTTTCCATTTTGTGACCTTCTTGATTATTGTCTGGCTTTACCTCACCCACAGCACGGTAAATGTCTTGAGTACAGTTGTGGCTCATGCTTTTGGGTGAAGAGCTGACCTGTGGCTCCCCTGTTAAATTGTTGCCATCACTATGTTTATCCCCACAGCAATTTGTCTTGATATCCTGTTTTTTCTCATGTTTCACACCCTGTAACTCCATAAACTCTTCTTCTTCTCCAGTGTCTATTTCAGTGAAGCTCCTCCTCTCTTTTGAAGGGAAAGTGAAAATTTTTTGTTTGGGAAAGAGTGGGGATGACTTTTTAGCAGGTCCCTGACAAAGTGCAGATGCGTCAGCACCAAGTACAGGCCGTTCACCTTGGGGGGAATTTTCTTCTAGGAGAATGGTGCTGATGTGCTGAGGGGTGGCCTGTGTGAAGTCTGCTGCTGCTGTCACTGGCAGTGGCCTTGCAGTGCTTGGTGGAGTTTGTGGAGCGCCACCCCTATTGTCTTTAAAATTAACTTTAAGGGATCTAGATTTTAATGGGTTGCTACCTTTCAGGGAGCTTTTGGGGCTTTCCATGGCAGTGTCAAAATGAAAATGACCATGTGAAACAGTTTGGGACCCACTGCCATCACTGATAACAGCTCTGTTGATTGGATTATAGTCAAAGGTGACGTCGGTTGGAGAAAATCCTCTGTCTTTTGCAAATGGTATGAACTGAGAACTTCTTGCTCTTTGGTTTTCTTCCAGGTTAATGGCATCTGTTGGAAATCTCATTTGCAAGTGAGAGCCAGGAAACAGAGAGAGGGGAGACCTCTCTGTTTCTGTGAAGTCAGTTGCACAACTGGCAAAACTGTCGATACTGGATGTGCTTCTCATGTCCATGACAACGTCCGCAGGCCCAGTTGGCAACGGATCTCTCTGACCTATGACTTCTTCCATTTCTATTTCTTCCTCGTACCTGGGTGGCTTTGCTGACTGGTCTTGGTAACCAGCATTGAGATTAGGCTGAGACTGAGTTTTAGTAATTTCATTATACAGCATCTCCAGTTTTTGGGCACTGAGGTGCTGCGGGCTGGAGGATGCTGCAGCGTTGTTCAATTGCTCATGGGAGTCCTGTTGACTAACTTCTTGGTACTTGTTTTCGTAAGATTTGTTTGAGCTTGTTTCAGACATTGTCCTTCTGGCCCATTTCCACCGGCTTGGGGACAGGTGGCTGTCATCAGGTGTCTCCTTTGGACTGAGTGGTTCTCCAAGCTTTCCTGAATCTACCGCTACATCTATCATTTCCATACTGCGAGCAAAGGCATCTTTCAGATTCATGGAGACAATACTGCCATTTCTTTTAGCTCGCTCAAGTGCTTCTCTCCTCTTAATTGCCTTCTCCTGTCTTTTCTGCTCCTTATAAAACTCTGAGAAATTGTTCACAATAATTGGTATGGGCAAGGCTATGACCAGCACTCCAGCAATACAGCAAAGTCCTCCAACTATTTTACCTAATAAGGTCTTAGGATAAATGTCACCATATCCTACAGTAGTCATAGTGATTGTTGCCCACCAGAATGATGCAGGAATACTTGTAAATTTTGTAGCATCCTCGTCCTTTTCAGCAAAGAATACAAGACTTGAAAATATCATTATGCCCATGGCTAAAAATAATATCAACAAGCCCAATTCATTGTAACTCCGCCTGAGCGTAAAGCCTAAAGACTGAAGGCCTGTTGAATGTCTGGCGAGCTTAAGAATTCTTAGGATCCTCATAATTCGAAATATCTGAACCACGCGTCTGACATTTTGGAACTGCAGGACACTTTTGTTGGACTCTGTGAGAAAAATGGTGACATAGTACGGCAAGATAGCCAGCAAGTCAATGACATTTAATGGGCCTTTGAAGAACTTCCACTTATTTGGTGAGGACAGAAAACGCAAAAGATACTCCATGGTAAACCAAGCAATACACACAGCTTCAACGTGTGCTAGCTGAGGGTTGTCATTTGGCTGCCCAAATTCATCTATTTCTTGAAGTTCTGGCAGTGTGTTAAGAGACAAAGCAATAGTGGACAGGACGATGAACAGAATGGACACAATGGCCAAAATCTGTAAAACAAAATAAAAAATGTTTTTGGTTAGACTGATACAAGTGTACTTGTCAGGGTTTGATTAAATCCTTTCAAATGTACATGTGTCAAATAAACACAGAATGGTGGAAGCTGTTTTCATGGCTGCATTCATTATTTTGTTTTATTGTTTTGAATTTCTCACAGAGAAAACATTAGACTCATCTTAGACAAGGCCAAAACCTGATTGCTTTACTGCCTGCAGTAAGCCAATTCATTTCAGAAAGCAGGCCATGACTGGTCTTACCATTTTTAAATTACAATAGGAGGTGATGTTTATTAGTGCAAGTCACCGAGTGAAAGATACATAGTTCCTGCTAATGTGCAGAACATTATGAATTTTCTGCATTAATTGTAATTATGTAAAACTTTACATAGTGTGGAGAATTGATTTGGGAATACCATGTGTAAGAGGGTAATTCAGCACTTCATAATGCACACTTTCCTAGACAGGCATAAATTTATGACCTGAAAAGTTAAGAAGAAAAAGTTAAGAAGAATAAACAGGAAGCAGTGTTCAGAAGACTAGTCCTGCCGAATTGTCATGTCTGGACAAATTTCAGATGCTACAAGAATTGAAAGTATTGGTCCTGAATTAGGTTGAAAGCAAGATTTTAAAAGGTAATAAGTATGAAGGAGAACTGAGTTTCTCATAATTATTAAGATGTGTAAGTAGACAAAGGCTTCCAAGAAACAAAATTTTGTTTTCTGTCTAAGAAGATAGGTTTTATAATATATTTCATCACTCACTTTCATAGAATCTTAGAATCACAGAATCACAGAAACATTAATGCTGAAAGAGATCTCCAAGACCCTCAAGTCCAATGTTTGACTGAACACCACCATGCCAACTAAACCATAGCACTAAGTGCCACACCACTTGTTTCCTGAATGTTTCAAGACCTGCTGACTCCTTAGGCAGCCTGTTCAAATGCCTGTCAAGCCTTTGAGTGAAGAAATTCTTCCTGATGTTCAACCTGAACTTCCCCTGGCACAGCTTGAGGCCATATCCTTTCATCTTGCCACTGGTTGCCTGTGAGGACAGCTGACCCCCACATGGCTACAGCCTCCTTTCAGGCATTTGTAAGGAGTGATAAAGTCTCTCCTGAGCCTCCTTTTTTTCCAGGCTAAACAACTCCAGCTCCCTCAGCTGCTCATCATAACACTTGTAAGCTGCTCTGTGCTTTGTTGCCCTTCTCTGGACACACTCCAGCATCTCAAAGTGTTTCTTGTAGTGAGGGACTCAGAACTGGACACAGGACTTAAGGTAAGGCCTCAGCAGTGCCAAGTACAGGATTGCTGCCCTGGTACTGCTGGCCACACTATTCCTGACACAAGCCTGGAATAGCTGATTATTGTCTTTTACAGAACCAACATTATGAGAAAAAAATAAAAATCAGAAAACTTCACAGTCTTACCAGAAAGTTTAGTTATTTATACTCTAAGGAATATAAGCAGCTTTGAGACAGTGAGCAAAGTGTTAAAATGATACAAAAATCATTATAACACTTAGAAAAAAATATATTGTTTTGGAAGTCCTAATTAAATCCAGATTTTTATTAGAAACAATAAAATAAATTGTTTTCTGTTTTAAAGCTCAGTTTAAGCTCATTCATAAAAGCATTTACTTTCATTTCTCAGAATTGGTACTGTTAAATCCATTTGGTGATGTTCCAAGGACACATTAGGTCTGACAAAATTGCTGGAACACCCAAGAAGAGTGAAAAGCAGCTGAGAAGAATACAAGTGTGAGGAGTGTATGCAGAGAGACTGGTCACAGTGGTGATAGAGGCTCTAGAGATAGAAAGGCCACCTCACTGTAGCTTTGAGAAAAATGGCAGTTAACTTGTTTCATCTATGGGCTAATAAGAGGATATTAAGCTCTCTAAGCACAAACAGAAATTACTCATGGTGTGGTGTGTATTTGGCATCATGTTGTAATTATGTACTATCTCTGGCCTTTTTCAGCTACTAATAGTACAGAACAGGTATCACCTTTCATATTCTAAAGCATTGAAACAATTATTTGAATTTTTCTCTACCAGTGCTGCTTCTATCTTTTTTTTTTTTTTTTTTTTTAACTATATTTATTGGAGAAATAAGATCCATCCATTTCTCCTGACAAGTGAGTGACCATCTGTCTTCATTCTTCATACAGCCCATTCAGAAAACATCCTTAGGTTAATCTATCCTATTTAGGTGGGCTATACAGTCCTTTAAAACTGCTGATACCAACATCAGCAAAAGAAGCCAACCTTATGGCTAAAAAGAATGAGGGCAATAACAATGCATATGTAGGCAGGGCTGATTAATGAAATTTGTAGCTAGGACTGAGGCAGACAAAGGACAGCACTGTAAATGAGCAATAACTACCTTTCAAACTGTGAAAGTCACCTGTATCAGATTTCACTGGAAACTTAAATAAGGTGTACTAGGTTATCCACTTCACCTAAATGACTGTGAAATAGCTAATGCAGGCTTGAGTTCTCTAAAGTACTCAATAGCATAATTATACTTTCAGAATTTACAGAACAAATGAAAAAGGCATAGGTCTGAACAGTTGAGTTTGCAGTTTCTCTCATGCTGATGGAGCCTCACTGGGACCAGAATCAGAATGTAAATAAAAGGATTGGAAAAAGCTGCATAATACCAGGACCCAATTGCTTGACATGCATTGTTCTTAGAAAAAAAGAAAACTGTAAGAATGTATCTGCCCAACTGTCATCAAACCGATTTTAATTAGGAAACACTGGCATTTCAGTTTGTCATAAGGGATTTATTTCATGCCTAAATGTTTACCAGCATATGAAAGGTCCTAGAAAAGAGATGAGTTGGTGAATAGCACCCCCTCTTGCACCATGTGACATTGCTAAAACTCCATGCATTTTATAGACCTTGGACACAAAACTTTCCTGTTCAGAGTTGCCACCCAGGGTGTTTTATTGAAAAGAAGCAACTATTTGTTTGTTCCAGCCATTCCTTCATGGCTGCTTCATATGCTGCTAACACACAAGCCTGACCTCGCCCAGATCTTTTAATAAAATATGCAGTATAGCAAGAATTTTAAGTGTTTTATACATATCATCTATAAGCATGAGTCTGTTCTTCATGAAAAAAAAATACAGCAAAGTAAAGCAGTTTGGTTTCTTCTAATGTAAGAATCTCAAGCTTTTATTTGTTGGGGACTTTGTTGTGTAATTAAAGCGGTGCATCATTCTACACACAGTATGTTTTAATTATTGCAATTGATTAGATTTCACAACTCATTAGGCAAAAAATTCCAGGGGAAAACTTGGAAGAACAAGAGCAACTATGAAAAAAAGAAGTTAAAAAGAACTCCATATTCTGAGTCTACATGAGGAACATTTTGCAGGCATAACTATGCCTGTAAATTCTCATAGAACAGATGTAGATTGTATTAAGAGAAGCAGAGTTTGTAAGAAAGACTTGTAGCAAACTGCTAGGCTGGTTATGCTGCTACAGAAGTGTAAATAAAACATCACTGACTGAATCTTTCCCAGCAGAACTTCCTATTATGTGATATTTCTAAACCATATTCTGGACTGAAAGGCCCAGAAAATGTGCATGCTCCAAGTGATTAATCTATGACCACAGTTCTTGACACAATATTTTTTAACCTGCATTTCAGAATACACTCTGTTAAATGACAGATTCTGGCAGGTTATGTAATTTAGCTATGGTACTACAAAAGCACATGAAAATCCAGATCCTCTTAATCTTTAAAAATATTTCCTTTTAAATGGCATTTTTTTCTAAAAGAATGGACAGATTTAAATTTCTTTCCTATGGGCTGGACATAAGGCATTTGAATCTGTTGATGCAATGAATAGTAAAACATTCCTTGAGTTAATGATGCAGTCTTAACAGCCTCCGCCAGATGCTGTTGTTTCTAAGTTTTGGGGTACAAGGACTGGGAGCAATCTCCTGAAAATGTAGTTGTTTCCCAGTATGTTCACTAATTTTCACTAAAAAGTGGCGTTTTTTTTTCCCTGTGCACCATCTCATTACTTATTACTGCCAGCAGTGTGAGGAATTCTGCATAAAATGAGCATACAACTGAGGCAGAAAATAAAGGTGCAATGCAATAGCCTTCAAATTGTTCCTTGCTCTTCTGCAACAACTGATACGATAAGTGAAATGACACAGTATGTGAAAAGGCTTCTGCCAATACTGAATAAGCCAGAGTAATTTTTATGTAAAGCAGAGAGAAAGTATGCATCAGGTTCACATTAAAATAGAGCTGCTGAGGGGAATTTCAGTTGAGTCCTACTGATCAGTACAGTATGTTTGATTAATATGGGTTTCAGTTTGGAATCAGGTAAGAGTGTACTAGCAACAGTGTTTTCTTAGCCTTTTTTTTCCTAGGGTGGGACCTAGCATAGGATCTAGACCATTTAAATAATAGACAGCAGTATAGTCTCATAGTTTTCAAATTTCTAGCCTCCACAGACACTGAAAATTATCAGGCTGTCATATATGCTTCTCTTTCTGCATTTAAATGCATGATATTGTCTTCACATGAAGTTCCCTGGCAGTATCTTTAACTCTGCCTTTAGAAAATCTCAGAAAAAATTGCTGTTGTTCAGCTTTTGAAAGGCTTCTGGAGAACTGTATCAACTTTCTTGGGCACTTAGCTATAGCCTCAGAAACATCTGCTCTTGGGAAAGAGGTGTCCTGAGCTAGATTCAGGTAGGTATCTGGAGTTGGTCTAGGTTCTTCAGATCAACCTGAGAGCTACCAAGTGCTGTAGCCTGTAGATCGTGGTGGATCTTGCATGGAAGGGAAGCTTGTAGCACAGAGCTCCCAGCTCTGGCCAGACAATCCACACACTCACAGCCACACTGGCAGGAACAGAAGGTCAGATAATGAATGCTTTCATTTTTCTGAGGGAGGAAGCCCATGAAAGTGGAAGACATATTGTTAAGCTTGATGAGAAGTTTATAAAAATTAGTTTACTTCAGCAGCATCCTTTACTGTAAAGTGTCTTCAGATTGTGATATTGAGTTTGCAACTGAATGGACAAAAAGTCTTGCTCAGTAAGAGTGCCATCTTGTACATCTGTCTAAATCTGTGTGCACTCTGTTCTTGACATCTGGGACTATCCAAATGAGATGCACACTGGGGAAGCAAAGACAGCACTACAAATTGAGTCACCTTGCAACTATAACTATTTCCACAAGAGGAATTTTAATATTAGTCAGGACATCAGTCTGTAGACATTTAGGAGAAGGGGCCATTAAAATATACTTCTGTGATTCAAAGGACAAGAAGAAAGTCATGATACAACATCTTGCTCCCTGGTTGCTCCATTTTCTCCTTCCATTGTATCCCTGGGACTTCCCAGTTACAGGCATCACCTCTTCCTTCTGACCCACAATTCTGTATCATGCTGCTTTGCAGAGGGCACTGTACTCAGCTCACACCTGTATTTCTGCATTCCCAACATGTATCAATGTGTCAAAAATCACATCATAAACAGTCTGACAGACTTAAAATTACTTTGAATCTAAGGTTTCAATGGACCACACTGAAAAGATTCAACAAAAGGCAAGATATTTTGCTACAGTCCTTTTCTGGCTAGTGCTCTTTTTTAACATAAAGTCCTTAGCCATGGGACATAAAAAAGGAGACAAATAAATCCTACTTGGATGTACTCCAAACTAGAACACAATGGAGCTATGGCAAGCCTTAAGCATGCCAAATCTAACCGATCTCAATAGTCCTGCAACACTGAGAATTATCTAAGAATAGAACTATATGTTTGTAAATGCTAGTTGTTTTAAGTGATGGAAAAAATTATTTCCAGTTACTAAAAGTTTAATTTTTGGAAAATAAGAGAGTGGAATAATTTAAAAGAACAACATAAATGTAGTGCAGCTTACACCTCTATCAATGTTGCCCTTTCAGAAACACATCTCATAATAACTGTCAGCCCGTGTGATCACTGAACAGCTTCTCTCTGCTGCTCTCAGTCTCCTTCCTTGATGACATTATTTAGAATTCTGACCTTTCATTTCCCACTTTTTCCTAGATTAGTATTATTATTAATATCTTTAAGGACTTGATTTGAATGCTCTTCATTGCTCTTTCAGGGATATTCATTAAGCCTCACATTAACCACATATATGAAGGTTAAGTTCTCAGTGTTGTATTTATCTGGTGTCTAAGTGATGTACAGTCTTTTCCTTTGGTCTCTTTGCACTGGGATGACTCTCACTTAAGAAGCTTGGTTTAGAAATACCCATTTAGGAGGTTTTCACTTAAGATTTCATGACTAGCTCCATAAACACTCATCATATTTTTATGTATGAGAATCATCTACTAGTTCATCAGTAGATGAAAAGCTCTGTTTCCAGTTTAGCTTGACAGACAAGTTCCTATGAAGATAGTGAACGCATGTGCAATGTTTATTCATGATTCTATGATGTTTACCTAAGGAGTGGCACATGTCCAGGGATGTGCTTCCCTATCAAGCTCACCCAGACTGGGAGCCAACATCTGGGACCACCTTTGTTT
Source organism: Cyanistes caeruleus (assembly GCF_971803275.1). Lineage (NCBI taxonomy): Eukaryota > Metazoa > Chordata > Aves > Passeriformes > Paridae > Cyanistes > Cyanistes caeruleus. The sequence goes on from NC_141701.1 coordinate 32,545,616, forward strand.
CTGTAATATGGTGTTCTTCAAGTCTCTGTCTGAGGAGGTTTCAGGCAGGTGGAGTTTGCTGCCTGCCAACTCCAGTATGCATGGCAGATTGGTGATGATAACATCAGCAGAATCATCATCATGGTAATTCTAGTGGAAGGTGTAATAACAGGTAGTAAAAGCTCAAATTTTGCCACTAGGCAACTCAAACTATTCCAAGCACAGCTGTAGTCAAGCTAGGTATTTAGAAACTGGTTAAGGTAGGTCTACCTGACCAGAGAAAGTGCTTCTGTCTTGGCAAAACCTTCACTTCAGAAGTTCAGTCATAAAGCCATTGTCTGTATCTGATACACTTCCTGCTTGAGAGCACTGAATAAATTCCATTTTTTTTCACAAAGCCTTTCCACCACTTTGTCCTGACCTTCCCACTCCATAGATGAATATTTGCCTTAGAAGATCTAGCATCTCAGAGGGAATAAACCTGCTTAGGAAAAGATATTTTATTCTTTGAGATTAGCAAGCATCCTTCTGGTTTAAAGTAACAGTAATAAAATGCCTCTCTCCTGCATTAGATGCAGGTAGATTACTGTTTATTGTATTTATACTATTAGGATAACAGTAATAGAATACACCCCTCCTGCATTCTGGTGTGAACATACTGCATTTACTTAATGACATGATTATTGTTTTAGGGAAGGGTAGCCTTGGGGTTTGTGCCACCAAGATTTTCAGCATAAGAATTTAGTTTGAGTTTGAGAATTTGTTTACGGCTGAGTAGTGAGGTGGTTTTGCATAAGGCAACTCAGTGGGTAATATGGCAAATGAGAACCCTGGGAATGGACTGAGCCTCTGTGAAGCTGAATAAAAGAACAATTCAAGTCTCTTAGAACACTAGGGACACGTTAGGCACACATAGAAAACTAAGTACAATACTGCAAACATTTGCAGGATGTATTAACTAAATATTGCAACCAAAAAGTGATGTTGGAGGCCAGAGAAACTGCAATATGCACAAGTAATAAGCAATGGATTGCAAATGGCACTGTCAGCTTGATCTTTAGCACAGCCCTGATGAAACCTGCTGTGTTTCATTATAGGCAAGAGCTGAGGATAATACCGAGGGCATTTGTTGGACTGGCAAAGATGGGAGACCTTAAGTAGTCACAGATGAAGACAATCTTCATAGTTTGGAAGAGACATATGTACTCAATTTAGCATCAGTGGAGACAACCTTGAATACTGAATCAGCACAGAGTTAATGAGAATAATTTTTTTTTAACATATTAAGATCCATATCAAGTCAGCTCTAATATTATTTTGCTGTTGTTCAACAGCAAAAATCCATTTCAGCTGGAGACATGAAATCAATTATTTAATGATAAATAGCAAACTGTCCTCTAGGAGTTAATGTAGAAGAAATGGCAGATGCAGAGTAAATGTAGGTGAATTGCTTTGTGTTTTTTTCACTATGAAATTGGATTAGCCCATGAATTTGACTGTCATATATTGACAGATATAGAGCTAGTACCTGCTTGAAATTATAGTGTGGCTAGTTTAATCAATTAACTAATTTAATGTAAGGTAGTTTACTGTGAAAATAAAAATTTTATTTAGCTAATGCTTTCTTTGCTCTATAATAATGTGAGAGATTTAACTGCCTTACATATGATCACAAAAAATTAACTTAAAGAGTCATCTTAAAGGCTTTATTTATACATAGCTTTTTGGCCTCCTAAGTATTATTTCTAAATGGAACAATTTGCTTGTGTGTGCAAGAAAAGTTATCTACATTTATCAAAAATGAATGTGATGTCTTTAATAAAGTTTCTGCCTACCCTTATTCAGAAGTTTCCTAAACCTTTTACATATTTCTTACATTTAAGTTGTGTTTTGTACTATCTGCCTAGTTGTTTTTTTTTTTTTGGTAGTGAAAGCTGAGTATTATTACTTAGATTAATGTACCAGAGTCTTCAAAATTTGCATCGAAGTCATGACAAGGAGCTTGCAGCTTCCAATCCTTTTGCATAGCGAACCATATGCAAGATCTGTTCTGCGCTACTTCACGCACAAAAACATTGGCTTCATTACAGGAATTTCATTAAAAAAAAAAAACAAAAAACAGCAAACCAAAGAAACAAGGGAAAAAACCCACAGCAAATCAGCCCAGCCTCCAGAGCCAAACAGAGAGGTCGTCTGGGCTGGCTGTGGGAGCCAAGGGAGCGGGGCTGGAGCGGGGCTGGAGCGGGCGCTGGCACCCGGGAGCTGTCCCCTGGCCCGGTGCTGAACGCGGGGCCGCCGCAAAGAGGATGCGGCACATGTTGGTGAGCCCACAATCACTGCAAACCCCTTTCACTCTGCCACGTTACTCACATGAAGGTAGGCAAATCATGCAGTCTAAAAGATAAGTCTTGGAAAAGAAAGATACTCTGGCATAATATTTGTTTCTTGGAAAAAATACCATTGAAGGAGGCAGGAATGTCACTAGAGGTGAGATATTTCTTTTTACCTCTTGCCATTTAGAAAGTTGTTGCTAACACCCAGCAAATCACGGTGGAGATAAACAAAAAGGAGTAATGAAAAATCAAATCACAATTGTTTAGCTCTAAGGAGTTTTAGCATAGGCTGTTGAATGGATTTAATGGAGGAAATCAGCATACCTGATACACAGATTTATTCTGATGCTACCTATTTTGATATTAACATTCAACTTAAAGCAGAAAGCCAGATGTAACTGATTTTTAAAACATGGAAACTGGAAATCAAATTTCTTGGTTCTCACTGTTTCTATTTTCCATTTAGTTTTAATGGAATTTGCTTACACTTGGGACCTCAGGTTATTAACCAGGACTGTACACTTGAGTCTAATTTGCTGACAAATATATTAAGATTTTTGTTTAAACTATTCTCATTCTATCATCTTTTTACCATAGAATAAGGTGGTTTTTTTTAACATATAATACAATGAGTAGGTATGGTATTTCTGAAGGCAGATTTTATCTATCAGACTTATTTGAAATTATGACAGGCCCAAAATTATTTATTCACATTTACAAAATAATTTTTTCTATCTTGGCTTCATGTCAATTTCTATATAAATTCCAGAAAGAAGGATCTATATATAATATCTATATTAATCTATGGTTTTATGTAAAGGTTATGCCAGTATTTCCCAAACTTGCAGAATAATTGAAATTGTCAGGGAAAGTAATCCTGCCCGCTTTCTTTTTTTGCAATACAGTAGTGAAAGGTCTGCATATCTTAAGTGTCACCTCCTTATGTTAGATGTCACTCCAGGATTACGTTTGAAACATCATCTGAAATGCTGCAGTTTCAAACCCTTATGAAGTTATGGTGTATGCTGTAACATATACACAGAGTACCAATGCTCTCCAATAAACATGTAGAACATCCTCACATCACATTTAGGAAGGTCAAATTGTAACTGAAGACAGATCTGATTCAGAAAATACATTGTCCATTATTAAAATACTATTAAAATGTTCTGCTCTTGCTGCTGTGAGCTCAGACTAACAGGACAGTATATGAGAAAATGCGTGTAAATTAAGGGAACATTCTAGTTTAGGGCTGTAATTCAGGCTCTGCTTTTAGCACAGGTACCTCAAGCAGGTGCTGAATGGGGTGTTCAAGGAATGTTAGTTTTAACCCAAACTGTGACTTGGACAGAAGAAGGGCTGAGTATTCCCTGCTCTGCAGAAGACTGTTCTGTCACAAATAAATGTCTGTTATGCTTATGGTCTATTACAATTAGGGCCTATCAATGTTATAAGGTCTGTTTTTTCCCTCAGGAAATCAAAGGGAGGTTTACTGTTGCCTTTAACCAGAATGCACGAGTAGAGTTTGAATATTTTAGTCAGCTGTACTGGGAAGCAAAGGAGGGCAGTCTGACAAGGCTTAGTCTAATGTTCTGTATAAATTTTGATATTTTTCCTATTTCGTGTTTTAACCAGTAGATGTCTCTGTTTTATCATGCAGCTGTTGACAAGGACACACTATTCCTGTTGTCACAATACATATTTAGTAAGGGAACCATTTATTTCCCGTGGAATGAATACACGTGAATACAAAAATGCCGACTTAATGCTCTCAGCATACCCTAGCCAACCTAAGCCCCCAGAAGCTTTGGTGAGAGCTCTGGCTGCTAAGCAATTTTGAAAATCATCTTTATGGAAATGTCCCACAGGATTTTAAGAGGACAAAAGGGGAATTGGTGAGATTCTATGGATATTCATCTAAAAAATGTAATAAATTAAGCCCATCTTTTTTTATCCCGTGGAAAGGCTCTCAGAAGCAGCTTACAGAACAGTATGGAGTATTTGATTTCTACACAATGCCTCAGGAAATTCCATGTTGGGATAGATGAATTATTTCCTCTGCTTCAAAAATGTGTAAGATTATATTATTTCTGCATCTATAGGCATCAAGAATAGAATTGTAGATTATTTAAAACTCTTGCACCTAACTGAAAATATCATTGTGATACAATTCTATTCAGACTTCTGTATTTTCCAAATTTCAAAAGAAAAAAAAAATACAGGATATATACAGTTTTTCTAAAATCTCTACAAATGAGATCAGCAATTTAAAACTTACATTCAAATTATATTATTTTAAATATATGAAAAATGAAGATATATTATTTCAGAACTTAGAACTTGTTGATTTTTGGTAATTTTCTAAGAATGTGATAGGTTTCTATCAGTTGTTTCCTGACCTTGTTCTTGTTCTCCTAGGGCAGTAGTCCACACATTTAAAAACCTAGGTGATATTTTTTTTTTTGTCTCTGTTTTCCTGGGATCTTTGTACTTGAGATACTGGATTAGGTCATCAGAGAGAAAAAATAGTGGACTGGATCTAGACTGAGCCCTAAGCCCTAGACTGAGCATCAGAATTTTTGCTTGTGGGTTGCTTCATCCTGGTCAGATACTCCCTTTTAGAAATCCCTACAGAAAGTGTTAGGATCTGTTGTTGTGCCACATACTTTTTAAAGTAAAAACACATACAATCTTAGAGAAGATAGAGAAGAGAAATGCCACCTCTTTTAGATGGCAGCTGTTCCCACATGAACAAGCAGGATGCTGGGGCTGTTTTCCCATTTAGACCCAAGTCAATGTTGGAAACAGAACTCCTCCAGCTGAAGGAAGTGTGCTCCTCAAGGACAAATAGATGTTACAGACTACCCCTGTGTGTTCACACTTCCACCCACTGTGGCTCTTTCTCCTACTGTCAAGTGGAACCAGAGGTGAGCTATTTTTTAGCCCACATTTATGCTCCAAATGCGCTGTGATGAGAGGCATAGATGGCCAGTCTGAGTCATCAGTCCCGTGTCACTGGTTCCACCAGGCTGGTCATTTCTGGGACCCAAGCAGAACATGAAGCAGCAGAAATATCAGGCCTTACTCTGAAATAACTTATTATTAAATACAGCTTTTCCCCAAATGTCTGAACAATGAGAAGCTGACTGTAGAAGGGCACATGAGTGTTGACTAGCTTCAAAAGAAGGACCAAATTGTCTGTCAAGTCTTCCTGGTTGTCAAACTGACAGCCAGGCCAGAGAAACCCCATAGGTTTCCATGACTGCAGCTACACAGCAGAGTCTCTACAGCTCAATCAGCCTTAAGACAAGAAATAAACCTGAAATAAATTTGTTGAACAGCTATAATGCAGCTATCTGCAGCAAGGCTATGGACAATAAAATTCATCTTCAAAGAACCCTTGAACATGGAACAAATACATTATACTCTGGCTATGCTTCAGGAAGTATCTTTCATAGCTGACAATTTCATAATACATATAGTTTTTTTTTTCTTTAAACTGCCAGCATCTGGCAATTTACGATAAAGGCTTGGAACAGAGTCTTTGGGGTATTTACAATTGCTTCTATCTACACACTGATTACATATATTTCTACTTCTGAAAGCCACATAAAACCCCCATGTTCACCACCAAAACTCAAAAATTTTCTGGAAGGGCAATGTGATTCTTTATTCTACATGATCTTTATGATAAGGGATAGAACTGCATGAGTAATGAAAGAAGAGAAAGGTTTGTGTTATTACTCAGTCAGAAGTGCTAATCAAAACAAAGTAACTAGTTTTCAAAAATCTCTTACTGTGGAATATGTGACAAAACCATATGGCTTTTAGTAATTACAGTAATGGCAATACTGGAAGAAATAATTCAGGTACCACCTGGAATAAACTAGAACCACGATGTATAAGGAATATATGTAATATTACTATAAACTGTTATATATGTTTTCTCTGAGATGTAAACATACAGGTATGCACTTTCAAAAGGATTATTAATTATTGATCTTGTAGATTATAACTGCTTCTGCTTTATTCTGGGTCTTTTATGTCCAATTATTTTTCTGCAAGCTGTATAATTAGAAACACATTTTTATGGGAAAATACCTGGGAGCTCACTGACAGTGAATTATTTCACTGCTATTAATAGAAACACAGCAACAACACTGTGGCTGAGGTTTGGGTTTTTTTTCAAAATGACTTTTCATAGTAGTCATGGGAGTGCACACTCCTATCATTGTCCCATACTCCTTTGAAGGATAGGAAGTGGGACAGAGGTGATTTGTTGCCTTCAGTATAATACATTTAACATTATAACAGTTAATGTTAGTCTGAAAGGAAACAATTGGCAATACTGTTTTTATTTGCAAATAGCATCTCCATGCAAGATGGAGAAATGGATGCGATATGGGGATTAGGGAGTCAAAGAACAGGAATATTTGAGGTACTTGGTAAAACTTGGGATCTTGACTTCTGAACTGAATTTCAGCATCTAAGAAAACACTCTTCTTCTTTGAGGTTCTGTTTATGTTACAGAATGTTATCCTTTTGACATATTTCCATTAAGACAGAAAATGAGAACTTAGTTTGACACAAAATAGGATTTAGAAATATGGGACTATATTACAATTATTGAAGGAAATACAGCATCTTCCATCAGCCCTACCATCACTATATATGGATAAATTTCTGCTCAAACATTTCCATCCCTGCTTCATTTCCACATCCTGGTTCACTTCTAGGTTCTTTCTGGAGGCATATGATCACCTCTGTGTGAGATGAGATCAGTATTCTGGATAATATACTCAGGAGAATAGTATGGACAGTCTCCTGAATGGGAGGGACTTTAGAGTAACCTGTCTGTGTGCTTGGACTGAGCCAGAAGAGACATTTTCATCACTAGCCCCAGCAAGCTTCCAAATGTACCTTCCACAGCCACAACCTGACACCGAATCTGATTTACGCGAGAAAGCACTCATATAGCAACTGTGGGATGTTACTGTACATAACTAATGCCTCTTCTGGGGGAAGCCTGCTATATGTAACTCAACAAGATAAACAGTAATTTCTATGGATTTTTATCTGCAGGAAGCTTGTTTCAGAGCAGCATGATTTGGGTAAGAGATTCCCCTAAAGGCATGTGAAATCATAAAGGAGGAACAGTTTCCAAATCTCTCTCAGTGGAAATCAGAGAGCCAAACAGTAAAATGGTGCCAGTAAAGAAAGTGAGGAACAGATGTACTTTCATTGTCTAATCCTTCCACTTAGTTAGTCTTTCAATATGATGCTAACATCAAAACATGCAAATAAAGTTGCATTGACAATGTCAAACATCAGCACTGTTAGTAGGGTCACTAGTTTCACACCGATTCTGGAAGCTGGGATGAAAAGTGCTTATGAATTTTATCTTTACATCAAAGGAAAGCATTTCCTCTGAAACACCCTGTCAAAAGGAAAAGATGCAGTCCCCTCTCCATTACAAAGCATTGGATTTTTATTAAAATTCATTTAGTGCCTAACTTTGTAGCTGGAAAGAAAAGCAATATTTATTTTGGAGTTGCCAATTGCTTTTGATTTTGACAAATGACTTAAATTATTTGCTTATCAGATTTACTTTAGGAATGAATTGTATATTTTTTTCTAGAGGGTGTTACAATTCCTAAAGAGTTTCATCAATTTTCCATTAATGTGCCAGTCAGTCTTAAGCAGTAATTGCTAAAGCAGAGGCATCATATTAACCTCTTGATACCAGAAGTTGGAATTAGCATATTAGCACTAAAGCAATGTAAACATTTGTCCATTGGTGACAAGGGATTAAACTGCAGCATGCAGTGTCTGCTGTGAAATAATTCACTTTACCTGGCCTAGCACGTTTTCTGCAGTGCACAAATCCCTATCCAAATGCACAGAACTCACTTGGAATATCCTCACAACTTCAGCAGCCAAACACCCATTCAAAGCAGAAGTCTGGAATTAAAATCCTACCTCAGTCTGATGTTATCTCAAAGCAGCTCAAATGCATGAGCCCTTAGCTTTTGTTACCTTTTCTTTTCTTGCACTCTATACAGTAATTACTGAGGGCTTTTGCAGGGAATATGCTTGTGCATACTATCAGCAAATATTTTTGATCAGTAATTTATACATCAAGATATGCTTCAAAATCTGATCACCACAGTAATCCCAGATGTAAGAACCCCGTTGCTTCATACTAAAATGCTAAAAAATTGACACGGTAGAATTATGGTAGCAGCAGTATAATTTTAAACACAAATTTCGTGACTGAATGATTTTTTTTTCAGTGAGAAATCTGGCTCAACAGTTATCACTCATTTTTTCTTCCAGTAATATTTATCACCTCACAGCAAAAGAAAATAAAAGAGGCATCAAACATATAGGCATAGATACTTTATATAAGAATTTCTAGTATTTATTAAACATATCAGAAGTTTTACAGGAATAACGTTATGAAAGGAGTTTGTTGTTGTGCATTATTATTGCCTTAAGCTTTGATAAACTGTGAGTTATCAAAACTTGCAGGTAGGTCCTGAAATTGAAAGCCAGGTGGCCTTTCTAGATATAAGCTGTTTAATTTTCAAGAGAAATGGCAAAGAGCTCCTGGGGAAGACTGGGGAATATCACGCCTATGGCCTCACGTTTCTTAGCTATAAATTTCCTGTTGTATAAAACTTCAGCATAAAAACTACTGCACAGTAGCTGCCAACTTTACGTTTGTCTTAAAAGGATCAATTAATTATGTCTGGGGTTCGATAAACTTTCAGAGATCAGTCCCCATTTAAATCACAGCATCTTGCTGGCTCTCTTTCTTATGTAGGAATGCAAGGTGGGGTGGGCTGTTGTTGGTCATCTACAGCCACACGGGCGCCCACTCAGGGTTTGCTGGCCATAGTCTGAGGACTTGTATAGATATTATCAATTCTTAAATGATTCTGTAAACTGGACCAATAGTCAGCACTAACCATTTTTATTACATGATTTTGGGGCATTGGATAACTTGTTTTCCTTATAATTAATCATTTACTACTGTTTACATTGCATTGCTGGAAGAATGCAGTTCCCATTGAAGTGGGTTCTTTACAGACAATTGGCAGACTCTTACCTGCATCTAGATTAATCTTGATACTAGATGAACACAATAAATAAAATGGAAAGACAGGAAGACAGGGACACTGTCACCATTTGAAGCTTGGTAGCACATATTATTTGATTTGTATGTTTTTTATATTCCTTTTCAGGGAATGGGGGCCTATGAGTTCAGGACAATATGTAGCAATAAGTGCTCTTTAGTTAGTTAAAAAATACAATTCATTATTTTCTATGACAGTTTAGTTTTGCATGTGATTTATATATGTAAGTACTTTTTGCAACAGTAAAAAAGGCAAACAAAACCCCTTAGACTGAATGAGAATTGTGTTATCATATTAATAATAATTTTCATTTCCTCATAGTGAAATAAATCCAATCCTCAAAGATAAGGGCAAGATTTGAGATGAGTAAATTGATCTAGAGGCCCAGAGTTTTTATAGCTCAATTGCTTGGAGTGGCTCATATTAATTCTGTTCACTTACTCCCACATGTCTAACAAATATCATATAGTATTTCCAACAAATCATTGACTTTCCCTTCTTTTCCCTTGTTAAAGACACTTGTTTGCAGTTCTGCCAAAACCATTAAAACATGACTAATGTATTTATTTTATACATCTTCCATGCCAGAAAGGAGTTGAAAGGATCCCATTTGAAGAAAAACTTATTAGGAAACTTGAAATGAAAAAAAAAAAATTCCTTTTCTTTGCTCTCCACTAGTCTGTGAAGCTGGAAGACTGACATTATTAGTTCTTTTCACTGCACCACCTTCTCACTGTATTTTGTAAGTACATTACAATTCCTGTTTAGCAGTTTATAAGCTTCCACTTCAGCAATTTAGATGAAGAAATAACCTGTATGTGCAAGTATCTGTGGTTATCTATCTTAACTACACAATCTGCAAAAGCAGAAACCTTAATTACCTTAATGCAATCAGGAAAGGAGCTTCTGAGTCCTTTCAATATAAATGCCCTATTAATGGCTTTTACAGCTGATCTTCAGAATGCTGAGTTGAAGCATATGAGAACAGCTGATACTATGCTGATAGACAAGAGGTCAAATCTTTACAGGTCACATATGTTACTGCTGAAAGCTTAAGCAATTGCTTGCATGCAGGGTTATTTATGGTGTTGAAGAGTCAACCATAGTATTGGTATCTGATCCATACCTCATATGGATAAACCAACCTGAATGCCAACTCAGGGAACAGATGTCTGTGAAACTTGTCTGGTTGACAGATGCCATAAAGTTTATTAAATATTAATGGCCACTTAAGCAGATTTTCTCTGCTAGTTCCTCTCTGAAGTAGTCACAAAATCCCAAATCATCTGGACTTCATTTTAGTCCATGAAATATGCTACTTCAAGGTCTAGGGAAGGTTGCATCTTTAGCACTTTGATCAAGAACATTCTTCTTTCTGTATCTCCTACAGCTGTCAAAGTTATCTCTCACTTTGAGCAGGACTTGTATTAGTTTCCCTTTAGCGCATTTTTAGGTTTGATTATTTTATGATTATTTTAGGTTTGATTACTTTAGAAACAGTTCTTGGATGCAAACATGCTGCTTGGTTAGGAATACAGCAATAAAACAACAACACAATACAACAATAAAACAACAGTAAAAATAGTATGTCTAGTTTATGAATAGTAGTAAAATCCCTTTGCTTGGACCGGGGATTCTTAAACTGCATAACACTTAACTGCCATGAAAGATGCATAAATAATTCCTAGGAAGCCAACAGCTTCCTTCTGAGCAGAAATGTGACTGGGAACTGCTGTCATTTGTCCCACCATTACCACAGAGATGGTACATGAGAAGAATAAAGCTGGGGACTTCTGGAACCCTTTGTGGTTTGCAACAGATAAAACTATTCAGTTCAGAACAATGAGCAGCTTCTCTCCAGGACACATGCAGGAGGCTGTGCAGCACAGAAGCAGAAACTTTATATATAATGAGCCACTTCACATAGCAGATTGTGTGGTAGCCTCTCATAACAGAGTAAAATGATTCCCCCGGTGTGAGCCTTATTTTAAAAGACATCTGCTTACAATTGTGAGGGATAATATTTTGCAGCAATAGGGAACATTTGAATCTTGAGCAAGAGACTGGAGTATTGGCTGTAACTACCTACAATTACCGTTTGAACTCTCTCTTACAAAGTTACACTTCCAGATTTCCAGAGCTGTTCATATATTCATGTACTGTACAGATGAGGAGGACAAAGATATCTGCTCAGACTACTTGCATCTCACAGACTTTTAGATACTTTGGATAATCTAAAATGCACAAAGTATACTTCTAAGACAGAAGAACATTGTCTCAAGATTATAGCCTTTAAAGAAAAGTCACCAAATCTCAGATTTACTCTTACTCAAAACTGCCATTTACAAATCTCGAGATTTCATGAGAGCAGCAGATGGTGAAAACACATTTTAAACTCATTTATGCTCCATGTAGTGGGATGAATTCTTTTTTGCTCTCCTCGTAAGTATCCTCCCAATACAATTCTCACATTATTTCCAAAAGCTGAAATTGATTATGAAGCTGGGGGTTTTTCCTCCATTTCATTTTGTATGGTTTTTGAAGTGACAAGTAAATCTTCACTTGTATTTCAAATGCAACACCTGTCAGCATTCATATATATTAAACATATACACACATATGTTCACATACACACACATCTACATATATATGCATGCAAGTATGTACACTTATGCCTAGAAAGATCCCTGTTAAATATCTACAAATTTGAAAGACAAAAGCTTAATTCAGGAGCATTTAGGGTTGTGGGTTACATTGCTGGCCTAGTGCTAAATTCAATTTACTAAACCCTTTATGCAATGTTTTATTACACAAAACATTGTAGATATGCCAAAAGTGAAAAAGCGGATTGCTGTGGAAGATTTAATGAATTTATGTCACTCTGGAAGCCTGAATCAAACACGACATTCCTGGAGCTTAATTTGGATTGCTAGTGATTTTTAAAGTAATTTGGAGCATACAGTTAGGAGACATTTGAACTGGGCTGGAAATACTCTTTGGAAAAATATAATTTGTTGCATATCTTCTCTGCATTGTGTTATTTTGGGTTCCTTTCTATTTTTAGTGCGTACTGCTGTGTCCGAGACTTTCACTTTCCATATATCAGTTCTCAGTTCCCACCAATTTCTGCAAGAATTGTGCCAGTGGAGAGTGGCAAGAAAGCAAGCTCAGAGATAACAATGGAAGTGCTAACACACCGTGGTAAAACTCCATGGGCTCTGAGGATTTCAGGTAGATGTATACCAAGTGCATACAAAGTGATTCTTTGTTCATTCAATATGAGGAAATACCTGGAACATCCTTCTTCAGGGTTCTTTCTATTTTATTTTTTTTTTAAATTAATTCACAGTATTTCCTGATTTGCTTCACCAACCTGATCTCATTTCAACAGTTCTCTTTGTGAGTAAGATGAAATGGAGAACATCCAACACAGTCAGTTCAGTTCAAAATTCAGTTACACAGAAATATTTTTAATGTAATATTGTGCTGTGATTTATAGACATTTAAAAAAGCCAAGCATTAAGAGGCTCAAGAGAAAAAAGAAAAGAATTTAAGTTTGGCTGGACCTTGCACTAGACCTTTTCTTCATAAAGAAAAAGCAAAATGAAAACATCTCTAGACTGACCTGTATGTTAGAAGAGTTAACAACATAATATCAATATGTCAAAATCAGGAGTATCTACAGAATACTGAATGAATCCTAGAGATACTTCACCAGTGATTTAATGTTCATTATGCATCATAAATATTGATCACTTGAACAGATGGGCAAGGATTTACTGAGGAAAATTTTGAGAGAAATGAAAATGAATAAATATTTCCTCCATGCCTTTTCTTCTGTTTTAATGGTAAAAGCATTTTTTTAAAAAAACCGAAATGTCAGATATCCATTACAAATCTGGAAATTTTTATTTAAAAGGAAAAGCTTTTCCACAAATTTCAAGCAGTAAATCTCGGACTCTTTCCATTGTAAACTACAAATCAAGATTTAAGTGCCTGGACAAAATAGGAGAATATTTCTGGGGGTATTGCATCACTGTCACTTGTGATCTGAGTCACCTGTTGGAATGGCCACATTCTACCTTCCCAATTTAACTGCTGCTTTGTCTCAGGCAGGTGAATCTCAGCACAAGTGTTGAACAGATCACAATGGTGATGTGTTCCAATGCACAGCAAATACCCAAATTCTTGAAAACAAGGCTGACTCAGGATGTGCAGCTCACTTTCTGGGGTACTTGCACATGCTCAGGCACAAAAGGAAGAGTACCCACCTTGCCTCTAGTCTGATTTTAGTGGGATGATGTTTTGACAGCACTTTTAAATGAGTTCATCAAAGTTAAGGATGTGAAGTTTAGGTGGAATGAATCCGAATTCTGATGTTAGTGATATACCCTGATACTTTATAAAATCAGTAATTTGTGTATGATTCTGTAAAGAAATTGAGATTAAATAATAAGCACAGCATATTAAATTTCTCTTAGCCATAATATAATTAATATAATGTCATATCATATCATATATCATATCATATCATATCATATAATATCATATCATACAATAAAATACAGACTAATATGTATGGTAAAATATTTGGGAAGAGTAAAGTTTACTATTTTAACTGCAAAAGAATTCCGTATTATTCAGAGGGGTATTCCATACTATTCATCCTCAGGCTGGAATGTACAGTGGATTCTACTATTACCTCCTTCCCAAAATGCTATTTACAATCCTTTGAGCCTGTCAGTTCAGACAGTTTTCAGACCACTTCACTGCCCACTTACCTAATTTGTATTTAAGCAATTTGTCTGAGAGAATGTTATGATAGATAGATTCAAAAGACTTATTAACATTCCCTAATCTCCTCACATCCACCAAGAGACCCATGTTATTACAGAAAGGTATCAGGTTAGTTAAGCATGATTTTCCCATTTTTAAATCCATCTCAGTCACTTTCATGTTTTTAATACAGCAGGAAAGAGCTTCCAGGATGATTTGTTCCACAACCTTCCCAGGGACTGAGGTGTGGTTGACCAGTCTGTATTTTCTCCTTTCCCTTTTCAGAGTTATGAGTGGCATTTGTTTCCTTCCAGCTCACATGAACTGTTCCTGATCACCACAACTTTTCAAAGATACCTGAGAGCGACCTTGTGGTGCTATGGCCTGACCCCTCATCACCTGTGGGTTTATCCCATCAGATCCTATCAATTTGTGGATGCCCAATTTGTTTAAATGTTTTAAAATTTGATTCTCCTCCATGGAGGGCAAATTCTTCTTTTTCCAGAACATCCCAAGGTTCTCACAGATTTTGTATTGCTGATGGTTCATCTTATCAGTAAAGATGCTCTGTGCTGGCTCAGGCTGCAGCTTCAGTGCTGCTAATATGAATTGTAGAATCTTTCACTAGTAATGAGGGGGTTGAAATAATTTTATTTTCAATTTAAGTTCTAGGGTCATTTTTTTTTAACAGCCACTAGCCAGAAAAGCCTTATTTTTCCCTACCAGCAGAGATTTGCATGTAGAACTCTGTTCATTTTGGTGAACATGTGGGACTGGAAACCTCAGGATATGCAGCAGCTTTGAAGGACTAACTCTTCGGTGAATCTAATCACATGCCAATAATTCAATGCTACTAGTCCTGAACTAACTAGATTAAAACCAGCAAGTTCTGTACATGCAACAATAACTCCTACTGTTTTTCAGAATTCCCCAATAAACAGAGAGAAGGCATGGAATGGCTCATAAATAAATAATATAACCCACAGAAACAGTTGCCATAATTTTTTGTTTTATTTTACTGCTGAAAATTTCCACTCTGAAGACCAGTTTTATGTTCCATAAAGAAGAACATCTTGTTACCACAAAGTACTGAAAGTCACACGTTCTGACTTGTTAGATATGGAAGAAATTGATCTTAGCCGAGAAAGTAAAAAGCCACAGCAAAATTATCATAACTATAAATTGCATCTGAAGAGCACTATTGCTTTTTTTTTTTGTGTGTGTGTGTTAAGTGGTAATATAGACAATAAATCCAAACACATGTTGGAATGAAACAATTCAACGAATGAATAGGAATTGAAAGGGTTTCCTGGAACTGAGAATGGCCAGAGTGAAAATGAGAATGAAACACAATTATAATAAAAAAGAAACACTTATTGTTTGGAATTTTCTGAGATTCTTTTTTAGTTTTTTCCATGCTGTACTAGCCTGATTGCTAACAAATTTCTCTTTTACAGACACATTTCTTTCACTGTTGTTACCTGAAAATTGTAAGGAGAATATTATATACCAGGCAAGGAGAACTCCTTTTGCCAGAAAATACCTCCCATTTGTTTTGAACTTTCCTAAGTTTAAACAAGAGAACAAACTCCCACCGTAACACAATAAACTTCTGCTTGCTCATTTTTATGTTTTATTGATATGATAGAAATAAATCACTGATAGGCAAACCTCAAAAAGATTTAGAGGCCATATCTAAAAGGACCCTTAGAGAGTCACAAGGACATTTGCAGTGACAGGGATCAGGGGGAGCTGTGCTGACAGTGGGGTTCACTGAGTGCCCAGGAGGAAGGAGTGGGTGCTAGGCTTCTGCACTGTCACAGAAAGCTTTTCCCTTTCAGCGCTGCTGTCCAGCAGCTGTGCTTAATGCCAGCAGATAACAGCTACTAATGCGGCCTGGGATGAGCAGAGGGATTGACTGTGTTAGCTGAAGGGCAGAGACCAGCATGAGCCAGGAGCAGTTGAGGCTTAAATAAAAAAAAAACAAGCAGGAAATATGCTGGGGTAGAAAGATGGCATCTTTTAGAACAATATGATATTTTTCTTTGAGATACAAACAGAAGACCTGTTAGGAAAACTGGGGGCTTTATTACAGTTTTTGAAGCAGGGCTAAAAGCTACTTGCTTACCACTGTATTCACTAAACATCTCTATTTAGCAACTACATGTTAGGAAAATATATAAATGACATTTCTGAACTGTCATTGGTGCAATATGATATTTCCCCATAGCACGTGGACTTAGAAATGATCTTCCTTGGCATTGGTTGGAGCAAATGCTTCATTTCCTGAGCCTTTGGATATATTTACATCGTAGAACTGTCACTCTACAGCCCATACCTAAAGCCCCAAGGTCATTAATCACCTCTATGAAAGATATAAAGCTACTGGAACAGAACACTGTCACCAGACAAATTACAGTATATTTCTGACCTTGTGTCTTAAATATTTATCATTCCTGTAAGTAGACTTGTGGGGCTGCTCTTTTTGAGAATCTGAAGAAAGTTGCAATGAAGGGAAGCTTGTCACTTGTTCTATGAATAAATAGGGCACTTCAAGATCCATCCATCTGATGCCTTCCCAAAGCAATAACTTCAGCTTCAAAAGGGAAAAAACCTTTCACCTTCAGCTGTGGATTTAATTTGTCATTATTGTACGTGTATGTTCCTTTTGATGGTTTAAAAGCAAATTCTTAGTGACAAAATTTGGCAAAAACATGAAAAAATTACCTTTACAAAACATGATGCTGTGTTTCACTTTGAAATCTATGTCATTATGCTCACATCTGTTTCCAGACTTTATTAGGGTGTGTGGTAGAAAAATCCCACCAAATCAATCAGAACCTTTGAAGAAAGGTATTTCACAGTAGTTGTCACTTATCCTGCCTGGTTTTTGACTCTGTTTCAAATAACCAGGAGAAAACACTCTTATCCTTCAGTGAAAACACCCTCACCCTTTTCTTGGTTGCTTCTTTCAAAAACAGGAGGTATCTAATACTTTCATGCCCCATCATACAGCTCAGATATGAAATACAGCTATGTCATGACACAATGCACTGCAGAGGTCAGTCCCCATGGGAAGGAAGTGGTAAATTAACTAGAGACAATACAGGATTTTTTTGTTGTTGTTGTTTGTTTATTTTTTTTTTACTTGTTTGGGTTTTTTTTTCTTTTTTTCTTTTTTTTTTTCTTTTTTTTTCCCCTAAGGAATAGTCTGAAACAAAGCAGAGGAAAGCGTTGCACGAATCCTATGAGATGCTATCTTCTCTATGTTGAATGAAAAACTCTTTAAATAATCAGAAACCCTCCTCATAGGCTTTATAGTTATTTAGATGGCTATTTGAAGCACATCATGAATATTTTCCACAAGAAGGGAAAGGAAGGGAAGGGAAGGGAAGGGAAGGGAAGGGAAGGGAAGGGAAGGGAAGGGAAGGGAAGGGAAGGGAAGGGAAGGGAAGGGAAGGGAAGGGAAGGGAAGGGAAGGGAAGGGAAGGGAAGGGAAGGGAAGGGAAGGGAAGGGAAGGGAAGGGAAGGGAAGGGAAGGGAAGGGAAGGGAAGGGAAGGGAAGGGAAGGGAAGGGAAGGGAAGGGAAGGGAAGGGAAGGGAAGGGAAGGGAAGGGAAGGGAAGGGAAGGGAAGGGAAGGGAAGGGAAGGGAAGGGAAGGGAAGGGAAGGGAAGGGAAGGGAAGGGAAGGGAAGGGAAGGGAAGGGAAGGGAAGGGAAGGGAAGGGAAGGGAAGGGAAGGGAAGGGAAGGGAAGGGAAGGTGATATTGGGCAGCCAGTGAACTGGGTGTAATGGACAGCATTTGTGTGTGTGCATATGACTTTGTAAGTCTACTGATGAGATCAGGAGCAAAAGAAGACCATAAATCTTTGATTTTTAATTTTTTTTTTTCATTGTCTATTGAGGTTACAAGCCAAAGTGAGCAGTTGTGAATGCGAATGTTTCCTCAGGCTTTTGCCTGATGATCAGGGGTGTCTATGTATAATTTCAGTGTGCATGCTCAGCTCACATTCCTGCAAGGACAGCTTCCTTTTCTGCCAGAAAACCTGTGCAGAGTGGCAGGTAGTGTTTAATGCAACTTTTGGTCTGGTGAAGGTCTGGAACTAAAGCTTGACTAGCTACAGACACGAGAGGGAAACTGGAACCACACGTTACTACTTACACCAAAGAGATAGTTCATATGATTTATGTGTAACTGATGGAAGTGTATTCCATTTTGATAGTTCATGCAAATCAAATGTGTCACATGGTTTGCTATTCAAAAGCACAAACAAATAGTGTTATCACACTATTTATTTAGCAGTCCTGAAATAGTTCATGGAAAGGACAGGCATGCTAACATAAGACACTGAGTTTCAGATAACTTTGTTGTTTAATAGCATGCACATTTGCTGGTTCAGGCTTTGTTTCCTTCAGGCTTGCACTAAGCACACCTGCAGCAATGAATTGGTTGTTAAACTGATAAGCTATGTTTTTGACATCTTCCAGAGTCAGAAGCCTCATCCTCTATAGTATAATACAGTGATAAATTCCTACCCTTCAGGTCTTTTGAGTACTCCCCTGGACAGTTCCCTCCACTGCTGAGAAGTATTCACAAGCACATTAGCCAAAGCCTTTCTGTATGTGTGTGAAAAAGTGGTCTGTAAGCTTTATTTATATTACTGTGCACTGACACCAGTGGAACTCTTGTCCTCCTCTTCTCTGTTCTCCTGTGCTTTATCATGGCTTTAGGGTGCTATGCCTCATTACAAGTTCAGTCTGATCAAGATCAGCAGCTGACCCTTCCCTTTGTTATGGAAAACTCCATACATATTCCTGGAGCTATGCAAATGATAAATAAAAATCACCTAGTCCCTAGCTGGTGTGCACTCTACTAAATTTCTAACATCACTATGTGCTCCTAGGTATTCATTCATCCAGGCTATAATCTGGGTAAGTTTAGTGGAAGCACGCATTTTAAGCAGTTCAGAGTAAATACATAAATAACTTAATTTCCAGAACTGTCTAATAGAAACAAGAGTCTGTACAGAAATCTTGTTTTACCTTTCTTTCTCTACCTCTGTTCTTCAAGGCTCTTTTTCTTGAAGTTTTAAAGTTCAGCCTCATATACATGATCTGTTTGTTTTAGTGCCCTAGAACCTAATGCATGACATTCAATAAACTTATTACCTACTAAAGCCTAAAAATGGTTCTGTTTTAAAATACTGTTGAAGAAACATCAGACAGTTTGTCATCCTGTACCAGGAAAGAATGAGTAAGTGCTAAAAGTGGCTTCACATCCTTTCTATATATAGAAATCCTATTACAATTACCCTTAACTGTCCTTTGCCTTGCTGTAGTAGTTTCTTCTCTGTCCTCTGTACCTCCATAAGTAAATACAATAAGATGCCAGGGTTTGTTTGTGTGTATAAAAAGAAGAGGCAATCCTGATCCACTTTTAGTGTATATCTAATTTCCATGCAAATGTGTGGTATCCTTTGTTTCACAGTTTGTATGTGCAGTAACAGTCCTTGATGCTGTATCTATTTTCACATTTTGAGAATTAAACTGTTTCTCAGAGTATGTCCCACTGCCACATCTTGTGTTAGGAGTACAAATATTCAGAAAAGAGTCAGGCAGCATTAATAGCTTCAGGAAGCAAACCTGTGCAGAATTCATGGCCTGCATAAGGAATGAAGGTGGATTTTAGTGAATGACCTGCCACAGATGGATAATGATTAAAATAATCACCAGTGCATCTAATCACTTTTTTAGAAGTTCTTTAAAAGGCTTCTTTGTTGACAAAGTTTTTTATTCCCGTTGCTGTCAGTGCAGAGCCTGTTTCTTTCCTTCTGAAGATGAATGGTCAGTTAGCTGCTCATGACTGAGCAAGGCTCATTAAAGGAACACTGTCTAATCATCCACAACACTGCCTGTCTCTCCTTATTCTAAGCATATAATTTTGTGGAAATGGGATCAGAGATTAATTGAGTCAATTAGCAGCTAGATTTGCAGACAGTTTGGGAGACCTAAGATCTCCCACTTACTGTATTGATTTGTGAGCAAAATGGCATCTAATTTTCCACACTTCTAGGACTGGCAGGCATCCAGTCTGTTGTTCTTCTATCCTAATGGCTAAGAACATGCCATGTGATCTTTGCCAATAAGTTGCATTTCTTTAATCTTCCTTCTAAATGCAGCCATTCTATTTAGGTACTTGGGGGGTTGTTTAATATATTTTTCAAAAATCAAGCTATGTTGGTAAAATGCAGGCCCAGACAGGCTGAAATCTAAGACATTAGCTCTAAATCAGGAGTTACAGTGCTTACCTGACTGAAAATGGGCCAACTTCCATACTAATTGATAACCTGTAAATTTCTGGTGAATCGCTGCTTTTCAAGGAAGAGGACAAACTAACATTAAATTCCTCAGTGTGTATATATAGTTTGAAAGTTTAGGCTACTCCCTCTTCCCACATCTGGTCTCTGTCATTCCTTATCTTAAGGCAGAGCTCATGCAGTTGATGGATAGCTTCTGGCCATTGATAAGGACCCCAGAGTGTTCTCAAAGCATTCAGAAAAGCTCTGCTACCTTCTTGCTGGGTGTGCTTAGAAGTGCATGAGAACAATTTCATGAAGCTAAATACTGCTGCTTTACAGGTGAAAACTCTAGCAGAGTTTCTATTTAATCTTTTGCCTTCCATCCCTGATAATGCTGAAGTACTTCCCAATCGTTAGCAGTAAAGGATCCCTTATGTCTTTACAAGATGCAGAGGAAATCAATCATTTAATCTGTAGTTTTATTTGTGAAAATAAATTATGAGGAGCTTTGTGCAAGAGTAAATAGTTTTGTAATTACATCTGCTGGGTAAGACCACCCAGCCACACCATATTCTCCTCCTGCACCAGCAGAAAGTGTACACTTACTGCTGACTCTCAGCATTTCTACAGACTTGCTTGACCTAAAGTTTCAGAAAAAAATTATTTAGGTACAACTTTTCCTGTAAGCAGTGGAATATTGTGAAAACCAGCTATTTTGTTAATAAGAAAAGGTGTGGACATTCATGTGTGTCATCCTGAAAAATTAAAGCCGTCTGATAATGTTTTCATAGCTTTAGTTACTTTACCATGAAAGCCCTATAAACATAAGTTGTTTATCACATTCCTTCTAAGAAATGTCTTTTGATGGACATTTCTCATGACCAGTGTGCTTGGGAAGGTGGTAACTTAATTATCCAATCCCTGGTCATTGTTGAGAACCTATAAATACTGGAGTCAGAGAATAAAGTGGCCTTTTCCTGTTCTAACACTGAGAGACATTCATGTGAACCATTTAATATCCTTTAGCAACACATGCATTTTTAGGAATGACCATCACACATTTATTAATGTCTAAAATAGAAGTTAGTAAAATAGAAATAAAGGAAGGAGGAGAACAAACTTCAGTATCTGATTCAGATAGCATTTAAGTCATTGAGAAGTGGGTGACTGATCTGAATGGACTTTCACAGGATTGAAGGAACTTCAACTACAGAACTGAAACACCTCCAAAGTCATAAAACATGGTCACCTGCTACACCTACTGATATTTACTTCTGTTATTTCCTTGCAGATAACCCTCAGTTTGGAAGGGTAAGCAAGGCTTTTGGAAGCTCTCCAGCTCTAGAGTCTTTCCATAGAATAGGCTCTCTGTTGCTCAGATGATAACAGTATTTCTTTGCCTTTCTTTCAATTACTCTTGCTTCAGCAAGAAATCAGATCCTCAGTGTCCACCATTTTCACAAAGCAGCTTTTTGCTGTTCACATGACAAAAATGAAATTGAGAGTTTTAGTCTGCTTGCTTACTAAGGTTCTTTAACAGCCTTAATATCCACCTCCTCAGTTTTCCATCAGCAAGTACCACTATTCAGCAGAGTGGAGAACAGAGATATTGCCTGAAAGACAAAAACCACAAGTGATGCAAGATTGCACGAACCAGCTCACTAGCAAGCATCCTCTTTACCTCCAAAGAGCAGTTCAAAGCTCTGGACCAGTTATGCAGGCAAATTTTGATTCCTGGGGATTATTTAGTGAAGGCGGTGGGAAATGTGCTGTTGTAAGAAACCACAGCTTCCATTTACTTAGGGCGTGCAACAGATTCTCAGCTACTTTGTGTAATCAGATTTGCTTCTTTAGCTAAATCATGGTATCCTGTTAGCTTTTAAAAAAATACAGGAAACCTTGTTTCAAACCTGGCAGTTTTCTGCCTCTTCCTCATCTGTTAGACCAGATTACCTTCTTGCTATTTTCCTTTCAGTGGTAGGAAAGCATCTTCTCTGCTGGTTTCTCTAAATAAAATGCTTGTCACTGGCTCTTTTTTCCTCTTCTTTTCCTCCTGTTATCAGCTGCCCTTTTGCTCTCTGGCAGGCAGGTATTCTTGCAGGGGAGAAAACACTATGAGAGGACCACTAGGGAAATGGGGAACTTCCAGTGGGATCAAAGAATATGAGTCTGGTGTGGCAAAAGTTTTGGTGAAACTTGACCCCGCAGTTGCCATAGGACAGATTGCTGAGTAGCCACATATTAAAAATTGCTATTAGCCCCATCTTTCTCAAAAGAGAATCAGCAATTTTATGAAGAAGCTATCTGAAGTCTTGCACTATACTGAAAAACAGCAAAATGTTTTCCAAAATTATGCCTCTTGCAATGGAAATAAGATTCTTACTCCTAGTACCCTCCTATGTTTGTGTTGCATTTTTCAATACAAAATATTTTTTTTTAATTCAGTGAAGCGGGCTATTTTAGCTAAGATTTGGGGTTCTAAGGTTCATGAATACTAAATTATATTTATATAATACCAGAGTCACAGCAGACATAGAATATTACAGACAAAGAAGAGAACATCCTTTAGGTAAAGAGACCTCAGTGTATGAATAAAAGGTTCTAAACAAAGTGCAAACACTTCTTTCAGTCTCTTTAAACTACTCACATCCTCCAAAGCTGTAGCAAAGACCATAAACCTCAGGTATCTCAGGAAGTGTTGTCTTTTATTTCTATAGAGTGGATATTAGTTGTGGTTTACAGCATATGACCAAAGCCAAAAAACGCCACCTGCCATTGGATTTAGGTAGATATTTGTCACTGAAGTCCTACATTACTTAAAAAATACACAACTTAAGGAAGTACCTGGAGGAACCTAAACTCTTTTGCTACTTTCCCTTCCAGTTCAAATTCTCTCCTCTGATATACAAAGCCTAGAAAGGAGAAAATATGTGTTCCTTGTGATCACTTTAAGGGTCTCTTTTTAGAATCTGACAAAATGGTTTGGGGTGCTTATTATACCCCAAATTTTGTAAAATAAACCCATGTAACACAACAGAATTAAAAACCCCACTATGCTTTTTTTTTCCCATCTTAAAAGTATGCTGCTAAACACACTGCAATGAAAATGAGAGGCAAATTAGCATATCTGGCCACAGACAGTCATTCTCCGAAGAGCAGTGTGTTTAGATATAAATGATTACCCAGTAATGAAATAGCAGCAGTAGTGATGAACCTATTTCCTCAGTTCTAATTACATAGGCTCCAAAGAAGTCTAAGATGTGTTCCCTGAAAAGCTAATTATTCTACCAAGAACTCTTTCTGCATTACAAATAAATTAATCCCCACAGGAATAACTGAGATGAAGTAAATGTGACAATGTTTCTACCATAGGGAAAAACATTTGCTCCAGAATTTTTAACCATTCAAATACTGGAAAAGCTTCATTTGCCCTCTTGAAAATAAATACATTTTGATAAACAGTTCAGTTTTTGTAAGGTTCTTGATCTCTCTATTTGGTTATTCATTACAAGGGCCATTTTAGTCCCTTTTACATTTTCCAGGAGACATTACTTCTGGTTTTCTATCTAAAGTTAGTTACTCATTACATTTAAAGCATGTCAATAAATGCTTTAATATGGGGCTTTAATAAAAGGACTTTACAAAAAACAAAACAAAACAAAACAAAAGTCCTGGATCTGCAGCAGAACTGAAGATTTCTTCATATAATCTTAATGTAGCAATAAAAATTAATACAATAAAAATGATCCCATATGTAACAGCCTGTTGCCTGAAGTAAAAGAAATACTTATTGAGAGCTCATAGGCTCCCTAAAATCAAAAGGTGCAAAGGGGAAATTGGCACTTTTGTTGAAAGCCCTGTGTTTAGAGCCACACTGTATAGCACTAGATAAAGCTGTAAGACTGCTACTCTCCAAATGCTGCTATTTGAAGATGCAAACCAGGTTGTCCGGAGCTTTTCTTCCTGGGGTACTTTGTATCCTTCCTAAGATTAGCAGCAACACAGGTGGAAAGGGAGGGAAGGGGCAAAGTCCTTGAGGCTCACAGTACCTCAAATTTCCAACTCTAGCTCTGTTGTTAGGAAGAGAATGTACCCATGTGTCTAAATGGAGAAGCCAACAGATTCTAGCCAGGTCAGAGAGAATTGTCTTGTCCAGTTCTAGTAGCATCTTGAGACCCCTTCCCTTTTCTAATTTGTTTCTTTTATTTCTCAACTTTGTGCATGCAAGAAACCCAGCAACTCCAGATTTAAGTATGACATTCATAGCTACTGTATTCTTTTCTCTAAAGAGCTGGTTTATTTTAAGATAAGCTGAAAAAGTTTCTTGAGATACATACCCACCAACCCACCCTGCCACTGAGAGCAAAGGAGTGAGCAAGGTGCTCTTTTGACTTGTTATAAAAACCAAAATATTTCCATGGAAAAGTAGAGCCATCCAAAGCAACATTGTACTGCCCTAGTTACTCACTAAGAGCTGCCATAATATATTTTAACTGGGCAGGCTATAGAATGATCAGAGTGGTAAATGGATTCAAATATTTAAGTTTCAAGTGACAGATTGAGGAAGAGGGCTTATATTCATTGCATGTGATTTTGTAGTACCTAATTTTTGTACTTAGCATTGCAATGAGGGTTGACAGAACTAATCCAAACCCTTCACATAAAATGAAGCAACATGAAAATGAGAGGACATATGATTTATAAATTATGACATTATGCATAAGATTAGAGTTTTATGCCTAGAGTAATAAGCACCAGAAATATTTTATTTTAAACAGAACAAAGGGCATTTTTTTCCTCTGATGTATAGTTCTTATGGATCTATCTGGGACACTTGACAAAAGAATATAGAAAAGAAACAGTTTCTTGAGAGGCTGGAGCCTTTTCATGGTACTGAAATGCTGAACCTAGTTTTTAGCACAGCAATTTGACTAACATGAAACTTGAACTGAGATGAATGAGACTTCCATTCAGTTTTTTCTTTTAAAATCTGATCCCTATTTCTTAACTGAAAACCAGCAAAAATAAAGGAAATCAGAAATGTAATTGTGTTTCAGTGCATTAGAAATACAGTTAGTCCATAAAGAAATGTGTGTCATTGACTAGGTAATAGATTTCTCAGAACTAATGAATACTCAGGTTTCAGTCTGGTGGTGATGCAGTGCAGGAATATGGCAAGGAAAAAATAAACAAAATGCCATGTAGATATCAATTATTTGAACTGAAAGCAGAGGGAATTTTAAAAACAATGAATATGCTAGTGCAATGGCAGATGCAGTCTCATGTAGAAACAAACTTTCACTGCTTAGATTTAAGATGAAAATCACTTTACTTCAAACAGCGAAAACCTGTGAGGAAAAACATACTTGATATGCTCCAGGCTTAATCCAAAAAGCTGTTTAGTTAAATCCATGCAAGTTTTTGACAGACCTAACTGCCTTGCCTATGATTAACAGTCCACCTTCATTCCTCACAGCCTCTGACTATGGAGATCCTGATACCTCCAAAAGAAACTTTAGCACTGAAGGCTGCCAGGTAAAGTAGGGTGCAGAGGCACGTTTTCCTCAGCATCACTGCCAGCCACTGCAAATGTGCCAAGCTTGGTTGCTCTGCTTTACTTGATCCTTGTGAGTGGGAGAACCAAGTGAAGGTCACAGCCTTCATCTTCAAGGTATCTCCTCACTGAGACAAAAGATTTTGTTTACAAGGATGTAGAACACAGCTGACAACACTTCTCAGATGGAATGGAATAATACAGCTACAGCTCATCTTTACAGAGAATAGGACTGGCACAATCATTTTAAATACACATATTTAAATAAGAATATGAGACACCTACAACCTGAAATAGAAAGCTCATTTCTTTTACCTTGTCTTCTTACATGAGTATTAATGATATTGCTTAGTTAATGTATATGAATTTTCAAAACCAATCACTCAAGTACTCACTTCTATATCTGGGGAAAGGGTGGGAGAACAAACTGCCTCTCAGGCATTAAATACAGTGCTTAAGCAAGATAGTAAGGTACATGTCCAGTTCTGGGCTCCTCAGTACAAGAGAGACGTGGAGCTCCTGGAGCTGGTCCAATGGAGGGCTACAAAGGTGATTAAGAGACTGGAACATCTCTCTTATGAGGACAGGCTGGGACAGCTGGGCCTGTTCAACCTCGAGAAGAGACAACCAAGGGGGTACCTCATAAATGTGAATAAATATCTGGAGGGAGGGTGTCAGGAGCCTGGAGCCAGGTTCTGCTTGGTGATGCCAAGCAGTAGGACATGAGGCAAGAAACTGATGCACAGGGAGTTGCACCTCAATGTAAGGAAGAGCTTCTTTACTGTGCAGGTGGCCAGGCACTGGCACAGGTTGCCCAGAGGAGTCATAGAGTCTCCCTCACTGGAGATATTCAAGAACTGTTTGGATGCAACCCTGTGCCATGTGCTCTAGGATGATGCTGCTTGAGCAGAGAGGTTGGACCAGATGGCCCACTGTGGTCCCTTCCAACCTTACCCATCCTGTGATTCTGTAACTGATTTCAGTTACAATGAAAAATAAAGCCAGAAAACAGAGGAGATTAAGATGTAAAACTCTTGGAAGAAAATAATATGCAAAGTTGTTGGGATGGAGGAGGAGAAGGACAGGGAGGGAAGAAAAGGTGTGAAGAAAGCGACTGACAAAAGCACTTAAAATATCTTCCTTGTATTTCTCTGATTTCCTGCTTTCTGCATTCATTAGCTCTTCTTTTAACAGACATAAGAAGCATTTGACTTTGTATAACATGGAATGGGAGGAATAGAGTGAAGTGCCCTTGAACCTTTCTAGATGCAGAAATCACCTATGTCTTTCTTCTGTTTTTCAGTACCAGTTACCAAGAACAAATAAGTAATTTTTTGCCATCTCTGGTTGGGCAGTTCTATTAAAAATGGCTTCCTTTTATAATACATAACCCACTTTCTAAAAGAAAGGGATGGATGGCTCTGAACAGTGAGAAATTCCATCTTAACCTTGAATTTGTTTTGTTACTAGGGCAAGGCAGATTGCTAGTCTAATACTAAAAGCAAACAAAAAATTGTTTGATAAAATAAGTCATCTCTTTTCCATGGTACTTACAAGGGGAACAGGTTTGATAGTTAAGGAGACAGAAATTATCCCTCCTCTGAGGTACTAGTGGAATTTCTCCCAAAATCCCAGCTTCTTTATGACTATCCAAAGCATGCCCAGGAACTGGTTCCTGCTCATCTGTGCTTTGGCCCTCTTTGTGATGAGAGCAGATAAGGTGATCTTTGGCTTCACCCAGTGCAGACTTAGGAACTGACTCTAAAATTACTGATAGTGACAGTGAATACATGTAAGATTTACTGCAGATCATTAATTCCCTTATATATGACTGTGTAGAAAGGTACTCAATGTTTTTTAGGACAGGACCAGTATCTCGCTATTTGGGAAGTTCTGTGGCATTACACTGTGTCTCTGAAGCCTGGACAGATGAAATCTAAAGTGATTAATATTTCCTAACAAGAATTTATCACCTTAGAGTAACAGTTAGTGAAGAGTGAATGAGGCAAGAGACAAAATTATGCTGATGAGTGAAGTAATGTCTTTGAAGAAACTTGTGATTCTTCAGAGGTTAAATCAGTCAAGTGACAGGGATCTTGTAAAATCTTTATTTCAAGTGCTTACTTCCATCAAATTGTGATAAAAATCTGATAGGTGAAAGTTTACAGGATAGCTTTAATGGAAGAACAGCCTCTCTTCTGATACTTAATTCTCACATTTGAAATTCAAATTCAAAAGTATATAAGACAGAAAATATTTTTTTCCCATTTAATAAGCTTACATTATACTGTCAGGATGGCCAGGATGAGAGCCTAGTTGAAGCACACATTGCATTCTGTCTAACTTTAACCAGGTTTAGCAAACTTTTCAGTCCAACACTTTCCAAAAAGTAGCAGCAAAATTGGGGGTAAACAAAAGAAATAGATGAAGTAGAAATACTTCATAGGCATCACTTTTTACATATTTAGGTACTGGAAAAACAGAGATAGCAGTTATGTGTAGCAAATAAATAAGCTATGGATTTTCTGGAAAAGCATTCATTCTGATGATAAAATCTCTTCTTTGCCCCCCTTGCAATTTTAGCATGCACATTCTTTCCACTGCAGTAGCTGGTTCTTTGGTTAATGCCAGCAAAACTAAGCTGCTAGTAACTTTCCTCAGGTAACTGAACTAATTTCAGAGTAGCATTCATCTGGTCACATCTGCTCTTTGGCTTTTTGTATTTTTTATTTTTTATTTTTTTTATTTCAGAGGACTGGTAGGGCAAAAAAGCCATGGGGACACCTGGGAGCAGCTGCACCGTGTTGCCTGTGTGTGTTTTCTCCCAGTGCAGCCTGCTCCAGGGGCTGTGCTGGGTCCATCTCTGATCACTCCTGGTGAGTATCCCCCAGAAATCCTCCAAGCATCTCTGTTAACACCAACTGCTGGGGGAACCAAATATATTCAGGCAGTCTGTCCTATTAACAGAAATCATGATTCATTTAAAAGCACAGAGGTGAAAAGCAATTAGTATTAGTGATGATATCAAAGTGAAATTCTTCTGGAGAGGAAAGACTAGGAGAGAGAAACATTTTTCCCCTGATGTTTTTCAGTGATCTATATTTCTAGATAAAAATAAGTGATTCACCCCAAGAATTTTTGTCACTTGTTATTTAAAGGGAATTATCATGACTTGGCATTAGTTCTGAGGTATAATTCACACTGTTTAAAATAATAAATATGTAAGATTCTCTTGGTAAACAGATCCATAGAAAGGGCAGGCAGATGGAGGTCTGCATGCTGTTTTGTTATGTGCCCAGCATTACTTACATTTGGAACTACTGAAACCCTTAAGCTTTAAATCTCCTCTTTCTCTTATAAAATACTGTGAGATTAGGAGGTCTGCACTAATCACGTGCCAACAATAAAAAACAAAACCTAAACCCATTGTGGAGCAGCCAAGTCAAAGGTGAAGGTATTGCCCAAATCCTCAAAGATAGACCTTTAGTATATTTTTCCCTGCTTAATATGATTTGTAAAATACAAAGATAAAGGTGTTTCTCTGTACCCAATTATCCCCTGAGAATAATGCATCAGAACAATGAGCATAAAGAGAATAATGCATTAATTAAAAGGAACAAAAAAACCTCGTTAACCTGAATGCTTCAGAGTCTGGGATTCACACCCAGATTATCTCTAATCCATTGTGAAAACAAATATTCGTTTGCTTTTTTTTTTTTAAAACTTTTTCATCTTATGGTTGGGGTAGACTAAGTGCCCTGGGTGTAGATGCACAAAGAAGCAGACAATAGCAGATGAATCCGAGTTTGAAAGATATCTATTATAAGTTCAGTTCCAAGTTGGAGACATAACTTGTTCACATTTTTTTTTAAATATCACAGAATATTTATCTAGACTCTTCTGTGCCTAAATACTTTCCCCAGTTTTCTTATTTGCCAGGAAATAGAACAAGAAGACTCATGAAATATTCATTAATTTAATAAAAAAATAGGGTTTCGTTTCTTGAAAAGCTTTATTTCTGACATTTTCTAATAAAATGCTTTAATTTGATGTGTGGAAGATGCAGTTTAAAATAATAAAATATATATATACAACAAGGTCCATCTTACCAAGCTGAACAAAATGTCTATTTCATTCAGGATGAATTATTAAAGTTTTTCACTTTAATAATTTCAAACATGAAATTGAAAAGTCAAAATAATAATAAAAAAAATAGTATTCAAAATATCCCAGTGACTGTATTGATATTTACATTTCTAGCTTGCTTGGCTTAGTGCCAAATCTATATCCTCTTCTAAGAGATAAAAGAGAATATTTCTTAGAGAAGTGCTAATGTCAGTTCATTAGAGTCCTGTGACTGAAGGCCTTGAGCTGAATATGTGATACATTTTACCCTTAAAAAGATTATCCCCATATTAATTGAATTTCCTAAACATCCTTTAAGGAATATCACTATTATCTTACTTCTTTATTGAAGGCAAAGCCCATGAGTGTTTAAAATGAGGTCAATTTTGCTGTGTTAAGAATAATGATTATCAGTTATATTGAGGATAACACTATGCCACCTTATATTAACTACTTGAGAAGGAAAAATAGAATTAACAAGGTCTACTCTTCTCTGAGCCTAACTATGTAAGTATAATAAAATTTGATTTAAAATTTACTTTTTTTTTTTTTTTTAAAACTTATGAGCCAGAGGCTGTCTAGATGGCTGAAATTGGGAAGAAAAACTTTTAGTATGATTTATGTGCACTGAATGAGATGTGCTGAAGCCAAAAATTCTGTAAGTGACTCAGCTGAGTAGCATGCTCCAACTGTGTATGAGGTTCAGGGTAGTTTACTGGCCTCTTGACTAGTAAACATGACATGGATTCTGCCACATAGCAGGGCAAAACAGTCAGAATATTACAGAAGCCATCAAGGAAAAGAAGTGCAGCGCAGAATTGGTCATGGACTGAACATTCATTCTGGTTTTGGTTAAAGCATGAGCACCATTTAGATGCAGTTATCAGAACAAACAACTAGAAATGGATCCTGAACCCTTCTCAAGGTTCTCCTGTCCACTCCACACATGTTCTTGGGCTGAAAGTCAGCTGTAGGCAAAAGCTTCAAAGCCAAAACTAGTTTTCTTTTCAATGTGAATATCTCTATCCCCACCATACTCATTTCAGCAGAACACCAAAGGGCTAATAGAAAATGGAGGTCAGTGAGTTTTTAAACCTATCATGGATTTTCTTGTTCTTTTACATTGAAACAGTTTTCACTGGAAACTTTAAAAGCCAAGAGTCATCTGAAAAGCTGACAGTTTGAAGGCAGGAGTATCCATACTGTATAGTATATTAGAACCTGAAAGTGGAAAAGCTTACTCTCAGTCCCCTGTAAAACACACAGATTTTCAGAGGTACAAGTGCTTTCATCTTGCCCTTGCAGTTAAGAGACCTTGCCAGTCCTGAAATTCAGAAGAGGAGGTCTTGTCTTGGCCATGAAACATAGAGCACATGAACATTTAAAATGCAGTTCAGAAAAACTTCTCAGTAGGATTGGATCTGAAACCCATTTACATTAATTCCTGATTCAGAAATATATCTGTAAGTCTGTTCTCTCATTTAAAACTAAGGGTTTAGACCCAAGTATGTGATGAACATACCACAACAATAGTTACAGAAAACTTTCCAGAAAGCTCAGCTTTTTGGTCTATCAATCCTGAAACAGTTGCTTTGAGCAGCAGGAATTATCAAACATCTCAAGATATTCAGTTTAAAGACTAAGCTTTTGATGCCAGTCAAAGAATTGCAAGTGTCAGCATTTGGCTTATAACCTTCATAACTGTAACAAACACCTTGGAAATGTGACATTCAGAGCATAAATACTGACTTAACACAGGCATCCAGCATCACTCAGGATGCCCTTCTGGGCCCTGACTGGCCTCCAGCTCCACAAGGGCACAAGTCTTCTGATTCTCCAGTGTCACATCTGCAAGACTCATGCAGATGCTCTGGATACCCCACCAGGGCATCCCAAGTGATATTGGCTATCTACACTGAGGCAACTGAATGCAGTTCTCTGTCAGAAAAGAATGCAAGCAGAAGGATCCAAAGCTGATATCTCAGATCCATAATTATTTTAAAATTGTTATAATTATGAGAAGCTCACCAGTGATTTCAGAATGCTTCAGTTGGCAACTATTCAACTGGAGTATGCAAAGAGATTTTTCACATGTCTCCAATTAATTAGGCACTGGAAGTATTCATCTAAGTCTTCCCTCAGATGAGCATTTATAGAAAGGATAACATTTTGGTGCAATTCTTTTACTAACAGGCTGCTTGGGAAACTGCAGTGTTTTGTGAAAATTTTGGAATGACTGCTTCAAAACCTTGACAATATGTTTAGTCTGCATAAATGAGGGAAAACATATTTTGTTTTGTTCAGCATGCTCTGAACTTTCACAGTTACATAATTATCTGCTCAGATGGTCCCACAGTCTTATTTTGACTGAAAGGGAAATTGGAAATGTTGATAAAATAAACCCAGGCTGGAAGCTTGGCAGCTCTGCCATTTGTTGGAGAGAAAAAGACACAGGTTCAGGACTTTCTTTAGCATGTGATATTTTTCACTGCAAAACATTCCCTGACATGGTGATAGTTAGCTGCTACAAGGACATTAAAAATGGCTGAACTATGCTTTTCTGGTCTTCTCCTGAATAAAGATATAATTATGAGACTGTTGAGTTGCATATTGTGGGACAAACTAAGATGCTGGCAATTCATACCACCCAGAATCTGAATCAAAGTACTTGATCTGATTTTGAAATGAAACAGCCCAGGGTTTTGTTTCAAAACTTTATAAACTCTCAGGAAGTCTCATTTTTTTGTTTTTACAGTATCTTGTGTGTAAAACTAGGGTGTCAATGATTTCCTCTGCAAAAGCATTTTGCTGATACCAATGTTATGGGCTATTTAAGGCACAGTCTTGATGAATAAAAAAAGGACAGGTATGATTTGAGTCTTAACAAGTTGGTAAAATTAAAATTGAATGAAAATTTTCTATTTCTTGTCAAATATTTTGACAAACTCATCCTTGATCATAAAATGGATTTTAATGTGGGAAACTTTCTGCTGTAAATTCTTTGAAAATTATTGTCATTACTTAGTTCTGCACAAGCCTGTAAGTTTAAGGTGTACATGTTTATAGAAAATGTGGAACTTTTCCTTGCCAGCTCTTTGCCTCCACATCAGCCAAGACAAAGATGGTCTGAAAGTGTAACTGCCATGCATCTTTAATCATTGTGCTAGCAAAGAGTGAAATTTGCTTCTGGAGTTCTTGTTAAAGCATCTCACATCCCTTGTCCCTACGTGTGGATGCCATCATGGCACCCAAGGCAGCTGGGGCTCGCTTCATTAATTTTCCATGTGTGCATCAACATGTCATGTTTTGCTGCTTACAATTTCATCGATTGGTTCTTGACAGACAATTTTTTCACAGAAAAATCAGAACTGTCTCCTACTGCTGTAGTAATACAGAGGTAGGCTTTGGGCAGATCTGGAAGGGAACGCAGACAGTTTATTTTTTCTTGCACACAACCAGTGGTGTGTCTGCTCAGTATTCATGAATGGGTGCGAGGTAGAGCTTGATACAGATTTCTTAACTTCTGGGACTGCTAAAAAAGTGTATTGCTTTTGGCTCCTTGCATCCCAAGTTTCACAGTAAAACATCTCTGCTTACTTCAGTTCCGCTGGTTTCATAATTTCTCCCTTATCAGAGAGGCTGAACAAAACTGTCCAGGCCATGAGGCACTGTTAGCCTTGCCCATCCCTGCTCAGCCTCCCCAAGAGCCCCATGCCCATGGAGGAGCTCCTGGCAGGGTTCTCTCCACTCTGCTCAGGGCACAGGATCCCATGGCAAGCCTACTGGGGCCACCAGCTCTGCTGGGCCAGGCCCACCTGTGGTGCCACAGCCCAGCATGGCCTTGTTCCAATGCCTGGGGAGGTGCCTGATGACCACCTGCTCCTGGCTGGGGTGCCATGCTCTGCCCTGCTGAGCTTGAGGTGCCCTGACAAGGACCTCTAAACTATTATTAATGACTGAAACTAAGTCAGAAGGAATCCACATCTGTGTATGGTATTTAGTTGGGAATGCTACATCCTGGAAATGGTTTAACCTGCCATGGTCCCAGTAGATAATCACCTCAGTCATGTTACTGGAATACCAAGGCTACATACTGTTAATCCAGACTAGGCCAGGAATAAATGTCACTTTCTCACAAAACCCCTTGAGCACCCATGGTCTCAGAAGAGCACAAAAACTTTGGTTAAAACTATGTAATGCTCCTATATAAAGAAATTAAAGTTGAGGGGAATGGAGAATAGTAGAGTTGGGGGTCCTCTGGATATGAACTGAACACAACTTTCCAGAGGCTGGCAGCCAGGTCTATGTATGATGTATCTCTCAGTGGCTTTCTCTGGTCTATTGACTCTTTATGATTTTTGGATTAAGATTAGGAAAAGATTAGGTGAGTCCACCATGCCTGTGATGAGCAGACCTGCTGTATCTGTCAGCAGAAGACCCTGCCCAGGACTCACCAAGACACAGGCTGTGTTTTGGACTGCACAGGCCACCCCATGGCACCCACCAAAAACCTTCCTGCCTTCTACAGCCTTTCTCTGTAGACTTCTTGGGCCTTTATACACCTGTGCATTTAATATCAACAGAAAGATTTTCAGAATTTGAAGTCTGAGTATTTTCCAAGGTGTCAATCTAGAACCATACCATGTCCTTTCAGATGATCAAAACAGTTAACCCTGAAGACTGGAATGAAAGAACATTCTTTATTTCCAAGAAGAGCTCTGTGCTGAGAGCACTGACAACTTCATGCTGCATAGGACCTCTTTGGTTTTCCTGTGTTCCAGAAAGAAAAGAGCATTAGGGCTATACTTTCTTGCAGGTATTCATTATTTCTGTTGGACAGGGGATCCCCCGGAAATGTTTCTCTCTTCCAGTGCAGCCTGCAAACTGGCCTGAGTGACTTTTTCCTTACAGATATTCTGCAGGTCTATAGGAGATGTTTCTGGGTTAAAGACACTCTTTTTCTTAGATGTGCCTGGATTTAAGGGATAAAGGCTCACAGAACTTCTCATCTGTAAGTTTTTCTGTCAGTGGGACACAAATATCAGGGCTGCAGGAACACATCAGGACAGGCTTGTGCGGGACACTCCCCATTCCTCAGAGCAGAATACAGTTAGTTAACTTTAAAAATACAATCTGTTTTCATACTGCATAATGCTCAAGATTAAATGTGAATTTCTCATAGCTGTTAGAGCCTGGGGCAGTCACCAAGCCCCAGCTGATAAATGTTGCTTAAATGAAAAGACATTTTTTTGTTAGGCTCCTGGCAATTCAATAATGATGTGGACAAATCTCCAGCAGGGTAACTGCCAGGCTCTGCAAACTTTCAAGGAGTTTTTTTCAAATGTCATGGTAACAATAGGTCAAATCACTAATTTCCGGCTCAGAATCACATACCACAAGGATAAAGCTCATTTCCTTATAACTCCTACATGACACTGCAGAATTTCCTTTTTGATTTTGGTGATCATACCGGGAACACACAGAGCTGAAGTTAGAAATAGATATATAAATGATATATGATAAATGGCATGACTGATGAGCTTCTTTGTTTTGTGGTAACACCTTCAGAGCCTCTGACAGGATTTTGTCCTGTGGTGAGAGGTGCTATGGGCATGTAGCAGTAAAATCACATCTGCTCAAAGACTTTGCAGTCTCTAAAAAAGTCTTTGCAGTCAGAAAAGCAGTTTGCAGCACGAAGAACAATCTAAACCCTGCTCTACATCCTGATGAGTGAGGTATAAGAAGTGCCTTCAGTAAGCACGAAGGGGGAATACTTTATTTCACTGCTGTGTAGGCTCCAGCATTATAATTATATTATAAATGTCATGTCACGACACAGGATGTTATACAGCAACTTTGTTCATATATCCCATTGCTGGAGCTGGGAAAACTGTTCCTGATGAGCAAGTTAAATTCTTCAGCAGTTTTAACTTTTAGCATTAATCATAATGATAATAAAGTTCATGCTAATAGATGCATTCTATAATTTAGGTATCTAAATATAGCAGTTTCCTGAGGCTCTGACAGTGTGAGGTATTAGCTTTTCCTGACTGGTGTACTGAATGGGACTTTCTGTTGGGAGCAATGTGAATCATGGATTTAATATATGTAAATCCTTTCACGTCAAATCTTTTCATGGGTTACAACCTGCCTGCTCAGACTCACAATCTGTATTTGATATGGCTACGATAAGAAGTTCTGAAGTATTTTCTTATGGTGGCATACCATGAGGGGAAGGTTTGTTACATGTTACAGGGGAAAGGCAGAAGCTATGTGTTCCCCTTTGTAATACAAAATAAATGAAAATGAAAAACAAGTGTAATCTCTAAAGCACTATTATTTTAAATTTATGAATCATTAACTTTCTAGTACAATAAGAAATAAACATAATTTAATAGGCAAAGCATAACAAAGGGAACTGGAAACATCTTTAAGTGATTAAACAGCAGAGATCAGCAAGTTTCAAAGTGAGAAATTGTTTTAAATATATTTCTTTAAATTATTAAGTGGATTGCTTCCCTTATTAGCTTAAAATTTTTATTCCCCAGAAATTATGTCTCACTTTTGAAAGAAGACATATTCAGAGAGAATGTACATGATGAAAACTGGGAAAGGATGCCCAAACCTCTGCCTTATGTAAAGGCTATTGCCCAGCCAAAAGGAAAAAAGAACAAGCAGGTTTTTTGTTACTGCTATAATGTGCTGTTCCCAAAGAGGTAACAGGAATGTGTTTGCTGAACTTACAGCATGTCTCTGGAAAACAATAATCCCCTTTACTTCTTAATCTTAGTGAGAAAGTCTAGAGCTAAGAAGGAAGACCTAAATTTAACCAGACTCAAGAATTTAATCAATTTTGGGTAAATTTAGCTCTCCTTCCATGTAATCTGGTGGCAGGCTGGTGAGACAGCAACCTTATGACAGGATATGTACTACTGAAATAATGAGCTGGTGACCACAACCTGACCTCAGACTGCCTCTACATGAGCAACACTCTCTCCTGCATGCTTGTTTCAGTACCACAGAAATGAATCCAACAAATCTCACCTCCAATCTGCTGCTCATTATTCCTAACCAAGGGTAGCACAGGGCCTTCAGTCCCATGGAGAGACACAGATGCCACAGCTTCGAGGCACCTCGGAATTCCTCAATATGTATGGAGCATTGACCACTTCATGGGTCCTGCTAAAAGCAAACTTAGGGGCATCAGCACACAGCCTCTTTCTCTTTTTTTACATGCAGAAGACAATATTTCTATTCCAGTATATCCTCTTTTTTAAGGATGTGACCCAGCTTCACGGGGTATTTATGGTAATAATAACAGCAGGCATTAGCAGCGTTGCCTGGACACTCTCCAGATAATAAACAACGTATGGAATTCCTGTCGGCAGGCTTCCACTCCGGAGCCAAAGGGAGTTACCTGAGATGCCCACAAAGCACAGACCTACAGCTTGGTCAAAGGGGGGGGTATTTTGATAGGCCCTCCATGAATCATTAGGAAAGAGGATAGAAGAGCACAGCAAGAGCAAATGCTATGCTGGTGAACATACGGGTAAACTCTAGAAAACAGTCCCTTAATTGCTGGGGAAGGACAGGCAATTAGTGCCAAGAACATGTTTATTACTGTATGTGTGTACAAGAGTGCATCCCGGTATTCTGGCTGCTCTCCAGGACTCTCAAGGTCTGTGGGTAATTGTAATAGACACAGAAGTGTGACCTAACTACAGGTCCCATAAATTATCCTGTTGCATAATTTTTTAACATTTTATTTATGATTTTTATATATGCTACATATACAGTTAAAGAAAATATATTTATCCTATACCAGCATTTTACTAGTAGAAAGATCGGAGAATGAAATAATTTAAAAATCAAGGTCAGGGACAATTTTTTTCTTTTTTGTTATGATTACTTTGCCCATATTTACCTATCTCCCTATTTAACCTTTTAACTATTAGCTTTCTTGGAGAAGTCTGCTATGTATAAGTTTATTTAGTTTCCTCTAAGTAAGAAATTCTAAACAAACAGCTTCAAAAGTATTTTTAGTTCTGAATAGGAGTGGTCCAAGTTGGAATACTATTTTAGGGTGATCAAAACCCAAATGTAAAGCTGAGATTTTGAAAATTATCAAATCTGAAAAAAATATGAACTACCCAAAAACCTAATCTAGAACTGAATTTTGTGTTATTAGATAAGTTACAGGTATTTCTATTTTTCACCACCAAAATTTATAAAAGTTAATTACAAATTCTCCTTTCATTTTAAGGTCTTCTTCTTTTGAGAGAGAGAGAGAGAGAGAGAGAGAGAGAAATCAGAAGTGGCACAAAGATTTTTTCTTCCTTTTTTTTCCTACAAATTTACCAGAAGTTACAGAGGCCCTTTTAAGCAGAACTACATTAGCATGCAAAACCTTTCTGTATCATAACCCCTCCCCATAAAATACAGTGCTCTGTATCCTTCTGAGCAATGTAATGTGAACTTTGTAAGACATAACAGTGCTACATCAGTCAAAGCCTCAGTTACAACATAGGAACTCAGTTTGATCTAAATTGCCTAATAACATAGCCAGTGGAATTTTGCCCAAGCTACACTGATCATAAGTTTCCTTTATAGGTCATAAACAAACTGTTCTTCTTTTGTCCCTGAAGTGCTTGATAAATAGAATAGAAATTAGTCTGTGAAGGACTTCTGTGATGCGAATTGACAGATATAACTGGAATGAAGTCAGGATCTAGTGCAGGCTCCATAAACATAGTATAAATACAGTATAAATGTAGTATAGTATAAATGTAGATTTCTGATTTCACATTAAAATCTGTCCATTCACAGATGAGGGCCAGCATACCTTCAGAAACAGGGAGGTTTTGTCTGTAGGCAGAAAATGCGTGGGGAGGAAGTGCCTGACAGAATATGTTCTAGATAAATAAGGCAAGGTGGAGAAAGTAGGAGATTTGGGACAATGACTTCCTAAGGCAGGAATGAAGCTCAAAGTACATTCAGCTTGAAGTCAACCTCCAACCACCACTTCATGAATGGTTTGAGCTTTACCACATTTATGTGAATCCTTGTAAAAGTTTTAGCATCTGTGGGGATCCAAAGTAATCAAAAGGAGCCCAAACCCACGAAACAAGAATTTGGTATTCCATTAGAATAAGCTTTGATCTAACATGTCATTGATTTTTCCATTCTTCAATTTTCTAATGCTGTTTTTCAGTTTTAATTTAAATATGATCACATTTTTAATGGCATTTACTTCAAATGTTGTTACTAGCAATATCAGCAAAATGAGGTATGGGAATGATGATAGCAATATGGATTTTGAACTGATAATAACAGAGTACTTTTATATTAGGCTATGCAACAACAAGAGAATAGTAATCAGTCCTTACTACAAGGTAGTTATGGACCTATGCCATCTCTACTGCATTTGGTTTGAGCAAATTTTTTGGTTTTGCTTCTTTCACTCTAAAATAAATAACAATTCTCACACTGTGTTTTCTTATTGCAACAAATTTTTGACTATGTCTTTATATCACAGCACCTGAACTCCTCTGTGGGTGCCACTACTGTGTAGCCAGTGCCAACAAGAAACTATGATGTGTTTCAAGTCATATGGGTGACTAAGAATGGGTTCTGAGGGTCTTAGGCCAAATAAAGAAAATCATAGGTAGCTTCCTTTAGTTTGTCTCAAAAACCTGCGGCAGGACCCAAGAAGTTCAGTCCATGACTGCTATGAAAACTCTTTGAAAACTCCACAGATTATGCAACTGAAAATACAACAAAACCTGCTATATCCCAAAGGCAGGGATTTCTTCTAGAATTGTCCTCTGAAAACATTTTGTGGAATTATCTTGAGAAGGTAATTCTATACTGTGATAAACAGTTTGTGGATGCAATTCATGCATTTGTTAATGCTCCTGCTCAAAACCCAGATATTCCTCATTTGCTAAGGAATCACTTTGATACCAATGCATTAGCCTGGTGTCACAGAAATGCATGAGAGCCCTGGCTGAATGAATTTTAGGTGGATAAACATGTCTCTGTAATGTCTGCAAAGACACCTTACACCTAGAGAGCATTCAGTGTCCTTACCCCATCAAATGGGCTAACAAATCACTGCCCTGCAAAGAAAGAAGCAAGCCTGGAAAAACTCTGGGGGGAATGGGCAGAGCGGCAGTGTGCTGCATGAGTGCTCCAGCTCTTCAAAGGAGATTCAGGCTTTAACATCTGCTTCCTCCAAAGACCTCCTGGGTTTGCACAATTTAATCCAAACCCAGAATTTCCCACTCCAACCTCCCCTTTTTGTTCTAGCAACAGTAACTTTCTTATATTTTCTTTCAGCCAGAAAAAATCCGTGTCACACAATGTGCTTTGGAAGGAAGAAGTTCTGACTGCCGAGAAGGCAAAATTCAGGAAGGAGTGGCACCTCCAGCTGTTAAACCCAGTCAGTCTTCTGCCCTGTAAATACTCTACATTCCTGGCAAAAAAAGGAGCACCACCACCCAATTCCATGCCACTAAATAATTTTTTGCCTTGCAGTAGTTTATTCTGATGTATTACAGACATGAAATAATTACTATATATATATACTAATATATATATTAATATATTATAAAATATACACAAGAGAGCAATGTGACAGTCTAAAAATACATGGCACAGGGCTGGCAGTGAGAGATGGTATCTTTTGCTAGATCAACCAGCACAGTGTTAAAAAGGACAAGATATTGAGAGAAAAAGTATTTTTTTTTTTTCTGATGACTTGATATAACCTTCTTCTCAGCCTCTTAAGAACTTCTGTAGCTAAAATATATTTGCTTAAGGATGACACTGTTTGTTGATATTAAATATCATGTTATACAATAGCTAATTCTACAGACTATTTAGTAATGCATCATGTTGCAACAACACAAACAAGAACAAACATTTAATAAAACACTAAAAATCAAAGTGACTGTACATTCATCCTGCTATTGCCCCGATTTAATCAAGTTTTCCACTATTCTTACTAGTTCCAAAGGTTTTCCTCAATGTTTCATTGTATTATCTCAGATTGTGGTTGAAGACTGAAGTATCATAAAGAAAATAAAATAAGAAAGGAGGAAAGATAATATTTTTTGAAACTGTGGTCAATTATTCATCTGGGTCAGCTCTTGCAATGAATGATGTCACGTAGATCTCACTTAGCAACAAAATACAAATAGAAAATCTTGTTCCACCAAATGCAAAGTACTGCAAATTATGTAGATAATGAGTTTTTAATGACTAAGTTCACTTTGTGCATAGTCTCAGCAATGTCCCTGTAAATGTTGTTTACGTCATGAAAAGGGCACATTAAGTACAGTTTACCACTCTGCACTCCCTCCCTGCACTTACAGTAACACCATTAGAGAAGAGATTTAAAGATATTTGAAGCCTGTTGTAATTATCTCACATGAAAGAGAAGTTTTATATCAAAATCCAGTGAGAAGGGATATTTCAGTGACAATGTAAAGGCAAAGTGCTACAAAAGACCT
This sequence comes from Cyanistes caeruleus, assembly GCF_971803275.1. Taxonomy (NCBI): domain Eukaryota; kingdom Metazoa; phylum Chordata; class Aves; order Passeriformes; family Paridae; genus Cyanistes; species Cyanistes caeruleus. Next base: position 32,587,334 of record NC_141701.1, read on the forward strand.
TAGTATTTCTTAAGGATTTCATCCTGCACGTTAAAAGGCTACAATTTAATTCCAGGTTACAACAGAAATTGCAGGTATATAAAAATCAAAATGGTTCATTTTGCCTGACTTTCAGTTTGCTACTATACAACTAATTATGAACATCTAGCACATTTTTTTTTTAGAAGGAAAAAAGGACGTACATACAGAAATTTGCTTAATAAGAAAGAAATATGGAGAATACAAATAAAATTTTGAGTTGCCTCACCATGACAGTAATTTTAAACTAGTTCAGTCAATTTTATACACATTGGTACGATCATATGAAATCCATATGTGATTGGAAATCAGAAGCATTTAATATATAACTATATATTTATTTATCACAATAGGGCTCTTCATCGCATCTTTCATTATGAAAATGGTGAGTGCATTGTGAACACACTGTTTTTTATTGCTTGCACTCTGTGTTTTTAGAGAACATTTGCTGATTTAGTCAATTTAAAAAATCTATCAATTTCAGCAATAGCAAGGTCAAAGTACTAAATACCCTTGACTAAGTATAGTGACTTCATAAGTGCATGATGATAAATACAGCAGTATATTATGAAATGTTTTATTTAGACAGAATTAAGCCATTTTGTTTTAATTTCTAATTCTTATTTATGGCATAAAGTTTAAAAAAAGGAGAAAAATTTATTTTTAAATATATACTTTTTCAGAATTTTTCAAGGGTAAAAAGTCAGTTTGTGGTTGTGTTTTTTTGTTGTTGAATTTGTATTTTTCAATGGGAAAATTCTCTGTTTCAAATTTCCTAGCGAGCTTCTGTGGTAGATTACATAAAAACTATGTGACAACCAGTACTCTTTTTCTATGGCAATTTTGCAGGTTATGACCATGTTATATTTCCCTGTATATTTACAATGAAATATATTTATATTTCCTTGTATACTGAAGAAAATAAGAGAAAACATTTAACCCTAATTGCATTTTCCCCAGTAAAATATCTGAAAGTTTATAAATGTCTTTGCCTTGAGACATTATCACAATACCCAACCTGTTTTAAATGGTTAAAATTCTTCACCATGTCTTGGATTTACTGATCCTGGTTTCCAAAAGTTGCTGTTTTTTTATTTTCACATGACCTCATTATCTAGTGATCACTGGTTTCCTTTGCTGGGATTTTTCACCACTTCCATCCAAGCATGTTTTTCCTTACAAAACACTTTGCCAGTGTTCACTGCCACTTTGTCAGCAATTTGAAAATCCCCATTCAAACCCTAAAAATAAACCCAAGGAGCCTAAAATTTTGAATAAAAGTTTCTCAAGTAGCCTAAAGTGAGCAGTAGGGTGTCCATACTGGTTACATAAAAGAAACTGAGAATGAACTCTTTGTTGATTGCTAACACATTGATAAAATTTGCTATCTGTGCTCTCACCTCACTCCATCCCTGTGGCCACAGATGATTGCTTAGTCATAAACCTTTTGAACCCAATTAGCCACCACAGTAATTATCAGCAGTCCTCATAAACCCCACTAACTCTGTAACAATACACCAGAGCCAGTTATGACAGACTTTGTAATGATGAGCAATACATGCAGTGGTTTTACCCCACACTTGAAATGTTCTTTTTCAAATGCAGACAATCCAAGCCACAAAAGCAATTTTGCGCACAAAAAAGCCAGTATCACCTAACTTGGGCAGAGTGCTAGAGCTGCAGCAAAAATGTCATCTCTGTTCCCCTGGGAGACTTGGAAATCATCACATTCCTGCAACAGCAAACTCAAATGTTCATCTATTTTATACTGGATGCTGTGAAGTCCAGTTGGTTGACAAATTACAGATTTGTATTGATTTTCTAGTCCTTTTAAAAGGCTCTACCAGAAGTATTAGTGTTATGCCACCTTTAAATTAATGACATACTAGTTTTTATAGCCTACGTCTATCCCTAACATAAAAAAAATGAAGACCACAGAAAGAGCAAGTCTATTTACTTCTGTACAAAGAAAAAAAAAAAAAATAGTAGTCAATATTTTGACTGGGCCTGTGAAGAATAACACAAATAAGATTATACAAGAAAAGAGATCCCACTTGATAAGACGGTGGATTTGTGAAATGATATACCATGGGTCAAATCCATTAGGAAGAAAAGGAAGTCCCAAGAATTGGCTGGGGCAAAGACTGAACAGCATTCATAAATTAGCTGATGCTTAAAACTGTTATTCATTATGCTCTATTTATCAGCTTGTAAAGGTTCCCATTTTAATTTATAATAACAGTCCTCTTAAGTTATCACCCTTCTGCCACTTTTCATCACATTAGAAAATTCAGTTTTGTATACCTTGTTCTCCCACAGAGAAGCAGAAATTTATTTTCTTTCCCATCTTTTGATTACAATATTCATTTTTGCCTAGATTCTCTTGACTTTTATTAGTGCAGTAATTTACTGGAAAACTCTCCACCACCTCAAATCTATGCCCATGAACACCATGCTACATCTTGATTTGTCTTCTTGATAGCAGAATACTGATTTCAATTTCAAAGATAAAAATGCCATCCCGTTTGATTCATCAAGTGGAATAAAGCCCTCTTGCTGAGAAAGCCATTTGAATGAGGGTTAACTGTGACCTGTGCTCCTCCACAGTCCTTGGAACATCTGGCCATATGGGCTGTAAGCAGATTAATCCAGTGCTTTGCACTCTCCTCCTTTAAACAGCTTAAAGGTTGCTGTTTAAATAGCACGGCATGCAATTTTTTTAAAAAAACATCAACAAATATTCTAAATAACTGGGACCAGATAAATAAACTCTCTCCATGGGAAATTTTCAGAGGACCTAAGAACCAAATTATTTGGAAATTACTTGATTTTGTTGTGATCTTATGTTTTAACTTGATATATCTAAATTTAGTCTTTCCCAAAGTTGTCAAATCCTATCTAGCTAACATGATTGATCCAGACATACAACTTCCACTACTCCTGCTTCTGACAATTGTAATAGACAGTTTTAAGGTCTGGGTAAGAGAGACCTACAGTAACACCAGTTTGTCTGGATGAAGCCTTTATGCCTTGGTGAAGTGTCCCTCCCAGGGTGCTGGTGGCAATGTACTTTTAACTTCAGCTGTGGCTCCAAAAAGCTGGAAAGTTCACCCTCCCAGCACTGACCACCCAGCTGGTGCCTGTTAGTGCCCAGAGCATAAGCATCTCTCTTGACATGTCCTCTGTGGTGCAAGCAGAGGCAAGGCTCCGGCTGATGCTTTTGGCTGCAGGAGCAGTTGCAGCCAGACTGTACTGATGAACCAGAGGTCATGTGGAGGACACAAATGCAGAGGCTTTTTTTCTACCTGTTTTGGTTTTTTTTTTTGTTTTTTTTTCCCCCCAACAGCACAATAAATTTCTGGTGCTAAAACAACAAATACTTTAATTTAGTTTTCTTAAAATTTATGTTTTCGTGGGTTTTTTTTTCCCACTGAAAATTGAAACTTCCTCATAGGTGGAATATTGGTTATATTTGAAAACAGGAAAATCCATTTAATTTATTTTAAAATTAAAGGTTTCACACAAAAATAATTATTTTAAGACCAGATCAGATTGAAGGCAAGTTCCAAGCCATGTGAAGTAAGTACTTTTTATCCCATCTCTGTTTCTAGGGTTTGCTTTGGTAAAAGCAGAAACTAAACTCCACAACCCCAAATGTTTGATTTGTTTGAAATTGTACTTTCAGGTTTTGTGATACATCTGAGTTCATATCTGTTTCTTGATTTCCAAGCACTTCATCTCTCAGTTCTTGTACTTCATAGTTACTGCACTAGAGATTTAGTTCTTTATGCTTTGTGTGTTGAGCATGATCAACCCTGGCCAGAATAATTGTTTTCCTATGTGAGTCTGAAGTTGTCCTCTTCACAGATGTGGGTGGTCACTGAGGCTCTGCAGACAAGCTGAAGTCTTATTATCTTCATTTTGCGTAGCTACTAATTTTAAAGTTGTCCATCATGATTAGTTCTGGGACTAAATCCTGTCAATTACCAACCATGGTGATTTCAAGGTTGTCTTGCTAACCTTAAAGAGAGAAACTGAGGAAACTGATGATATCCTCTGAAAATATAAGAAAAGTTTCTGAAGTTGGAACTCTTATTAACATGCAGAGCAGCACATTGCCTATTACTCTGCATTCCTAGTTAATGGAGAAATTATTATCAGATAGCACTAAGTTAAGAAAAAGAATGATTTTTTGATTGAGTTATTGAACTGGCTCTATTAAAGAAAACTCCATCACTCAGCTGACAATCCTTGCTCCTCATTCTGTTGTGCATCCTCTAGGAGGGGACCTGAATGAGAGCAGAGTGCCAAGGCTGAGGACAGATTGCACTGGAGACTGACTGCAGCAGCATTACCACAACTAAGGCAGTGTTTTAAGGACTAGATCTCACCTCTTGCTTAAGCTGTAGCTATTGTGTACACCAAAGGGCCTTTCAAACAGGAAATGGCAGAAATTCTCAAATTTTGGGCTCATGATACTACTGACAGTACTCCACCAGCCAGCTCAGGTCAGATGAGTGTGTGATGCATGGTCTTTGTGGATAATTAACAGCAGACTTTTTGAAACACCAAAGGCCCAAACAACTTTTTATTTCAAACAAATCATATGCAGCATAGGACATAGGAATTCTTTATTCCTAGACCATGATAGAATATAAGTTTCCAGTTCTTTAAAAGTTTTTGATTTTAAATTTCTCCCATTCCATCTGGGTTGAAATTAAGACCTTTCTAGTGAAAGCCCAAATCTCAGAATATCATAAATTAGGATCTTCATCTAAAATGGAAGATAATCAGCATGAACCTTCTTCAGCTCCCAGTTTCTGCCAGAGATTTCCATTTTACCAGCTGAGTTGGGATTCCTGACTACTAGATTACAGACTTGGTATCTCTTGCTGTGCCCTAGTAGCTACTCAATTATTTAAACATGGAATAGCTCCAACAGATGCTATTGCAAGAAACACATTCTATAACAGCACAGTCAAGGCATTCATCTGGGACACTGGAAACCAAGGGTCAAGTCCTTTTACCAGAGAGGTTTAAAATCTTTATACAAAGAATTAAATTTATGCTAGACACATAACACCACTGGGTCAGGGGAACATAAGTTCAGGACTATATTCTGTCCTAGGATGGAATTAACTCCACCACCAGTCATTGGGAAAATAATTTAACTGTTGAATTTTGGCAGAAATAAGCTCTTACATCTTATAAAATGGCATCCTAAGAAGCAATGGAGATCCTCCCTACTCAGTAATGCAAAAGTCTAATTGACAGTGCTACAAACACTGACAGATATTTGGTATGAAAACCAGATATTCTGTGGAAGTGCAGAAGTTTTATTAAAATAATAAGGTATAAAAGCAAATTTCAGAGTTCATGGTGGTAGTTCACTTTTTCAGCAACTCAAATAGAGTCTTTGCAGTGCAAACAACAGACTAAACTGCCTTGGAACTGGATAATGAATCCAATATTCTTATTGGGGGAGGGACTCCTGAAATGATGTAAGTCCAGTGAAGATCTATGCAGGTCAGATTTCTTCACACCTGTTAAGAAACACAGCACACAGTCCCCTGGCAATCAAACCAAACCTCTAGAAATTCAGCTGTAGTCACTGGGGAAAATACATTTGCCTTCAGCTCATAGTGAGAATGCTGCTGTATTTCCAAGGCTGCTAGGAGTTGTGGTGGTGTAACTCCCCTCACTTTGGGAGACTTTCAACATACTGATGTTAGAGCTGCGGGCTGTAAGTTTTGTGTGGCTCTCAGGGTGTGCAGGAGCACTGGATGAGGCTGGAGCAGCATTCATGAGCTGGGGACCAGCAGTACAGCCACTGCCCACCCCAGTACAAGGGACTGCATCTGGACTGGCCACTCCCAAGGCCCCTGAAACCTGTACGAACTCAGAAGAGCAGGCAGATGGAAAGCACAGAATCACCCCATATGAAAAGCCCTGATTTACAACAATTGGATGCAATTTCTTCTTTCTGAAACTCAGTGGTTTCATGGTATGAATGATTCTCTGACTACTAAGATAAGGCCTTTGTTCAAATTGATACCCTGCAATACTTTATATAAACACTGTTAATTACATATTTGCCCTGTATATCAATTTTGTCTGTGCCCACAGATTTCCTTAAAAAACAGAGAAATAAAACTTAACACAGTTTTCACATACATCACCAGCTGCCTGTCTGATTTCTTAGAAGGGAACAAAAACAGTGTAGGTGACAGTCAAGACAGGCAAACTCAGTCACTCCCAAATCATATTTACCTTCCATCACTGCCTTTTCTTTTCTGATTCATCTATAATGAATACCCTCCTCTCTTCATTAGATCCTGTTACTGTTTCTATGTCTACAGTAACATAATCCACATGGTTTAAAAACACAATTCCCTATCTCTATTTCTTTCCCTTTATCATTAGTATAATTGGGGTGAAGCTTTTCCCACGAGACCAACAGATAGAGTTTGCAGTAACAAGGTACTGGGGGAGATTAAAAGCGAAAGACCTTTAAGGCAGGGAGGGGGAAACACGCTGCAGCAGCTGTTCAGATGAACAAGCCTGGCTTTTGTGAGGCTCTGAGCGCCTGCTGCTGCCACGTTACACATGAAGAACTAAATGTGATGCCCAAAGGCAGAGTATGTGCATTTGACAAGGTAGGATGCCTTCCCCCACCTGGGTGCTTTCAGGCACAGCAAGAACAGGGCCAGCTCTTGAAAGCCACATGGCAGCAGCTTTTCAGCCGCTGCTCTTGCTGCCTCTGGTTTTCAGGAGAGAACAAGAGGACTCAGTGAGCCCCTTCCTCGTGGCTTTCAGAGATAGCACTGCAAGAGATCCACATATCACAAGAAAGACAGGAAAAGATTTGTAAAAGAGGGAAATTGTTAGATTTCTATACTCTTTAAAATAAATCTGCACGGTGACTTATCTTTTCCGGGATTATTTTCACAGCCACGGATTTTCCTTACTTCTTCACTAAGTGAATATCCAAAGCAAGACTTTAGTACTAAGACATATGGAAATCAAACAAATCAAGATCCATATAAGCTAGCGTCCCCTGGTTGACCTGTCATGTGTGGAAAGCAACATAATCCTCAGATTTTGGATTGCATCCAGTCTGTAAAAACATGTGGACTGTGAGGAGAGGATTGGGAGGCAGGCTGAGCTGCAACAGGCAGTAGATGTGGACACTGCTCAGCAGTGCCCTCAAAGAGCTAAGACCCCACAAGCCTGTGGGATACATCCCTCTGCACTGCTGCTTCTGTCCAGTTTGGCTTGTGAGAGAAAGCCTTGAAACAAAAAGCAGCTCTCTGCTGTGAGATCAGTTACTGTCAAATCCCATCAAACCCATAATGGGCAACCTCGAGTCTCATCTCTGATGCCGGGTGTTAGAGTTGGCAAAATAGCACTACAGCACGCGTCCTGGTATTTATTTCTGCCAGCTGTGCTCTGTTTTGTAGTTTGGGGAAAGAGGATAGAGCTCTTAACTGGAGTTTATTTCAGTTCCTTTGCCTTTCTACAACAGAATCCAATATGAACAGTAAGCATAATTTGAAAACTGTTTAAGAGGAATATATTACAGTAAAGTTATGAAGTGGTCCCTTCTCAATATATTACTGCCTGCAATTTGACAGCATTTGATAAAGCAGTAGCTGTCCCTGTTCCATTGCAATGTATATGCCTGTATCCTGCCTGTTACAAAGAGAGGGCTGGCTCAATCTGTTTGACCTCTGGCTCTGCCAGAATGCCAAAATGCTGCTGTGAGCATCAGAGGAACATGCCAAAGGTGAGACTAAGAAATGCTGTGTAAACCAGCAGAATACAAGTGCTCTGGGCCCTGTGAGGGAGGTTTGCTCTTTGAGCTGCTCACATTGCCCGTGGGTCTCCTCCAGCCCAGGCACATCAGAAACTGGGGCCAGGGGCCAAGTGCAGCCCAAGGCAGAGCTGGCAGCTGAAGATGCTGAGGAATGCACTGGACCGGAGTCCAGAAAGGCAAGAGGCAAGGCCTGTCTGTCCCATCCCCTAGAGGAGCCAGGAGAAAATCAAGGAGCAGAAATGACTGTACTGGGGAAGAGTGAGGGACAAGGCTGGGTAGCGAGAGGGGTACACAGCTACTGCCAAGAGACACTGCAAGCAGACGAGGACAGGTGAGGTTATTGATTCCTCTATTAAGTGAGCAGGGCACACATTTAGTAGTTGGATTTAACAGACCATTTCAGTGGAAGAGCTGGGCTGTGGAGCTCTGAGCTTGGGCAGAACCTGTTACCTGAGCCAGAGCCCATGCTGCAGTAGCAGAGCGAGGATGACATAGTGAAGGAGGAGGAATACAGCTTCAGCAACATAGCTCTACTCTGCTAACCCTGCCCTTGCTTATGGAGGGCTGGAGCCTGCAACTTTTTTGGCAGAAAAGGGAAGAGTGCTATGAGCCACCTTCAGCTCCTGCCTGCCTTGCTCCACAGCCCTGCAGCACAGGGGACATGACCATCATGCTGTGGGACAACCAGGTCTTCAGTGAGGCCATGCTGCCATTATCCTTCAGAAAAATATACTGGGACGTGGACCAGTAGCATACAAACACATTAGGACAACTCTTTTAAAACAACCTCACTTGAACTCACCTGCATTTTTTGCCTTTTGATACTTAACAAAGATCTCAGATCCCTTTGACTCCCTCATTCCAACTCTTTAAAGTAATAAACCCTCGAAAGACAAGCACAAGAAGGAAAAGGTTCCTTCATTTAAGAAACCCTGCACAAAACACTACCTTACTAACACAAAACACAAAACACCCTTAGAATAGTTTTCATGTAAGATCTAGCTGAAAATGGCAGAATTATATAAGCCCTAGTGTAAGATTTTTTACATTTCATGGAAACACAAGTACAAAACAGCATATTTGTTATTCATTACATGAATCTCCATAAACCCCCAAGTCTTATAAAATGTAATGTCAGGAAAAAATCTGATTAAATGATGCTGTTCTCCCTCAGGGAAAACCTACTTAAATTAGAAGAAATTGTGTTAAAGCCTGCATTTCCTGCTCCATTTCACCTTATTTACCATTTCAATAAATTTACGCTAGGCTAAAAAATTGCAAAAAACACTGAATGTCAGGTGAACACTAAAAAATATATGCATTTAATATACTCACCTGTTTAGACTTAATGCTTTTCAGTTGTCTACTTTCAAAGCTAAAGTATTTTCTCTGGGCTTAGTTTTGTCATCTTGACATTTTAAATAATCTGAATATTTAGCTACATTTGTCTCTGGCATAACTGGAGCTTCCTGCTTTAATTTTGGTCAAGAATAGCCCTTGAAGTGGATAGCTAACGCTATTTTGAAACTACATTCAAGTATTCTCAAGTATTAAGTGTGAAATTTGACTCTAGATTTAAAAAAAAAACTTTGGTTACCCTTTGCAATAATTGCATCAGTATCCATTTAACTTTCATATAAGAAGACAGTTTTATTGTGAGTGATTACATGATTACTGAGAATATAACTGAAGATTATCAAATAATAACAGATATTTTGTCTTTGAGTTTGTGTCTATTATGCAGCTGTGGATTCTAGTGATTCTTCTCTTGCTGCTCAAGTTGCTACTCTGCCAAAATCTAACCAGCTTTAAAAACACTAGCTAAATTCATACCTTAGACCACTGACACACATATAGAGGTAGTAAGAAATCAAGCATTACACTTGTCTCCTTAAAATACGGGTGTTCACTTTGTGTGTCCTGTCTCATATGCTGGACTGCAGGAGAATGTGTTGCACTGTATGAAGTGTGTGACATCTGCTATGGCTAACAGACATTAATGAGCTTGCACATGTGTTCTCCCTCAATTTACTGGGCTCATGGCAAAACTGTGAAGGCTGATGCAAAGGCAGATTTCATTGAGCTGGAGGCAGCTCGGGGAAAAGCCCATTGAGTTGTCTTCTGTCAGGGTAGGGGGTTAGTAAACAGACAAGTGCCAACCATCCTGTCAGTTTAGCAGATTTTAGTTTTCTCTTAAACTCTCACTTAGCCTGTCCCTCCCAAATTCATGGTTCCCTTTAAACTCTGTTCATATTTTACTGGTGAAATTTTGGGTTGCTCTCTAGACTCATGAATCTGCTGCAGGGAGGGACAAGGCCATGCAAAACTCCTGCTGATGCAAGACCTCTTTTGCAGCTTTAATTATATCAAGATACCAAGAATATGCACTTCTGGGCAGTGATTTTCATTATCAGAATGATTTCTAGACTCAATGAGTTTTTAATAGATTTTCAGTTTCTTGGCCACCTTTTTGAACACCAGGGAGGGGCCATTCGAAAAAGAACATTTTTTAAAAAGGCTTAGACATTGTTCAAACACTTTTCAGTGTAAAAAACTTACAAAAAGAAAAATGACATATCCAACTTTCTCTATCCACTGACTGGTAAAAATAAGAATTCAATAGGAAAGCAAAAAATCAAATAATTCCTTGCTTTTAACTATTCAGAATCTAACTTTCATCCTGTACAGAGAACATGGAGTTTAGCAGACTATTGCAATGCAAAGTACAAAATATTAATCCTTGAACTTTCACTGAAATTTTTTGCTGACGTGCTGAATTGCAGCAAGAACTTTGTCAATCTGGATGCTGAGTGCTGGACTATACCTAAAGGAAACCTTAAGGTCTAAAACAGGACAATTTTGGCTGAAAACACACCAAAATTCAGTGTCAAAATGAAGGTAACACTTGGAATAAAACTTTTAAAAATAATAAACAAGGCAGAAAGAAAAAAGAGAGCAACCAGGATACCACAAAATCATAACCAAGTCCAAGATAGCTGATAAAGAAGAAGGAGAAGTACAAGAAAGTTATGACTGGCATAGATACCTATGTAGATGGTGTATAACACACAGACAGGACTGTTTAACTCATTTTTTCTGCTTTCACAAGAAAGATGTTTTTAAGAGCATGATGAAGTACTTTCTAGCACTTTCAAGAAGGGTATCAAACAGCATGTATAGGAGATAAACACTTTTCAGGCTGTAACCCTGCAAAACTCACATATAAGATCCTATTTCTTCTGGAACTCAGTCAAGCTTTTGAATAGAAGTAAGCTCATCTGCCTTTGATCAAAACTTTTTATTCAGTTAGTACTTTGTGACCTAAGATTTCACTTAAAATGCAGATTTATAGCTAGTCAATACCTCGACTCAGAATTAACGAAGTGTACATGTCTCATTAGCAAAGAATTTGGCATGACAGGAGAAAATCAGTAGATCAAAAGACTTGATGCTGTGGTTCCTACACCTTTGTCAGATGTAGTTGAAGGAATTTACTTTGAAGCAGAGTTTGTTTCTGAGATTGAAAGTCTCCACCTCTTGGGGCTCAGTGCTCTTCATGGCCACACTGTTTTGAACTCTAACCTCAGAGAGAAGGAATGACATGTATTCATGAGCACTTGGAGGGGATTTTCCAATTTAGCTTCCTCCAAAAGAAATTTAAAATCAAAAATTGTGATCCTAACTAAACCAGAACATACTAAATGGAGGTGATATGGGGATTTGCTTCTAACCAGCCCAACTACCGCTACAACTGTAAGCATCCACCTCAGGTAACAGAGTTTCTTGCTGTGCCACCATCCATGTCTCATCTCCACAGATTTTACCTAAGCCCTGTATTTAAGAGGATGATTCATAACACAACCAACATGTTACAGAAAAAGAAATCAAGTTGTATGTCTCCCCTGTGGCTGTCCAGAGGATCAACTCTCCCTTTGGCAGTGCTGGCTCCCGACAGCACCTGTCAGCTGGGAGGCTGAAAATGAAGCACTTGTGAAGGTGCCATGAGAAATGTCTTCTGATCTACCTGAAGAGTAAAACTATGAATCATTCTGAAAGGCCATAGTATTATGGCCAGTGCTAGAAAACTTTACTGCCTGAAAAAAGAATTATCAGGATGTGAAAGAAGGAAAAGCAGCAATTTACACAGCTTCTTCAGGGCTAAACTGCTGTCTCATATTTAGGAGATCTAGGCATCAAGTATCCTTAGTTACCCATGGAAACTAGGCCTGTGTGAGTAAAAACCACATAGCTGAACAAAAATAAACACAACAGAAAATCTTCATTTGAGCTGTTGCAGATAATAATATATGCTTTCTTCGGCAAATTGAGATGAAGCTTTGATAGCTCTAATAATTTTGGAGAATTTATGATAAAAGTAAGAAAAAAAAAGAAATTCTGGACTCCTTTTATAACAGAGTGAATTGACTTTCAAGCACCAAGGGAAATGCAGCTGTGCATGCATACCACCACCACACTCTGGAAGTCAATCTCCAACAATTAGCAAGTAATTTCCCAGCCAGCTTTTGACTAATTCTGATTTGGCATAAACTGGAGTTCATATATCTCTTCTCCAAAGACAGGACTCTAGCCATCAGACTGTAAGTGTACTATAGGCAATGAGGAGCATCTAGTCTGTCTTCTCAAAGCCACTGAATTTTGGCTAAACTTTTTCAAATCAAGTCCAATTGGTTGACATTATCATGGGGAGAGAGAATGGTGTTGAGCCTATATCTCATGTGCTAATAAGGAAGGTCCACCACATTTTCAATTGAATCTAAAAGGTTCTAATTCATTTTCCATACAGTTCTTAATGAAAATAAGCTTTGAGTAGTGGGAAAGTAAGATTTATTTTTCTAGAAAATGGTATTTCTTCCTTCATTCCTTCCACATCTTCTAGCTAATAGAGCACTAGGATGTCAAATTCCTCACTTGCATTTTCCCCTTCTCTGAGAAGTCTTCAGATACATGCATGCAAAATGGAAAATGTAAATTACAAATTGAACATCTGTAAGGTAATCATCTGGTGAAGACCAGTAAGCCTTCTCAGGAAAACACAAGAGTTTTGGTTAAATTATTCTCAGCTGTGGAAATGGGTTCCTGGGTGCATGTGTATACATATAAATAGACACACACATCACAATTCCAGTTTTAGCAAGGGGAATATGCACATCTTGTCTCATTACTCACATTCCATTTTCTACTTTGCCTAAAATATATTTAGTTACATCTCAGCCTGGAGTATCTTTGAATTCTTGCTTGGAAGGAGTACCCAGCTTTTTAAACTCTTACCTGGTGAAGCTCTTTTCAGAGGAACAGCTCTCAATTCCCTGTTACACCAGGAGTACAATAGAAGGAACAATTTGCCAGTCTATGTGCAAAAGGCTCTTGTACAAAGGAAGTTTTCACAGGTCTGTTGTGCAGCATGAAAGCAACCCTTTGGTGATCCAAATCCAATCCACTGAAGACTTTAGTGTGTAACATTAATGGCTTGACTTGCTAGCACTTTCCATTTTAGAAGCTGTAAATCATTGTGTATTTACTGTTGGTAGGATAAAGTATTAAGGTATTTTTAGACATTTCACCCTGTGTATACCATAAGTAAGGAAAACAACCTTAGGTGCAACTTAGCCTACGTATTTCACATTTAGTCTCATTTTTTTTTTAATACAGGATGGTCTGGCATATTTTCCTTCAACTATATGCAATTTCATGTTATGGCTTGCCAAGTTATTTTAAAGAGATTTATAAAGACAGCTCATAATATCTTCAGAGGCTGAAAAACTGTTATATCTGTAGGAGGGATGGAAAGGAATCTGAAAACCATTTTCTAGAAGGGGCTAATGGCTGAGAGCATGAGAAGAACCTAAGAACAATTTCAGTGGTATTTACAAGAATGCATTTTTCATTTAGCTCTAGGAAGAGGCTCTCACATGGGTCAAATGTTTCTTGGCAATTTGTCAGTAAAATGCAATTCGAGTTTAAAGCACTCTGAACTAAAGCTTCCAGAGTCTTACTTGTGGCCTGATAAGGAAGGTTTAATTTCAGTAACTGCAGACTGATTCTCTATTTCCTTTCTTAAACCACTAATGTCACTAGCTTGGTGAGCGCACTCCTAAAGTGATACAAAGATCACAAATGTCAGTACACAAACTGTCACCAGGGCCACAGGCTGCAGGACAGCTGGAGAAATGCTGTCTGAGCTCCTGGCATGTCTACATACAGGAAAAGACAGAGGCAAAAGCAGAGATAAAAGAATCACACCTTAGGCACAGACTTTACTGTGTGACCCCTCACTGTGGCCCAGAGCATTTTACTCAGTGTCAGTTTGCTCAGACTCCAAAGGCAGCTGAATTCTGTGGCCAAATAATCTATTCCAGCAGGTCAGAGGAGTTCCCCACCAAACAGGCTGTACCAAGCAATGACCCAAAGCAACAACTAATGAAGGTGGTAGGCACACCAAAAGCATTTAAATGATGACAGAAAGGAAGACCTTAGAAAACATCCTGCTCACAAAAATGGTAAATCTCTTTACAAATCGTTTGACTGTTTGTGGTACATCCACTACCCCTGTTTACACACCCTTTTGTGAAATAGCTGCTTCACAGTCACACAGATGATGTTGTCCATAACCCACCAAACAACACTGCCCAGAGAATCCACATAGAAATCTTAACATCTAAACCCCATTTCTGGTCAAATAATACTTCTCTTGAGTTCTAATGCTCAAATGATAAAGGGATGATATTACTTCCTTTCCATAGCAATTATGGGGAACTCTTCTCAACACCACAGCTTGCTGATGGATTTTGATGATACCATGGCTTTGCTACAGAAACCCCTGACTGTATTTTGCACATATCCATGCACAATGAAGTGTCATTGTTTTTTCTTTTAAGTAGGGAAAAAGATTTAATCTTGATTTGATTAAAGAGCATCTAATAAACAAAGTATGGTTTTGACTCAGAGAGAACAGCATTTTATTTTTTTTTTTTTTTTTGCTTCTAACAGTGAGAAAAAAAAAATGACAAAAATCCCATGAAAAGACATGATACATTTTAATTTTCATATAAAAATCCTTATCAAAATGAAAATGATTTTGCACTAACCTTGAAAATGTTAGCTGGCTGCCTAAACCTCAGGCCCCTCAAGATAAAATAACTGCCAGTGGAGAGGACATAAAGGTAAAAATGCTGTATTGGATAATTCATTTACATAACACATTTAAAATGCTATTGTTTAGGATAAAGATTATATTTGTTAAAAGAACAAAAAAGCAGCAAAAGTCCTTCTGGCTGTTACTATGCTCCTATATAGACATTTGGTGAAGATTAGGACTATTATTCTAAGTCTCAGTCAAGCAGTGCTATTAAATACGTCATTACATGGAACACTGCAATTACACAGAACAGTGACTTTCACAAAACTCATTTTTGACTCATCATTTCTAGTAATTTATGCCTACCATCACCATAAGCAAATGGGATGAAGAACTCATTTTATGACTGTTAGCTCAAAGAAGATACAAGAGGACTGGAAGTGATTGCCTGGACCAATATTTTCTTTAGTTTTTTCCTCACTTATAGAATGAGTCTGCTAGAGCATCTGTAAAACTGAAATGAATAGAAATGGAATAACACAGTACATTGACTACCCAAGGTTGGGAAATGTTATGTTATAAAAGAATCCTATAAATATCTATATATCTCCAAGTGGTTAACCAATAAAATACCAATAGGAGACACTAAGAATAAATAGAAGATTTTCTGGGTTTTGTAAAAACAAAAGTTGTCCTGATTTCACAATGCAAATAGGCTCTTCTTTGCAGCCCTTGATCTGGAACTCTTGTCATGCTCTATAGAGAATTTAATGGCTTGTCCAAGCTCACCCACAAATCACACTTGAAAAAGAAGGCCTTTGATGGAATTTCAAAAGGTCAACAGCTCAATTTATAATCAATGTATTACTGAAAGTCAAGAAGTCTTTAAAGCTTGTTGAGCTAGCGATGTGCAAGGGAGTTATACAAACAGTAAAGAATTTATGTGTAATGGTTCAGATTGCTCACAGAATAAGGAAGGATAAAGGCAAGAAAACGATGCTTGATGATCTCATCCCATGAGTGTCATTTTCCCTGGGACTTAAATTCTTCCAGGAGTAATGTAGACAATCATACTGATTCTGAAAAACCTGACCCACACTGCAGAACTGGTTAGAGAAGAAGGGAAAAAAATGTTACATCTTTCTGATAAAACTCCAGAAGGAATTTTATGGATGGGATGCAGAATAGCCATTTGATAAGTATCAAGTAGCTTTTTTGACAAATTCTACAATATTTTTGGAAAATCTTTGCCCTTGTTTTCCCAGTTTAGAGACCAAGCAGAATCACTCACAAATATATTTCTGAATATGTTGTTCAATGTGTTCCATGACATTTTAAGTAAAATGTACAATGAATACATTTTCCCAGTTCTCAGATAACTCAAGTAATTAAACAAAACTGGGACTTGTCCAGGACATTGGAACTAACAAAATTACTAAAAAATGTCACGGGAATTTTTAATGATGCCAAAATATTATAATACAGTTTCCTGTCCCCTTTCTGGTCTCATGGGGGAAGATTAATTGGGTGCAGGCAAAGAGAACATGTTCTAGTGACTGAGCAGAAGTACCGTCTGGATGTAATTAGTGCCAAGCTACAAAATAATTACCCTGAAGTGCGAGAGGTGGAGGGATCTCAGTGTGACATGTCAGCAAGGAGTAAGGGGCAAGATAGGCAATATGAAATTGGAAAGAAGGAATGCCTGCACACTCGTTCCCTGCTTCATTGAAAGTATTTAACAAATGTAAAGATATAAAGCAGTGTGAACTTAGGGAATGCTAGAATTACTGGTTTTTGTTCAGCATTTGTCCTTATTTACCCTTCCCCTTCAAGGCATAAGAATAGTTTTTAATGACTTGTGCCCAGAAAACCTTTTTCCATATGCCTCCTAACTCATTGAGTGAGTGCATTAAAAGGCACTTGATGTTATCTCCTTGCTCAATACATTGTTTACATTTCAGTAGAGAAGCTCTCTCCCGAATGTAATAGATACATTCCTGGGCTGTTCTGTACTACAGAGAACCATCAGGTGATTTGAAAATTTTATTTATATATTTTTCTTGACTTGTAAGAGAACACATATCAGCACAATTTTACAGATATGTTTCTAAGTAAAGTGGAAATTGAAATTAAGATTACTTTCCACTTTAAAGCTCCTTTTGAGATGCCCCAGGACTGACTTTTCAGCAGAGGTAACATTTGTACAGTGGTTAATATAGTCTGAGAACAATTTTTTTTAAGTT
This sequence comes from Cyanistes caeruleus, assembly GCF_971803275.1. Taxonomy (NCBI): domain Eukaryota; kingdom Metazoa; phylum Chordata; class Aves; order Passeriformes; family Paridae; genus Cyanistes; species Cyanistes caeruleus. Next base: position 32,604,507 of record NC_141701.1, read on the forward strand.
ACACTGTGCCTGGCTTTGCCAATACTTTCCCAAATCAGAACCATGCTGCACTCAGGCAAGGCACAACTGTACAGAGAAACCTACAATTAAAGGCTGTGTCAAGTCCGGTTTGTGTGACTTGCTCACTAACGCACAGAAAGGAGCAAGAACTAAGGAAAGGATGCTCTTTCCTCCAACTAGAGTCACCTTAACTATATGAGTATCCTACCTCCTCTAACAGTTCCATGCACTGCACCCCTCAGCTCTTGCAATGACTGAAGCTCTGTGCAGCACAGCAGCCTTCCTAACCATACTTAAGTCTCCATTTGAGAGGATGGCAGCACAAAGAAACACTCTCTTATGACAGACCAAGAGATGCCCCTTCCAAAGATTGTGAACGTATCAGGAAGAGTTTGACAAAACCTACAAAACTGGCTTTCATTAAAAATATAAAATGAAAATAATTTGAACAAAGTCTTCTAAGTCTTGTAATAAATATAATTCATACAGGACCCAATTATGTTACACAGTCTGCAGCAAACGGAGGAGGAGGACAAAGTTTCATAAAGCTTTGCACTAAACAAAGGATGGTGGTACATACATCTATTTTGACTTGTATCTTTAGTTTCCAAACGTGATTTCCAATGCATAATACATGCAGGAACAAGTCTTCTGTGAATTAATTCACTAGTTCAGAGCATCTGAATGGACATATTCACCCCCAAATTTAGGATGATGTGAAGCAGTTGCAGTCTACTCCCTTTCTGAAATGAAATTTAAATTTCACTATTTAAAAAGAAAAATGTTCATTCTATCTATCTTTTACAAACCCAGTATAGAATTAAAGGGTTTTTTTCTGTTCCAAATAACTTAGAGCAGTTAAAGTCTGTTGCCAGCCTGTCTCCCTGCATCTCACAAAACATTAACATAACTATTTCCTGAGCCTCATACTTCCCTAGTTCTAACATCTTAAAATCAAATTACGAGCTCAAGGATCCAGATCACAGCCTTGGTACTGAAGCCTAGCTCCTTCTTCCCTATGAAATGAATATTGCTTGAGAACTAAATCAATACCAAGCTTTGTATAGTGAACAACATTGCTCCTTTTCTGCTGCAGCATTGTATTCTGAAATCAAAATGAACACAACAGCTTTCACAGCTAATGGTCTGTGCTGGTGAGCACTGCTCTGTTCCTGCAAAGATCTGTGCATAAGGCACTGCAAACAAGTCTCATGAGAGCAGGTGAGATTTGTCAGAGGAAACTCTTGTTCCAACTGACATTGTATTCTGGTGCTGACAGCTGAAGGTTAAAGTTCTAATTAATTAATTTTCCTTTCACTATAAACATTTTCTTTTTCCTTTGAAGGTCCATTCAGTCTAGAAAACTGATGGCCCTTGGCAGTACTGGTTATTCTAATGTGGTCAGTAAATATGCAAGAAGGCTTTGACTTCTAATTTTTCCCTGATTTTTCAGTTTTCTGGACTCTTCTCAAGGAATAAACAATAGCACAGAGTTTCAGCAAGCCAATAACTGATGTATTTACAGAAATGAACAGTTCTGTTCTCTGATCTGTTTTTCGGTCTCTGCACAGACAAACAAATAACTTAAGTGGGAGTTTTGCCTGTGTAATGAATTTAGGAAGCCTTCCAAAATAGGAATAGGATGTGTGGAGAGCAGCAGTGCAAAAAATAGCCATGGTTTTTCCCCAATTATCTGCAGAGAAAGAACAGAGATTGGACTGAGGAACAGAATTAAAGTTTGAAATGAACAACAGAACGAAGATATTCAGATATACTTTATTTCTGACCTCTGAGCCTCCAAGAGCCAGGTACAGGCATGACATATAGAAACTGAAAAAGAGACTACCACTATGTTCTTTGAGTCTCAGAGGCATTTAAAAAACTATTTAATATTAATTTAAATTATTCAGAATAGGACACATGAAGATTGATCCCTGTTGTGTAAATGGCAGGAATGTATAGAATTTGTAAAGAGAAATTCCAGATGGGCAGCTAAACCTTTCCTCAGTTGCAATCATATTTTGTCAATATTTACCATTTCCCAGATCACTGGCTTTTTCTTGGCTTTTGTACTCTTTGTTTTGCCACTGAGAAAATACTCTGCAGTGAAACTGTTCATTAATCCCTGCAAACATGTTCTGGAAGAGAATAAACAAAGAAAAGTGCTGTTTACTTAGATGAACAACCATAAGCAACATTAATTGGGCTTGAGGGAGAGTATAGTACAGAACTATAGTCTCCTTTATCGTAAGTAAAGGTCATTAATTATGGGCTCTAAGATAAATTTCTAGAATTCTTGTGACTTCAGCTTGTTTTTCCCTTAGCTTTTATGGAAACCACGAGAAATCCCAAGCTCTGTTTTCAGTTCAAATATGTTTCCTTCAGCTGAAAAGGAGTGGAAACTAGAATTTGGCCTGGCTGAGAAGATATGAAACGTCAATCATGTCGATCTGTCTGATGTTTGGCTTTGATCTGGACACTGAACAACAAACCCAAAAAATCCATTGTTACATTGCCTCGGTGAACAAAAATTCGACCCAAATTGAGGGAATTTTTACTTTGTTTAATGACACGGTATCCAGTGGTGCCAGTGATTTAAGGTAAGGGTCTGGTCAATGCTAACCTTGTCAAGCCAATGCTTTCATGTTAATAAACGATATATTGAGGAAGAGTAAAGAGCCTGGTAAGACACGTATCTAATCCTGGCCCTGAGTGAAGATGTCAGTGCTGGGCCACTCAGAGAATCCCTCCAGACTGGATCTGGACACTTGCTTGCACAAAGTCTTCAGCTAGTACCTTCCTTTCCAGATGACAAACTTTATCAGGTGTTCCACAGTGTGTGACAAGCCTGCACACACTAGCCCCTAATGGGAGGGGAAGCCAGCTTGAAGCAAGAATTTGATTGTTTGGAACAAAGCTATCAGCCCAAACTGCATGACTCAGTCCATTTATATCATGAAACGCTATCTTAAATCTAAACCACATTATCATACCCATCGAGCAGTCTTTTATTAAGTATATTATAAGCTAGTCGATAATATATTTGAAAAAAAATAATGCAGTGAATAGAGTAGACCTTGATTTTACACTGTCCTGAGAGACATCTGAAATTTCTCTGAGATCAATTCTCTGAACAAAAAAATACTGATTTCAATGGGACTTATGGAAATATAACCTCATGTGAACTCTGTAACAGACAGATTGAAGTATTTGGGACCTGATACAAAGGATAACGTGGAGTGTGGTAAATGCTATCAAGTCCTTTGGGAAGCAGGGATCCTTTTATCCTTTCTCACTTCTATATTCTTGGGCTGGCTGGACAAAGCACTAATGTGCTGTCTAGACATTTTTATAGGAGCTGATTTGGTTTGTAGGAGAGTAAGCCATATAAATGACTAATTACCCTGTATCTTACATGAGCCATCTTCAACTGTCATATTTTATTGAGATGAGCATATTAAGAGGCATAAACTTTATATGGTAAATCCTGAAATGTCCCATGTAACTTAATTTTCATAGATAAGAAATGCAAAACAGTCTTTCCAGTGTACCATGACTTTCTGCAGGAAGTAAATCCATTAGAAAATGAAAGCCTTCTAATGCAATGACAGGACTCACAGTCTCATCATCTGCATGTGGGACTGGCACTCACAAATTATTGTTCCAGCTGCCACCAGGAAGCTCTCTTTATCAGATCTAATTTACTTGTCTTTTATCAAGCCATGTGAGAGACATCTTAATCAAGGACAGGATTTATCTTACCTAATGTCAGCTTTCTGAGGTTAGGCAGATGGTACGATCCTCAAGGCCATACTTAGGGTCAGAGAAGTGGGGTTCCTCCGTGAGATACCTGTTGTGGGATTGACTCCATGACCCTTCAGGGCCTCCTGACTCTTGCTGCTACAAGATCACAGACATTTGGCTTAAACTTTGGATTTAGCCTTCTTAAGCAGGTTGGGATGAATCCTGTCTTTCTTTCTCATAGTCCTAATGACAGAAGTGAACCAAGGTTTTAAAATTTGGAACTGGAGACTCATCTTTTCCACAGATGATGGCTATGTGGTGCCTTTGTTTTTGTTAAATCCCTTATAGAGAGAATATCTCAAAGGTATTTGGGTTGGTACTGCACTCAATCAGGTTAAACTGAAGAAAATGTCCCTGTGAGATATCAACCACCCAGTTAATATGATTGACTGATCTAAAGGCAGCTGAAAACATTAGACACAAATACAGAATTTGCCAGCTTGCTGCTCCAATGGCTGGTAAGCACAAAATCTGACATGAGAACAAAACTATCAGCTGAAAACACCTGATTTCCCTTATTGTCCACAGAAGGTATTCCAAATTGGAAACTTTATCTGATGCTTTTCAACACAATTTTGCATGCAAACAGATTGAAATAGCAATAATGTCAAGGCCATAAGATAGTTGCCTAGATCATGTTTGGTACCTCAGAGACAGCCAAGATCAGAAGATGGTTGAATGAGAACATGAAAATATGTTTAGTTTAGGTATTAGATATGATTTTCAACAGGGACTTGTTGAAATCACGTTCCATCTGGCCTTCCTTCTATAGTCTCCTGCTTGAACTTTGTTGTGCTCTTGGAACCAAACAGGTTGAAAGCTTCTCAGAAACTTGATTCAGTAGCACACAGAGATATGATTAAGAAGCCAAGAAGTGCACAGTACATAATGTTACATCATCAGCCTGAATTGTTAATGCCTTGTTAATACATATACCAAAACATGAGTTTATGTTCTATAATACTGATTGGGCTAAATATATTGTGATCAGGTTTTATTATTCCCAAATAGAAAGCTCTGTGTATTAAAAGAAAAGTAAATGAATGCATTTTACTAAAAGATATGTGAGAGTAAACTGACCAGCTCCAGTAAAATTATACAAATTGACCTCAATGTTAGTCGAAGCATCTTCCCAAAATGTTATTTTCTTATATTTTCCATTTTCCTTTCCTGTAAAGCAAGTTAATCCAAATATAAATAGTGTAAAATATAATAAATAACTACTGTGAGGTCAGAAGTGGGTCAAAGAAGGATAAAGAATTAATCTCAAGATCAAAAGCCATTGTATTTCAGATATGCAGCTCACAAATAGAGGAACTCTATAAATTTTAAATGAAATTTGGCTGAGGCTGAGGATGGTGTGATTGACATCCTTTTCTAGACACTATAGTGAATTCAGTTTTCTGCTATGTACATACACATGTGAGAAACATTACTGAAGTGAAAACACAATCTACTACATGGGAATTGATTAATTGTCATCATCTGCAAGAAATGCATTAATTCAATGAATTAGTTTGATCCAAATACATTGATTTTCCTTATTTTTCTGGGCTAGATAGTAGTCTTAATTCATTACAATATGCCAGAAACGTATATCCAAATATCATTTAACTACAGAAAGCTTGAAAGCTTGGTGTCACCTAATATTCTACAGTTCCCAGTAGCTGGGAAACCTATCTCTGTTACAGTGACAAGACATTTAACTGCTTTTACACACACCAGTATCAGGAATTCCTAACATGAGTCATCTGCAAAGGGTAGCTCTGGATACCTGCTGATGCAATGTAATAATCCTAGAAATTTGATTAAACCTTGTTAGTGGCAGAGTCCTTTTTCACATAGTTATCATAGCCCAGTATTGGCTGCCTTGCTAAACGTGATAGATCTTCCTCTCAGTTTGTTGTTTGAATTTTCTTCCTGTTTTGATATTCAGCTTGAGGACAGTAATAGCAAACACAATGAAAGTACAGTACTGCTGGAACACTGCTTACAGGATCAGCCCAGGGGACAAGCCACAACAAGGTATTCTAGTCCAAGCTAATGGATAAAGATTGATCCTAAGAAAGAAAATAAAGGAAAAACTGGTAAAAGGCTAAAAATCCAATCTGATGCTCCAGTACATGTCCAAATATATATACCTTAATGACTTCAATTATGAAGGGAATGAGGGCATTGAGATAATGTTGCCTTGCCTAGCACAACCTCTTCTTCCTCAAAAAGGCATTCTCTTGACTTTCAAGACTCAGATTTTTTACAACAGTTGATATCCTGTGATTTACCTCACACACCACTGTAGTGGACAAGAACTTCTACATCCTCTAATAAGCAGCTACTCTAAGTTTTGTGACAAACTTCACAAGAAAATTTCAGAAACTTACTTTTCATCTTTCTTGTGTTCTGTAGCAGGCCCAACTAAGTCACAGTTATGGCCATATCCAGAGAAAGGTATTTCTTCTGCTTGATTTTAAACTGTGTTTTAAACTTTTTTAAAAGCTTAGCCATCTAAATTTATTGGTAATGAATGGTGATAATTGACCTTGAAAAAGAAGCCCCAGATGAATGGACTTCAGCGCAAGAATACCAAGACTTCATGTGATGGAAAGGCTACTTCAGAGCTCAGCTGGAATCAGTTGTTATCAGACATCTCCTTTTTGCATCTGGGATGATCCTGTCCAGTTGGGAGCTCCTTCTAGCATAAAAGAGAGGCGTCATGGATAAAGCACAGGGTGCTGCTGTTTGTCTAGAAGATGAAGACTTGGTGTTTTCGTGGTAGAACATGTCCAACACGACAGACGCCCACTGCACTCTTTCCAGGGATCTATATTAGTACCCAGTAAAGGACTACCAGAAAAAACTCGGCTCTAAACTGGCTCCAGGCCCAATACTCACTGAATTGCTTTGTAACTAGTAAAAAAGCACTCCATCAGTGTGCTGATTGGTTCACCCACTCCGACAGGAGTAAGTAGCCAGCGCAGTGTCTGTGGGACTGAAATTCCTCCGCCCAAGCAGTAAGAAGTAGTAAGAAGGAACCAAGATTTTGACAGCATTTTGATACTCTTCAGATTACTTGACTAGAAACTTAGCTGATTAAAATCAACATAAACCAAACTGATGTTTTTTGGTCAAGGTATACCATGTAAATATGTGATCCATTGTATTTTCCAGTATTGAAATAGCTGAAGTAAAAGGATTAAAGTATTTGTCATCTTGGTGTCTCAGCCCAATTAGCTGCACAGTCCTGACAGAGTTACAGAGAAATTTATTTTTTGATCATTAGGTGCCAGACATAAGAGCAAATGTCATTTTTGAAAGTGAAGATGAATATATAAACTACACAAACAGTTCTGAGAGTTTATAGAGTGCCGCAGAACATTTCTCCTGAATTTCTATTTAGGAATTAGGGTTTGCTATGGTGACTGAGCCCAGGTGCACTGGCTGACGTCCATGTGAGCAATTACATTCAGCTCAAATTCCTCTTTTCAGAAGAGCAATGCACTCCTCATCCTGACACATTGCATGGTGGTGGTGCCTATTATTTCAAAGATGAACCCAGCCTCAGAGATGCGTGTACTTTATTGATAGCTGAAAAAATCCTTGTACCTACAGCTCATATTCTCTTTCAGACTCCGCTCTACTTCATAGAACAGACCTGCTATTGGTGGTCTTGTGTAAAAGTGCCTACCCTCTTTTGCAAACCACTTTGAGAAGCACAGGAGGGCAAGTGAGTCACCTGGGTGACAGCTAGTCCTTCCAAACAGTAAGAAACAAGAAAGCATAAGGGGAGGGAAAAAGAGCTCAAGATCACAGCAGCCATCTCCTGTGTCCAGAGACATCCTAACAACATCCCTTTTTAAACTTGCTTGGAAAAGCAGAGAATAGTTCACATCTACCCCAGCCATCAATCAGTGAGATGTGCACAGAACCTTAAAATACATAATTTTTCCCAAAGACAAAAAATTTCCCATAGTCCTTTGTAAAGTCTAATATTCCACCTGGATTAAGTACTACACAGTATCCTTACTCAGCCTACGCCTGCACCAGACAAACTGTGTTGCCACTGATGTGTGAGAACTTGCAAGGACTGGATATGAGGAAAGTCAAAGGGTAAGACAAGAGTATGATACAAGTATGATCGTGCCATTCATCAGTGTTCTGTTTTTAAGTCTTTCACTTTGATTTGTCATCCTCCCTCCCTTTTTCCTTCCTCAGCTACAGCTCTCTGTCTCAATGCTATAAATTTTTTTCCTTGGTTTTATTACCAAAAGAGGTTTGCTTGTAAATGCATTAAGTGCTTAAGATGTTTAGTCATAAGGTGTGGAAATGGGCAATTTGTTTTTTCATGGAAGTAGCAGCACTGTACACTGGTATCTGATGCCATGCCATTTAAACAATGGGAATGCCTGTATTCTCTTCTTCTAATCACTGTCTTCCACTTTTTAGTGTTTTCTTTCTTCTTTTATCTCATTTCCTGTCTGAATCTCATTCAACATCTTTAAAGCGCTACAAAGGCAGTGCCAAATTCTATTGCAATATATGACTGGCTGCTATTAAATCATGACACACTTAATTTTCACTTCATTAGGAGTTTACTAGAAATGCTGTTACTACCCATGATGCCATCATGGGACAATAAAAGATGTTTATGAAAAAGCATACAGGAAAAGTTGTTCCTACACAAAAAACTATTAACAAGTATTGTCATTCAACATATGGGAGGGGAAAATAAATGCAATGGTGTACTTGCCAAATGGAAAAGTACCAACATGGTTAAATGAGAAAAATTGTTTTTAGACTTCTGACAAGATTTTACAATTAGCAAAGAAATGTGAAATTAAATTAAATAACACACAAAACCCATGCAATTTTTCTATTTTTGCCCTTATTGTTTATTCTTCCTAATAGTCCTGTTTACTCGTTTTTGGCTCTTTTGATCTGACTCGATGGAGTTGCCACCCCTTCTCTGGCTTTCATTGTAATCTCACACTTGGCCAAAGAACAGAGGAAATGAACAAAGCTGTTGATATGTAAATAACAGCTTTGAAGATAGAAGTACCAGATTGTTCCTAAAAAGAAAAATGCAATTGCTTTTTTTTTCACCAGATTAAAAAAAAAAAATCCCTGATGTATTATTCAAATGGTGACTGAAATCAAAGATTCCATTATCTCTGAAGAATAATCATTTCAGTCAAACCAGGTATTTCCAGAGAGCCAAGGAAATTTTATTAAGAGTTCAAAATGTTACATTCTGAACATTGTTGACAAAATTGCTTATTTCAATCCTATTTCACTTTCCATGTATTACAAGTACCTTTTAGCAAGATGTTTTAAGAGATGGGTTGATTTTCCCCTGCATAAAAGCAACCAAGGGCCAAATTTTGATGCTTCTGTAGGTGGTATGTGAATCACAGTCACAGAGCTGGAAGGTATCTATGGAGATCACCTGGTCCAACCCCTGCCCTTCAAGCAAGGCCACCTAGAGCTAGTTGCCCAGAGCCATGTCCAAAAGGCTTTTGAAGATCTAAAGGATAAGGAATCCACCACCTTCTCAGGCAACCTGTGCCAGTGCTCGTTCAGCCTCACAGTAAAAAAGTGTTTCCTGATGTTCTGAGGAAACCTCCTGTATTTCAGTTTTTGCCCATGTATGGATCCTCTGATCCCAAAGAGAATCTCTTCTGATCACAGAATTTATGAAAAATAGGCAACAAAAATCACTGAAATCATGTCAGTGACTCCAATATCTCTGGACTTCTGTATAACTAGAAGGAAGAAATTAGGTTAATTTTCCTGCATGTACTATTGCAGTTTGCATTGTTAAGTCTATTTCTGTGAGAAGTGTGTTCATGGAACAATTTCACTATTCAGTGAGATACCCTAATGCCTTTGTCCAAACATGCAGTTTGGTGACATGCGGATAATTTACAGATTATGAGTTGCAGGTGCACAAATATGATAGAATGAGCCTTAATAACCGAAAAGGGCTTGATGCAAAACAGCCTCAGAATGGAATAATTGCTGCTGAGGCATTGCTCCAGAATACCCAAGCCTTACTGGTTGTCCTTCTGAAAAAACAGGATTCAGATATTATTTTTTTGAACCACCCAAAATGAATGAAGTGTTCTGTTTTTAAATCTTGATACCCAATAGTGAATGAGTGGAAGAGAGCATATCTGTCCCATTTGTCTAAGAGATACGTAAGGTGTCTTCATGTGTCAAAGACTCCTTCCCAGTGTTCTGAAACAGTTACATTTTTATCTTTTGGAGAAAGACACGGGCAAATTCAGGAGAATCTCAGGTAAAGTTCAGGTAGTTCACAAATTATGTAGTGGCATCTCCTAAACAGCCTTCTTCAGGACACTTTGATGTAGAGAGTTTGATCTGTTATTGATTCTGTCCACATTCTGGAAAATAATCAAAATGAGCAAAGTGATGCTGACTACTGCTTTCCAAAAGGTTACAGTTCTGTGTGATGATAAATGATGGGTAAGCACTACCATTAGTAAACAGTCAAGGTGTCTGATGGAGAAAAATCAATGAAAGTAAACAGCACATATCCTGATTAAGTTGGCTCCAATTCAGAATTAAAGGAACATAATATTATCTGCTCTTATCTGGCATGTAGGTTTATAAACATTTGTTTCAAACCTGCAGATATAGAAAAGACAAACTCTACATTGCTTGAAGTACGATTTTTCCTGTTTAGTGACAATCAGCAATATGAGACCATAGCATGGTAAGTAACAATATAAGTTGGTTTGGCTTTTTTACCCCCACAATGTTCCTCTTAATAGGAAAATAAGACATCTTTGTAGTCCTCAGTAAGGGCAGGTGAAGAAAAGACAGGCTCAGGAAGAAAAGCAGCATATTTCTTTCGAAAGAGGTGTGGTGAATTGGAAAGACTTACAAGCAAGAAAAAGAAAGACTGAATGACAGAGATTCCAAGAAAGTGAATGCAAATGGTAGTGCAGGACAGAGAGTAGTGTGGGAGTACCTGGCTGCCAGGTTGAGCCTGAAAAGTTAACAGAAGACATAGAAGTTCATTTCTACTCTTGGATCCATAGACATAGGAGCATGGGAATATCTGCAGTCTCAGAACAAAAGGAACCTTATGCAGGTAGGACCCAGCTGTGTTTGATAGCCAAGGTCCACTGTTCATCAGTGGCAGATGAGCAGAAAGATGATTAGAGGGATGTAGCACCTCTCCTATGAGAGAAGGTTAAGAGATTTGGGATTGTTGAGCCTGGAGAAAAGAAGATTTTGTGTTAACCTAATTGCCTTCCAGTATTGGAAGAAAGCCTACAGGAAAGATGGTGAGAGATTTTTTACAAGCATATGGTGATAGGACAAGGGGGAATGGCTTTAGACTTTAGATTAGATATTAGGAAGAAATTCTTTACTGTACTGTTTGGAACACCCTGCAAAGAGATATTGTGGGTGTCCCACCCCTGGAAGTGTGCAAGTCCAGGTTGGATGGGGCTTTAAGCAACCTGGTCCAGTAGGAGGTGTCCCTGCCTATGGAGGTGGGTTGGAACTAGGTGATCCTTAAGGTCTCTTCCAACCCAAACCATTCTGTGATTCGCTAAGTCATCAAGGCTTTTTTTCCTCTGGCATATCTACCACTGGCATCCAAGACAGCTGTCCTTTCAGGCAGTGCAGAGATTTTCATTCCACTTTGGACTTCTTGGCTCTCTGTGCCCATCCCCAGAAGCAGCTCAGAAGGACAACCCACCTCAAGACAGGGGACAAGGGCAAGGTGGAAACTACCATACCCAAGTTCTGCAAGAGACTACTCGGACCAGAGGGTTAGATTACACTTCTGTCTGAAGCTGCTGCAAAACTACATGCTCAAGTGCCAGGCTGAATCATTCCCCTGAAATGAATTCTCCATGTGAGGCAATTCAGCAACTCTCTAGTGGGGTGTTGGGTTTTCTCATCTTGTCCTTGGGCTGTAAAAATGCCCTTGGCCACTACCAAGCAGTTTAGAAAGGAGAAAAAGCAGAAAACCACTTCTCACAGTGTTCATTTGACTGAAACTGGAACGAAATGCTATTCTTCTCACCTCACAACCTCCCTATTGTATCTGTATTGTACAGGGTAAGAATAAAGCATATGATTCTATGCTCTTCAGTGGAAAAAAAAATTAAAAAGATGAGGTTTGAGAAATTTCAACTTGTTCCCTTTCTTCTAGCATGAGTTAAAAAAACCTTAAATTTCTGGCCTCTAAACTCATCCACTCACTCCTAGGGGGAAAAAAAATATATTTCATGGCATATGCTAGCAATAATGCTGTTTACCTCTGAGTAGACTGGAAGATGAAAGTTTCTGCCAATCTACTGAGTGAACAGTCAGGCTGCAGCCCTCTGTATATTATAAGGCAATCAGAGCTCACTTTTAATTAAAGCACAACGTGGGCGAAGAACTTATGGAGACAGTTATTAGACATACATTATTAGACAGTCACACATTAGATTGCCCCGGAAACTCCACAGATTCAACCTGAAGAAACACTGGTTTAATTAAAGAGTACCTATACAACTCCAGGAACACTGTGCAAGCCTAAGGATGTCTGTGGATGAGCAACACAAAAGAATCTCAGTTCTGATGTGTCCTTCCATGCTACTATGAGGTAACATTTGCTACTACTATGAACAACATTTTGTATGTATTTATGTATTTTACTTCACCCCAAAACAATATCTCTTAAATAAGCTGGGGTCCAGAATATCACCCATTAGCACCAACATGATGATATAATGCACAGACTACACAGTCATTTGTTGTGAAGAATTTCAAAATATTAAAAGGTGTTCATCAAAAGCTTTAACTTGTTTTTGTGTATCTGCAGCAGCACATCTGTGAGGTTTTTATCCTCGATTGGATGAATTTTCTAGTCTATCTTTGTTTAACTGAGTTAATTAGGAGAAAAATGTCTAAGATTCTAAATGTTATGCTTTGAACTTGAATATTTCACAAATAAAATCCTTGCAAGGACCAAAAATGATACTTCTTATTTATTTAACCTGATTCGAATAACTGAAAATAAAAAAAAAAATAAAGGGTGGAAGCCCACTAGTGCCACTTAGCATTTGAAGAGAGCCTTTTGTGAACCTTGCTATTAAAAAGGCTATGATAGTAGGAAGCAACTATAATTTGGCTATGAATCACAGAGCTATTCACAGGAAGACTCTTAGCAAAGACAAAGGCCCTGCTGTCCATTATAAACCCATGAATTGCCTTCAGATAAATGCAGCTTGTCCTTCGATATAAAGCAACTCGTCACAATCCAGCCAGCAGCCTCCATTGTTCACCCTAATGAAAATGCACTCTGGAACAGAGAAACTGTCTAATTCATTACAGGGGAGACTAATTTTTTCCAGCAACTACTGAAAAATTTAAAAATCCCCAGTGAAAGCAGAAACAGACTTTACATTTTTTTTCCCCACACAAAATTTAACCTTTATTTGCAAATGGCAAAACCGCCTTTTTCTTAAAAAACCCAAATAACAATGGTGTTCCTTTTGTGTGTATTTAGCAGAAAGGTAAATCTCAAAGAGCTTTCCTCTATACCATCTTTAGAAAGAATCTCTTTTTTCTGGGTTTTATGCATCTACAGAGGCTTTGAACAAGCGGAAGCAATTTCTTCAGCCACACTTATCTTCTTCCAGACTCCTTTCAATTAATATTTGTCTAATATTTGTTAATTGCTACTAAAGATGCCGTATCAGGTAATGCTTTTCGTTTACCTACTGAGCTTGGAACTGCAGGATAGAAAGTGTATCTATGGATATGCCATTGTAGAGTAGCAACAATAGCTTTGGGCTACAGCTGCTAAAAATAACTTGCTCTGTGCTGCAACTCAGGCATGAGAGATTCAGACCATTCATAAGAACTGCAATTAAAAGCACCAAATGGAATGGAAATACCCTCCTCCATCACTCTGGCAATTCCTTTTTGATGAGTTTATGCAGTGGTGGAGTTTTCCTCTTGTTTTGCTTGAAAGACACTGCATTTCTTTTGATTTCTTTGCTGGGAACCAGTAGTTTTAGAGGAGGAAAAGGGAAGTTAATTTTAATTTCAGAGAGACGGCAAGGAAGAAAAAAAAGCAATTTTTCAAGGACAAGCAATGTTAAGACTGCTGGCAATTTTTTAAAAGCAATTAAAACAGTAGTCTTCATAATAAATAAAATCCCTTTATTATTTAAATAAAATGTGACCTCCTGCATACATTTAATTAGCATATTTTCCTTCACAAAGTCTCTGTGGGCATGGTTGACCTACTCTTACCAAAGCACATATCCTTGAAAAGCAGTCCCACAGAAGTTGAGGAGATTGATCATGCAAACAAAGCTCTCATCACCTGGGTCTCAGAACAAACACTGCACTGTGACAGTCAGAAGAGCTGAAACCCTGCCTGGCAACCTTGCTGGGAAACCGGCAGTCAGGGAACCATGCAAAACCAGAGGCAGCAAGTTGTACCACACACTGGGATGGCTCAGAGGATGGGGACAGGGGTTCCTTTCCTCAGCTTCCTTCCTTCTCAAAAAACAATCCCAAAAGGCCCATGGTTGGTGTGACTGGAGCAGCCGCTGGCTTTCCAAGGAGAGGTGGACAAAGCCCTTCTCCTGCACAGCCGGCCCGTTTCCTGCATGCTGAGCAGCACAGGCACTCCTGTGAGTGCAGGCTGCTCCTGTTACACCGCTGGCAGCAGATCCCAGGGAAAATGCCAGACAGGGACTGCTGGGGTTGCTGGGGCACTCAGGCCCCACGTCCTGCACAAGGAGGAAGCAGCTTAAATCAGCTCCAGCACTGTATCATTTATTTGCTCAGCACTCAGGCTCCTCTTTAGCTGTTTTACCTGTGCTCTGTCCCTTCTCTGCTATTTGCAAATAGCAGCTATTTATATTTAATACAGCTTTTCTATAACCTGCTGTTGCAGGTGGTGGCAGCTGTTGCTCTGCTGTTTTCTTCCTCAGGAAACCCACTCTTTGGGATAGGAGAAGGGATTGTCTTGGCTCCATGTTAAGCAACATCAGCACAGACAAAGGCTCAACTGTCCCATCAGTATCAATGATCTAATCAGGACTGAGTGCCAATAAAAAACCCAATTCTTTTCTCTTTCTTCCAGCTGGAACAAACTGAACAACATCTTTCCCCTCCCTTTATTTTGTTCTGCCAAAGTAAAAAAATACAATTTCCTTATCAGTATGTCTTTGTGTCAAAACGTCTCTTCAGACTGAAACAAAATGTTCCATCCTATGGCAGACATACAAAAAACAACAGGGAATGGAGAACTGGCTGCATCTTCAGCACTGCTTCCTTCTTCCAGAATCACTAGTGATGGGGACACTTCTGGGACCTGAACTCCAAGGTCTAGACCTAGTTCTCACTGAAGAGGTTCCAATGTACACATCTTGTGAAATGGGCCAGCCACTGTGCTATGCCACTCTTCTGCTCTTGGCAGTGAATGCTTTAGTATTTATAAAAATGTGTTTCAGAGAGGTAAATATTGAGGAAACATATATTGGGATTTTATTTTTATTCTGATGTTGTAAGTAAGGCACTGTTGAGATAAGAGAGTTATAGTTCAAATCAATACAGGCAGCAGTGAACACAGCTCTTCTACATTTTTCTTGACAAAATTAATCACTGGACACTGAAAAAGCAGAAGGGACATTGATTGTCTCTCTGTCAAGATATGACAACTCCTCAAGAGCCTAAAATGTTTACAACTGAAAGTACTTGGCAAATTTGACCCAAGTCCATGCATTGTAGATTTTGAGCTGCACAAAATCACCTTTTGGCAAATTTTCTATTTGTACGACTTGCACATTTAAATCCTGTTTAGCTATACTGTTGCACATGAACAATGACTTATATAGAGTAATTTAAAAAATCCCACAAACTGTATATTTATTCATATTTTTGTGAAAACTGAATGCATTTTGCATGCAAAATATTTCCTGTGTTAAATTCATTCTCACAGTGCTGTTTCCCATACTAATCAGTACCCAGTATATTCAGCATATTCAGACTGATATATCACGATGATAGTGGTTCAGTACAACTACTAAATTATTCATGTGAAAACATAAGCTGCACTAACACTGCCAAAGTGTTTATAAGCAATATGTCTGGGGGGGGGAAGAAGATACAAGAATTATCCAAAAATAATAAAAATGAGTGATCTTGTAAAATTCTCATTAATACAATGTAGTAGTATGCTAATGAAAATTACTGATGCACTGAAGTAGAAGGTAATGTCCATTAGGTAAGAATTAAAATATCACATTGGAAAGATGCTGTTATAAAAAACAGGGATTAGACAAAAGGGAATATGGCAAAGCTGAAGGTTATGTTCACAAGTTGTCTATATAGTCAAATAAAACAAGGGTCAGGAAGAAGAACCTGTGATATTTACAAGTAAGAAACAGTCAGTGGGCAGAAGCAGAGACACCAATCAATAAAGGGACACATTCAAACTTTCCCTAAGACAGGGAAAGCCAAAACCATGGATCCATGCGGTGCCTGGCCAGTGTGCTAGGATCTCAACACAGAGCCTTTTCTGACAATCACATTGCTGTTACAGGGCAAACAGACTCCCTTGCAGATGGCACCATGCAGTCACAAGTTTCCTGCCCAGGAGCAACTCTTAGACAGACATATATGAACTTCCAAAGGAAAAGCACTGCCAGGGTCATCTGTTTTTCATAGATACCATAAAGTCGGGGATAACATCTGAGAGTATTTTGTGTTATTTCTAAACTCTCCAATCCATCTTTTACAAGAACTTTTAAGGTCAGCAGAGAGCAACACGTGCAGCAAACAGATTTACTGGGCAGATTAGCTAAGTGACCTCATAAAGCGAACAAAGCATGCTGCTCTTTCAATCAGCATCTTTTTAAATCTGTTAACTAACACTGAAATATTTGCTTTGACACGAGAGTTTGCTGCAAGTGTTTCCATGGTAATTCTTGGCCTCTCAGCTGTGGGGACAATTTCAGCTAACTCCAGAAGACAGAATGGGCTTAAGGATATCTTCCCAGATAGCCTTCAGACTATTTTCTGCACAGACCCTGGGAAGAGCTGCAATACAGATGGGGATGAGGAAGAGGGTGGTCAGCAGGCTGTAAGCTCCAGGGTGATCTTGGCTGTTAAGGGCAAGAGCTGCAAATGTCCCTTCCCACCGGTGAAACTATCCCCAGATTGAGATTAAAGACAGGAGATGCAGGATGGTGTTTTCCCAGATTGTCCTGAACTGTGCCTGTAGCTGTAGCACAGCTGCACTCAGCACAGCAGCTGGCTGTGGGCTCCAGCTGTGGGCCTGCAGTCCAGGTTCAGACCCAGCAAACCCATGGCTCTGGGATGGCCCTCTGCTACAGACAGCAGGGAGATGTCAGGCCACGCGAGCAAAATCTTTTCTTCTAATCACTGACTGCCAACTAATCCTACAAAAAAACAAATTCTCATCAACCTTTCTAAACAGCTGAACTGCATTTACTTGTATTGTTCCTTCCAAAACCTCTAAAGTACAGCTATACACCAATAACATCTGGACACTGGTTTGTGCAACTGACATGATTAAATTTTTTACGCATTTTATACTGAGAACTGCACGTGGTCATGCTTTGACCTTTACCAAGAGGGTTTGGATTTTTTTCCAAATTTCTTCTGAACTCAAATTTTTGCAACCACTTACTAGGATCTGTGACTTCTGCATTCTCTTGTTTTCACATTGTTCTCAAACTTATTTTGGCACTTGAGGATTGCAGAAGGAAGAGGAAAACTGGCTCCAGTAATTTGAATTTTCTTCTTTGACTGTCTCACTGTGCACCCACGACTCTCTGGTGTAAAGCAAGGGGTCATCTTTGCTGTAAGCAGATAAACTGGCAGAGTAGCTTGATTACAGTCAACAATGCAACACTTACTAAGTTCACGTAACCTTAGAAGATAGTGCATACATTTCCTGTAATTAGGAAGAATTACAAATAATCCTCCAAATTACAAATTTGGACCATTTTGTATTCTGGTCTGCATCAAAAGAAGTGTGGCCAGCAGGTCTGAGGTAATTCTCCCTCTCTTGTGAGACCCAACCTGGAGTGCTGTGCAGAGTTCTGGTGTCCCCAACGTAGGAAGGACATGGAGCCATTGGAGCAAGTCCAGGGAGGGGGCACGACTTGGAGCATCTTCTCTGTGAGGACAGGCTGAGAAATTTGGAACTGTTCAGCCTGGAGAAGAGAAGATTGTGTGAAGACCTCACAGCAACTTTCCAGTATCTGAAGGGGCCTCCCAGGAAGGCAGAGAGTGACGCCTCATCAGGAACTGCAGTGATATGTCGAAGACCAAGGGGTGCAAACTGAGGAAGGGGAAGTTTAGGTTAGATATAAGGAAGAAATTCTTTACTGTGAGATACTGGACAGGTTGCCATGGACACTGTGGATGCCCCAACCCTGACAGTGTTCAAAGGCAGGTTGGGTGGAGCAAGGTCCATTCTCAAGGTTCATTCCAACCCTTAAGATTCTATGAAATACATAAATAACAGGCTCATAAATATTATGCATGTAATAGTACAGCAATATAAGTATTTGATCTATTTTGTGAGGTATTATGTATGCTACATATAATATTATACATCAGCAAGGCATCTATATACATGTATAAAGATGTACAAACCTGTGTACATCTATAAAAATATTATGGAACACACTGTGAAAGCAAAAAGACTTGTTTTCTGTAATAACCAGGAGAGCAAACATGCCCTTTAATAACATCTATGATGAAGTGGCACAGGAATAAGGATCCTCCTTAACAAGCCTTTGCAAGTTAATGATATAAATTTTCTCTGCTGCACCTTTGAGTGGTTTTATGCTGCATGTCATCATGACGTACAACACCTCCAAATTTCTATCAGCATATTTCATACTGGAGTTACTTATATGTCCATTGGTTTTTGGTGTGTAGTACTTGTTCTTTCTTTTTTATTCTGTTATTTTGAACAGGGTGAAAGAAACTCAGAATCAAAGGCCAGGGTCAAGTCATACAAATATTAAATGTGTGCTGCAGAAAACATTTCCATTTTGCTGTAATAAGGCTGCTGCCAGTTAGCACAAAAGCACATTGCCCAAGAAGGCTTTACCCAGGCAACCTTACAGCTCTCACAGGTTCAAACTGCAGTTCTGTGTGATGGGATGTTTCTCTTTGTGGGGTTATTTGCACCCTTCACCTTTGGGCAGGATACTGAGAAGCGACACACAGTAAGGGAAGAGTCAGGAAATGACACCTGACCCACCAAAAGCAAAATGTGTCCTGACATATTTACCAGCCTGAGCAGAGCCACAGTGTCATCAGATGGGAGATTCTAGCTGCCCTCAGTCTAACAAAGGAAGAAGCAGTCCCTGCTTGGCTCCTCCCATCATCCCAGTGCCCAGTCCCCACCAGTCCCAGTCCCCAGGAACATATGCCACTCATCCTGCCAGTCCCTGGGAAGGGCACCCTGGGCCATGTGCTCGGGAACACCCACCTGGTCTGGCTGCAGAGGTGTTTGGGGCTCTCAGAAAAAGGTGACACAGGGCAGGCCAAAACTCCCTTCATACACCTGTCACTCACTGATGGAGCCAAACTGAGGGGGTTTCCTAAACCTTACCTTTCTCCTGGGTTCTTCATTCCGGTATCTTTAATTTTACTGGGGGTGAATGATTTGTGATTTAATTCTGACCTTCAGAGACAGTCCTGAATAATGTATTTATCTGAGATATAATCAAACATAGCAACCAACAGGACTCTCTGGTTCCCTAACAACTTTCTTTCTCTTTTGTTGCTTTATTTTTGGTTTTGTTTCCATTCATTATGCAAATAGTTTATTTGTGTTATTTCCTTGAAACAAAGATATTTTTTCTTTTATTCATCTCCAGACACAAGCTATTACATACTAAATAATATTGAGTCTTCAGGTGTTAGATGAGAAAAATCTCTTGTAGGCTTCAGTGTAACTCCTACAGAATTCTTAATGAATTTGGAGATTGACTTTCATCTCTGTTTTTAGCCTTCCTATTTAATTTGACTACTTACATAAAACAAAAATGAAACTTACAATGATCTCAAATTGAATATTTGAACCTTGCCATCATGCCAACATAGCTGTCTAAAATAAAGCTGAAGCAATAGGAAGAAATAGGAAAATAAGCACACACTTGAAGATGATTATACCAAAGAAAGAACATGGAAAAAAGCAGCAGCATTTTTCAGGAAGTTATGAACTAAAAAGAGCTATTACAGAAAAAATGAATTGCTCCTGTGTTGGATTGAAAAAAGAATATTTCTGGTTTTGACATGTACCAGCATTTTCTGCCAGGACTGTTTTTACTAGTATCTTCAAAATACAAATAATTCTTGTTTCTCATCTGAGAAATATTTTATTTTAGTTTTGCTTTGCTCTCCTTTGTGGTTCCAAGACAATAAAGAAATATGACAATGGATTTAATTAACTTATCATGTATATTTTCCATCAGTAAAAGAGACAACAGGAATAACCACACCAGATTCCAGTCATTAATCATATTGCTTTCAGTCCTTTTATCTTACCATTTATATATTGTCTTAGATTTTAAAGAATTTAACAACAGATATATTTTTTTCATCTACCTGCTAATTTCATGTTGAGAGATTCACTACAGTGACTATAGCAGCAGTTGTGTTTAATTAGAGCATTCTTGTCAGCTGGGGAAGGTAGGAGAGAAATTATTGGGTAAAGTTTCCATATAAAATGTCCCTGGTGGAGGTAAGTGCAAATAGCAATGAGAACCTCAATTCCCTGCTCCAGTCCCCTCTTCCTAGGGTTGTTTACCACTGAGAAGGGACTCGGTGGTAAAACAAACAACTGGTTGTCTGGGAAAACACCAGGAATGCATCAATCTGAGGATGTGCCAATGGAAGCAAAGGATTTGTACTCTTTTCTGCCAGCCTCTGTGGGCGGCTGATGTGGTCAGCAGGATCTTGGGAGGAGTGGCTGTGTCACAGCATTATCTGGGGTGCAGAATACTGTGTATTCCTGATGCTCACAGGTGCTAAACCTGTGAGTTACAAATCAAAATCTAGCCCATGACTCTCTGCATTAAACTTTTTATTGCTGCCTTGTATTGCATTCCAAAACTATATATTAGCATTGGTTAAATTATTACTGGATCACACCTGGCACTGTATTGGAAATTCCTTCATCTTCTACTATTAACAACCTTATGAAATCAAAATTGATTCAGCATGCACACAGGTAGCCATGTGTATGCATGGATATTTTTACAGAAAAGTGATCTCTAATCATCCTGTTTGAAGAGATAAAGAGGCTCATGTGTGGGTATGCATGCACTTGAACACATTTATGTGTTTGTACATAACATAGTATGTAATGTGTTCATGAACACAAAAGATATAAATATTTCAAAAAGTTAGGATTTGTGCCACATTCTGTCTTTCACTGATGATTTTTTTGTAAATGAGTAGTTAAGAATGGTCATGGCCCTGGTTGAAAAAAATCACGTCTACTTTAAAGTTATTTTAATCTAAGAAAGCATCTAATGATGCTTTGGAGAGATGGGGCTACTGAGGGGAGGACCAACACAAATAGAATGGTTCAGAATATGAATAACAGGGAAGACTCATCAGGGGATAAATGAGAACAAAAACCTCTCCCTTTCTCAGGAGATGTAGAATCTGTCTCTATGGTTTGAGGTTCACTGAATCCATGGTGCTGAGAGAGACAGATATCTCCCTGAAAATGGAGAGAAAAGAGATAAAAAAGGCTTTGATAAAAATAAATAAAAACCCTAAGTCCCCCAAAATATCATAACCCAAAACATTTCCATGTTTCAACAGATATCATATGTGTTCTATTTGTCTGAGATTATTTGAATTTTCATAAGGGATTTCATCCTTAGATGTTTCTGTTCAGATCCCTGAAAGTTCAGTCAACATGCATTACAAGACAGAACTTGGTTTAGATTCAGACATAAGCACCTTATGTAAATTCTTCAAATAAGGGTGAAGACAGCACCCTTACTTATGACAGAAACAAGACTTACTTAGTTATGGACTACTTCTAATATCAGATGGCAAAAAAAAAATAAAAAAAATAATGAACCCAGGGTACATTTTTTCCCAAATCTGTAATTTCAGGGCTCTGTTTTGTCTTTGAACACAACACATGATTAATCTCAGTGTAGGATTTACAAAATCTGCTTTTAGCTATAGGATATACTCAAAAAAGAGGAAGTAAAATGTAGCTTGTGCTAAACTTAGCAGCTTTGTCAATTAATGCAACTTTATTCATCGATTCAGTCAAGTTGAATAGTTTCCTAGATAAGTATAGAAATTGTTCCTGCAATTTTGAATACTACTACATATCCAGCCAAATGGGCTTTAGAATAAAGAAGCCAGGGTGATTTATTTGTAATCCCTTTAGTTGCTTTTTTATTTGTTCTTTCAGATTGAAGAGACTAAGGAATATCATACTTACCCAAACCCTTGGATTATTTCCATGCAGAAGATTTGACCTTAATGCTCTGTGTGTGTAATAAAATCAGATGGGTTCAAATGATCCTGGTACAGTGACGCATTCTTGATACTGTCTACTTATTTTAAGCATGCAGTTCTGGTAACTTATGCCCACTCTTTCTCTGCCAGCACATGATGGCGTTCAGGTTAACCTTTAATAAAGGATGGTATTGTGGCAAGCCTTGCTTACTCTGGAAGAGTGATGAGCAGGGGAGTGAGTTGGTCAAGCTCCCTTTCACCACCATCAGGGTGTTTTAGCTATGTTTTTATTTCAGCATCTGTCTCCAGATCTATTTCAATTAAAATTAAATGTGGAAGGGAACTTTGAACCCCACATGGTGCATTCTTCAGCAAGGAAGACCCCAAATTTCAATAGCCATTGGGAACAGTTTCCTGCCCAATGCAGTCCCTTAGCTTTTGTCTGCTCAGACCCAAACCCCACAGGTCTCATCTTTCTCATGCCATAATTATGATCTTTGAGAGCCCTGATCAGAAAACCTCAAGAGGTGATCTTTGATGGGACCACACTGAGGAAATAAACAGTCCCAATCGCTACGACGTTCCTTTCATTGCTCTGGGGTATGTGTAAGGGATGAACTGAGTACCCAGGGCTTTAGAATTGTTTTCATGCAGAATGGAGAATGAGCTTTTAAAGGAGGAGAGGGAGCAGAAACCCAGTTAGTCCAACAAATAAAACTGGAAATAATGTTGAAAGAATATAGTTTTATTCTGTATAATGCAAAGAATGAGGATGTGAATGGAAACCTTTTATGAATGTTTCTATGCACTGAATGGAACACCTAACATGATAATTAACTTTAAAACCTGCTTTTAGCAGAAGTAAGCGAAGACCCTCAAGTCAGAAGCAATCTCAGTCCTAAGAAAGACAAGCATCATGTCCCCATGATGGGGACATTCCACTGCAGTGTCATGTACTGGAAAAGCTAGTCTACATTTTAGGTTACATGTTAGAGTGGCTTTTAAACTATTTTACAAAGCATTTCAGCATCACTGCTCATATTTCATGAGTATGTGGGACTACAAAATTAAGTGGTTTGCTGGAAGTCACTTCAGGTGGGCAGTGGTCCAGATCTTGAGCAAGTGCTTTATTGTGCCTCCCCTGTTGTGAAATTATGGAAATACTGACTATCATTACCTTGTGCTGCCCTATAACTTAATGTGCAAAGACATACTGAAAACACATTAAATGGTTAGGATCACCTGTCCACAAGGCTGAGCAGTGAGTGCTCCTGTGTAAGAATGAACAGCTTGCATACCACAGACTGATCTAGCAGATTAACAGTTACTTCTGATGCCAAAATAGTCAGAACAAAGCCAAATGCAAAAGCTGCTGAAGGTCACTACCAGTATCAGGTGCAAGATGAAGACAGTCATCATGTTCTCAAACACTGGAATAAAAATACTTGGCAGGAAAATCAGAAATAATGGCTAACTTTGCATCAAGTCCTCCAGTCTCAATGTACTTGTGCAATTCTGCACTATCTTTGCAGAAATACACAACTAGAGGCTTTTTGTTCAGTCTTGAATTTCTAATCCTTTTGCTTTCCCCTTCCCAATTACAAGGAGCTTTCAAGAGTAGTAATTAACTAGAACTAAGAAATACTGGACTTTGAACTCCACTGCTTAAAACCTCTAAGTCATCTATTGAACTTTGAACATTTTTATTCTTACTCTTTTTCATTTTCTTATATTGGAGCATGTGCTATTTTTGATTTATGTAATTATACATAGCAATCCTTCACATAACACAGTTCTCTTCTTACCACTTCTTGTGGTAACATCAATATATGTTATTAAAGTGCTAATAATTAGGGATGTGGATCCTAACTATGCTTATTAAGGCTGTCAGTTTTCTTTTTTGATTAGCACTCATTTTATACCAGACAAAAACTTTTTCCAAGGTTATCTGCTATAAAGCTCCAGGCATGTTCATTTGTTGTTCATTTACATGAATACAGTTGTTCATTTCCCATGAAGTTCACTAGCAAACACACTGTTTAAATATTTCAGAAGTGATC
Source organism: Cyanistes caeruleus (assembly GCF_971803275.1). Classification (NCBI taxonomy): domain Eukaryota; kingdom Metazoa; phylum Chordata; class Aves; order Passeriformes; family Paridae; genus Cyanistes; species Cyanistes caeruleus. The sequence continues at coordinate 32,628,893 of NC_141701.1, forward strand.
TCTTCCTCTGTTGCAGGGGTTTGGTTGTTTGTTCAGGGCTTTTTTAATATTACCTAATGGTACTGGACAAGGACATAGGGATCAATGCTAGTCTCAGTAATGTCCCTCATAAATTTCTCCAATGTGTTTCAAAGACCTTCAAGACAGATAGACGCAGCTCACTTTTGTACAAGCACATACCCTGAGGAATAATCACCTTGCTCTCTTCTGATCAAGAGCAACACAGAATCAGAGAATGGTTTGGTTTGGAAGGGACCTTATGATCATCTAGTTCCAATCCCCCCTACCACAGGCCAGGGTCACCTTCCACCCGACCAAGTCACTGAAAGACCCATCCAACCTGGCCTTGAACACTTCCAGGGATGAGGTATCCTCAACTCCTTTTGGCAACCTGCTCCAGTGCCTCACCACCCCTGTAGTAAGGAAACACACAGATCTGTTCAATTGCATGGAGACAGATAAAAACTGGGGCACAGTAGCTTGCCCAGGCTCTTTCTTGGCTAGATTTCTCAGCTGAGACCTTTCTGTAGCAACACAAGTAAATTCACAGACTTTTTGGGTCTGGTGAAAATACTGCTAAAATCACCAAAGAGGTTCATTTTTCATGAAACTTTTATGGAAATGTGCCACATACAAAGTGAAGTCCACGTGGGTCCCCTAACTACCTTTAGCTGTGCTGTGCTGGGTACCTGCAGGTGGAGCAGAAAGGGCTGGTGGGGCCACTGTGAGGATGTACTGGCCACCAAAGCCAGCCAGCACCACCATCCTCACCAGCCCACCTTCTCCCTCCCAGGGTCTGGTCCTGCATTGCTCCAGGGAGACCAGAGACAAGCATTCACTTTTGTCATTGGGAATTTAGTCCCCTCTAGGCAATGCTTGTGATATTCTGCTTTAAGAGCTGGTGTTTACAAAAATCTAAGCTAGACAACTGATTAAAGTATTTAGGCCATCTAATTTAATAAGTTACTAAATATCACCCAAGCCCCAAGCCCAGGAAAAGAAGGCAGGTACTTCTGAATGGAGCACAGAAAATAATTTGCTATCTGAAGAGAGGTCAGAGCCTCATGTAAGGAAAAAATAAGATGGTTTCTGGATGTTGTAAAATGCTTACCAAAAACCATCAGAGCACTACTAGACACTTTAGAAATCTGTCCAAAAACATTGATTAATCAATAAGTTCATTTATTAAATCTTCAGACTGGTGTCTCATTTAACATATGTGATCTGTGAAAAGGACAGAGACCTATAACCTTTGTTTTTTTCAAGGCTACTTTCAGGGCCCATGGGCACCACCATCTGGAGAAATGCAGTAACCTAGTATATATTAGTAATGTTATTTATAATATTCTTCTTCTAAATATTCAAAGAAAAAAGGTCATCTAAGATATTCCAGTATGTTAGCATTCAAACATTCTAAATCCAGTTAACCTGTTCTATAACTTCTTTGTCTTCTCATGGTTGTGTCAGAGAACAAAATGGTCCACTGTATCTTATAAAATCTTTTACAATTCATCAGTAACTATCCTTCTTAAAAACTCTCCTAAAACATCTACATCAAATTCAAGAGGTGAAATTGTCCTAGAACAGAACTCCAGGCTATAAAAATAAATCTACAATATCATTATTTTGGGGAACAACTGGCAATTAGGAAAGACCAAATTCAAGGACAGTCAGGCACTTTGTGTCTTTGCTAAAAGTCAGACGTATGATTTACTTTTTCTGTTTGATTAGGTCATCAGAAAAATAGCATAATTAGGAATAGTAATGAAAACTTTGACTTTCAGTAGATAACTTTCAGCCAACTTTCTCTCACAAAGAGGAAACATATGTGCCTTTCAGCAGCCCATAACATAAAATATATTTCAGTGCCATATGCTATCTTTCCTCTTTGGATCCCATCATAGAATCTGTAACCTCTAAAAAAAAATTTTTTTTTCACCAATTGCTTCTTTGCATAAGTCACATTAATATTTTTAATTAATAAATAAATTTGCATTTTGGACATAATTTTTTTGTCAGACATGACAGGGACATAAAATCAATTCAAATAAGCTGTGCAAAAATTAACAGATGAAATGGTGTGTTAGGTTTGTTTTCAGCACCATGATCATTAAGTACAAGGCTGGCTCATTATGGGAAGACAATGTTTAATCATCCTCCAAATTCTGCAGATGGATTTACGTCTGTGCATATCCCGTTCTGTGATGCTCAATAGTCAGGCACAGTCTGTTCCAGCCGTCTGCAAGCAGCACCCTGTTCAGCAGGCTGCTCTGGTTTAGCAAAGCATTTCAGCAGTGTGAGTGGGTCTTGTTGGTTTCAGAGGAGTTTAAGCCCATAGTTAAAGCTAACAAACCTACACTAAGACCACGGAGATTGGCCTTGTGTAGGTGCACTGCTGCTTTTGAGAGCTGGAGTACACCGTGAGCTTTGAGCACTAACACCGAGATGGAACAATCTGGCAACTGCGTCTTGATTAGCCAGGGCTGCTACTGCAAATGAAAGAGTGGGAAGAACAAAAAAATTCTAAGAATCCCCAGAGATCTAAAAGCAAGAACAAATGTTAAATAACCATTTTCTTTACAAGATTAGAAGACATTCCAAGAAGAATTAAAAATATATATCAGCCTATGCTTCCCATTTCCTTGTCACATTCCTGGCAACAACTTGAGGTTAAGTTATGCTTAAGGGAATCTTATTTTGGTCTAATTTCTCAGTGTAATTATTTCCCTCCCAAAGGGATGACGCGTGGGGGAGGCACCTCAGTGCTTTGAGGTTCTTTTCCTCAAACAAGACAAACGAGCAGTGACACCCAAGATTTTGCCTGTGGGACTCTGTTCCAGCCTTGCCTTTCGGCTTCTCGGCTGAAGAAATCATGAAAACCATAACCTGGCTTCTCAAAAAGAGAAGTCTCAGTGATGCTAAACCTATCACTGAAGCTATGTTTCTAAGTTTCTGCTAACGAGTATCAAATTTTAATGATGACTTTAGAAAACTCACATGGCTCACTGGAAAAAAATTGTTGGCTAGCATCTTCTGTTGCTGTTGGAGGTATATAGAGCATGGGGTTAATTATCTTTATTTGACTATCTTATTTGTTTTAAAAGAAGATATATTTATTTAAGTAATTCAGGAAGAGTATCACAATTAAGAAGCTTATTCTTGCTCTGTCATTATGTGCTCGACACTGACGAAATCTCTTGCACAGCTATGAAGAAGGGCACACCCAGCTGTCATGGCTGAAAGAGGACGTCTGATATATGGCTACCACTGTCTAGAAAGAAGTAACCAGAAACCCCAAGCTGTCTGAAGGATAGACAGTGAGGCAAGAGACTCAGGTTTTGATTCAATCCTGACAGGGAGTCTCCAGGACAGTGAGGTCTAGGCAGTGGTCATACAACATTTGGGCCATGCATCAATCAACTGGTAACTCAAATGCTTTAGAGTGGCAAAGCTATTTACTGAAAGTTAAAGCCTTCTTATCAAAACATTATGAATGCTCTGTACATTCAGAAAGAAGAGATGATTAAAGATGAGGTAATTACAGTGCATGACGACAGGAAAAAAAATAATCGAATTTGGAAATAGAGTGACTAAAAGTAGATGCTCTCCAGAGAACTCACACATACCTGATCCACTGAAGGATGGATCTGACTCACTGTGAGGAACAGTGACTCAGCTGAAGTACTGCAAGGCCCTTTTATCAAGTATTAAACAAGAAATAAAAACTGATTCATCTTACCTAGAAACTAAGATTCTTGGAGAAACTGGGCTATTGTTGTAGCTCACTGGAAACCAGGGCTATAGAGCAAGCTGGCACTGGTGGCAGTAAACAAAACAAATATTGGCAGGCATGGTAAAAGATTAAAACTTTTTCCTAAATGAAAAATATAGAAAAAACATTTAACAGAGGAGAGCAAATAAATTATATGCTTCTATTTATATTGATTGAGGATGGCAGATATGGAGCATCCAAATGTAAGCAAAGAAATCCTACACAAATGACAGTAAAATGAACCAATTGACCCTGAAACTGGTACTGTATGGAGACTTCTTACTCTCTAATCTTGCATAAACTTAGCCACAGAGCTATGGTGCAAAGCACCTTTCTCCTCAAATAACCAAGTTGTTCGTTTTCTCCGATTTTTCTTTAATATAGCCTACCATGTATTAAAAATAGAAACTTTAATAAGATTATTTTATGAACATATTATTTATGAACATTTTTACATAAAGCAACATGCTTTGGTGGCTTTTTCTACAAGGATAAATTTAAAAGAAATTATTTCAAATTAGTCCAGTTGAGCAATCTCTCTCTGCTGTCTCGTCTCTTTCCCTATAGTATTTAGAAAGGGAAATTTTGTATCAGGTTATTTATTATTACATTTAGTTAATATGTTATTGTTAATTAATATCCCATTTAAATAATCCAAATTATTTAAGTTTAAATTATTATTACATGTTGTAATTATTACATTTAAATCAGGTTATAAATAGGTTAGCAGGGCCTACACCTCTGCTTATTCTGTATTTAAGTCTTAGAGATTTATAGTCATGCTCTAAACACAAATCAGCCAATACATAAATAATGATGCATTATTATTTTATTATCATTAATAAATGATAGAAACAACAAGAAATTCTACCTGAGTCAGAACGCTATAATCTGAATCCAAGACTGGAGTTTATTCTCTGATGGGAAGAGAACCAGTAGTGATGGGATGGTGTGGGCCAGAATACGAGAGGTACCCATTTCATCTTGATAAACCCCCTTTTTTCCCCAGGAGAGTGTTAAAGTAGGCAAAGTGATTTGATACAGGAAAGCCATAGGATCCTGTGAGTATATCTGTGCTGAAGGTTCATTCTTGTGGACATGCAGAAAAAGTATGACTGCAAGTTATAAGGAAATAAACACATTGTTCCACTCTATCTCCCTTACTTGCCAGGGAAAAAACAGCCTTTTAAATAGACTCAGAAGCAGGTTTTTTTCATGCTGAGAACAAATTAACAACAGTCAGACACTAGTTAATAATGTGGGCATCTGAGAGAAAGGTCTTGTATTCAGCTACAAATAAAAGGAGGGGAGAGGCAACTTCTGTCTATTTACCAGTAAATAGTGAGAAAAATTCTGGCCACAGCACGAACCAGGAGCTGGAAAGAGGATTAATATGATGTTTTCCAGCAAGATGGCTCATCTCCCCAAGCTCTAGAAAAGCTACATTTAGAGTAATAATGATTTCTTTCAATTTCTAACAATGGTAAGAGAAGGTTTCACAGCCAAGAATCCATTTCTTCCATCCTAGAGTGTGCTGAAGGAGCACGCATTGCTTCCTGACATAGCAATCAGGGATTTGTTTTGCAAATCAAGCACCAGGTTATCACACAGGGACAATAACCAGAGTTATTTCTGAACAACCACCATATTCAGTCATGGGATTTGGAGGCGTACCTACTATTGTATCAAGGCAAGAGAGCGCTGCCAACTCTATGACTACTCCAGCTGGCAGCAACACTTGAGGGGCGGCACAGGCAGAACTTGCTGTACTTCATGCACTGAGGTGCTGCTGGGTTTTGCATACAAACCCAAAGTGACAGGTGCCGCCAAAGGACTGAGAGGCCAAAGGTCAGATGAAGCTGCACAAGTGTGTGCCAAGGCCAAGTACCAGGTTATGTCAGGGGGCATGATTCAGCAACACTAGGTATGAAGGCCAAATGCTGATCAATCCTAAAATGCTGAAAACCCACACAGAATCTCTTAATTGGGTGTTTTATAAGGTTAAATTTCAGTGAACTCTCAAAACTTTAAACAGCAGCTGCATAGCCTGGTTCTAACAGAAATCAAGTGATTACAACTGCACTGCTGTCTGCTTTATACAAACAAATGTCACACTTGAGTCTCAGGTGGGCTTATTTCACAGGGATAAACAACAACTCTTCAGACAACTTGTTCATTGCCTTCTTGGAGGAAAAGGCAAGTCAAGTTTAGAACTGTTCTAAATATAACAGTGCAGAAAAGGCAAAAAGGTGAGGGGAGAAAGAACATTATGATTGTTTGCTTCCTGTTACATTTATTTTCTGGGACTATTACCAGTGTTAAATCTGCAGCAGCATCCAATGGTGTATCTCAGAAGAAATCCTCCTGCACGTTGTGGCTCTGGGACTGTCATGACAACCTGTCAGCAAAATGCTGAGGGATCTGAAAGACAAGGTTTCCTTTCAACCAGCCTTCAAGGTTCAGCCTTCCTACGCTGTTCTGTATTGTCACCAGAGACACTGGGATCTGAATCCCTGCACTCGTACAATTTGAAACAGTTATTGGTAATTAACTTCTGCCAAGGGTTCCAAACATTATCACACTTATATTTAGCCTCTTCATTATAATGTTTTGATAGACCACATGATCCTTAGGCAGCTAAAATAGCCATGATTCCTCCAGCTTGGATGAATGGCCCTCATTTGCCCTGATGAAGAATGCAGCAGGGCAGCTTCCTCCGCGCACCTTTTTCTGCCTGGTGTGTGACTGATGCTGTCAGGCAGAGGAATGTTCCTCATGCACTTCGCGTAGAATTAAAGGGCTTTTACAGAGGATTTCAGCTAACCTCCCACACTAAGCTGAAAATTCTGAAATAAGCTCGCCTTCTACAAATCAAGAGGAATCCAGATAGGAAGCTCCTTAAACAAGCACAATTCGAATCTGAATCTGAAGCAGGTTGAGGAGGGCTTTTTTTTCTTTTTTAATGATAAACAACTTCTATAGCATATTGGAAATCGACTGTCACAATAACAGATTGGGTTCTTCTGCAAGAAGCTAACTAGCTAGATGTAATAGAAGTAGACTGATTATTTGTGTATATTGCATTTTGCAGTTCTTCATGTTAATGAGTTTACAGCCTGGTACTTTGAGAGATTTGTCAATCTCTCTTGGAAAAAACAATAGATGTTATATGTAATATCACATTATGCTAACAATCAGCACTAATTACTTTTCATGATTTTCATCTCTAAAACATGAACTGAATTTTATAAATATGGCCATTTTCTTCCTAAATTGCAAAATTCCTGCTGTTTTCCAAGATTATACATTCTAAGTCTTCCAAAGCATAATGACAGAATTATTCAACCAGGGTCCTGTAATCACTTAACATTATTTAATTATTTCCTGCTGATTTGGACTTGTCTGAAGCACAGGGAAAAAAAAAAAAATTGCTTCTGTTCAGGATGTCTCTATCATTTGTTTTGATGTGACTGACTTAAAACTTGCTAATTATGGAGGATTAAGCATTTAGGAAGAAGATACACCAAAACAGATTTTGATCTTTTATTCACTAGAGTGAGCCCAGTGACAGTAAATTAACTAATGTAGACAAAGCAGATGTTAGAGCAGGACCTGGACTGCTGTTTTTATTGAGCACTCTGTCTCCATTGGAGCTCCTTCAAATTTCACCTTCCACCCTATCTGTGTAGGTTTTGACCTACTGAGGCTGACAGTCAATAAATGAAAATAGATAGAAAAATTAATTTGCCACACTTAAAGCTTATTTGCAATAAAGCTCCAACCACTGAAACTTCATCTGTTCTGTTCTGTGGATTTCTCTTTCTCCTTTAGCATCTAAGAGGCCTTCAGACTTTCCTGAAATCTTTGCCCCTCTCTGTGTTAAATGACCTACTCTGATCCTTTGCCTCAGAAGCTATCATTTCTGCTCTCATGACTTGATGCTTATGTTAGGTCCAACAAATGTCCCACAAAGTGTCATTTGGTGGATATCAATATAGGCAAAACACTAATAAGCAGTCAGGAAATGGGAATCAGGCCTTTTTAGATACAGAATTTAACTCAAGAATTGGCTTGCATCCAGTCTAACTCTTCTTTCTTCCAAGCTGATCTTCCCCCTCCTAATATGAAGCCTTTCTATTCAGAGCTTCAGTGTTTAGTCAAAAAATGAAAAGCCCCTTCTAAAATCAGAAACGAAGTTCTCAATCCAGCTGAGAGTCTTGTTTGAACACCCCACATATATCATATATACTTGTTTACATCTTGGGTGCACCGTCTGCTTAGAGGAGCAGGAGATCATTTTGAGGCTTCTTTTAAAAAAGGACTGCCAACACCTTCCCATGTTTACTGAAATGTTTGTAGGCTTTCCAGTGTGGGTGGCAGCTCAATTGTGCTAGCTAGCAAGTCCTTTACAGAACTTGGCACCACTGCTACAAACATGCAGTGGTATGGAAGAAACACCAGTTAAATGTAATTCAGAAGCACTATAAATACTGTACCACATTGTTTGTAAACAAGCATCAGCAGGTAGAAAGTCTGGTCTGGAAAAGTCATTCTGGGAAATTGGTCCAGTGAGAAGACCTGTGGGGGAAACAGTGTGACCTTCTGAAGGTTTCTTATCTATGAATGGGGCTTTTTCAGCTGGCAACATCTTTCCAGTTCACCAGAGCTGGACCAGAGCTGTCATCTGTGCTCTCTTCACTTTCCTTAGCTGCTTTTATTCTCTGATTTCCTCCAGTTCCAGCCTTTCTGCCCCCCTTTTCCCACCACAAGGCCACTTGGCCACCTGGCCACTCTGTCACCATGTGCTCCCTCTGCTCTTGTTCCCTTGTCATGATTCTTGTTGGACTCCAAACTGGACTTTATCTCACTTGGTCTCTGTTGAAAGGGAAGGGTTTGACCTGAACTAGTCATCCACACCCTCTGTAAGCAAAGGGGAAAGAGGCATTCCCAGAGCATGGGACAGCCCATCCTAAGAGAAAAAAATCTACCCAAACTCTCAAATTAAAGGCAAATGCCAACTGCAGCAGTTATAGTTCTACCACCTTTAGCTCCACCACTTCCTATCCCACTGCTACTAACCAACAAAAGCCAGCATTGAGGGATACTTCCCTGGGAGTATCCCGGCCACTAAATTTCATAAATTTCCAGGGACTCCTATTTCCTTGGCAAATTTGTTCAGAATGTCTCCACAGTGATAGAGGCAATGATAGGGAAGAGGACGCAAAAAGGCAAATAAGCAATACGAATGCCTTTAGGCAACACAAAAAGGAAGCATTTGATTGATTTTAATAAGCTACTCCATACTTAGCTCTACATTCATTGGCACTTCTTCATCCATACATGTAAATCTACACTTAATATCTTCATTATCTCATATCTCAGCATTAGAAGTATTTTTATTTTTTTTTTTGCCTTTTTGACCTCTCAAGTTTTTTCTTTTCTGGTAGACATCACATGCTCTACTGCAAAGAAATGGTTTTCTTAACACTTCGAGTATGATTAATCTGCACTTAACAGATATTCTCTCACTCCCCCTTCTCTAAAAGATGAAGCATAATCTGCTTGAAGTCTTCCCCATCTACTTCTAGTCCTTTCACACATATGCTTCACATGTTGATGCATGTAGAGCCAATGACACCTATCACATTCAGTCTGCTTTCAAAGGAGCACCTTTATCCCCCTCTTTGCACTTAGTCTTCACATCCTTCCCATTACAGAGTTCTGTGGAGGCTGAAATTTCCCACACCCGCAGTCAGCAGTCTTACTGCCCCGTTTTGGGTGCCAGAAGGGAGAAAAGCAAATGATCAGCTGTCTAAAAAACATAACCTATGAGGAAATATGTATTAGCTATCCTATCTGAGAGAAGGCTGGGGGCAACTTGCATCAGATTAGTGAAACAGGACTTTTACAATCTGCTCTCCACATCTGCTGTGGAAATAACGAGATGTAACAGACTTAAATTTCAGCAAGGAGCATGAAGGAAGAGCAGAACAGATTGCCTGGGACAGCTCCGAGGATGCCATCACTGAGGGCGTGTTAGGGGTAGGGTGCCTAAGGAAAGATCACAAGTTTGTCAGAAGCAAAGCAGGTGTATTTGATTCTGTGCCCACAGGATTAGCTAAGCACTCTCTTCTTGTCTATTCTACCTTATCACTCCATGACTCAAAGATAAACATCTGCTGCGTAACTTCATTGTGCTTCTTCAAATATCTCCATACAAACCTCATTCATCATAATTCAGGAGCAAAAAGGAGCAGTGCCTATCATAATTTGTGCTCTCTTCTTCTACCCCTTCAGGCATATTATCTTCTACCATTTGGATCACCTTTGTCTTATCAGCTCACTGACTGTACTGGCCAATATTAATGAACACAAGTCCCCAGACCTGCACTTTACAGTACAAATGGCATTCCACTCACCCTGAGTGGGATGGTAGATCACCTTGAAGCCAGACACACACTCTTCCCAAAGCAGGATATAGATTATGTAGAAGCAGCAAGTCATTTCCAAAGGACTCCCTTCCAAACTACTCCCCAAATGTACTCAGAAGCGTTTGCTGTCCTGCACACAAACCCAGCTTATGGCAGCAAAGGTGTTCTTTGTATTTTTCTATTTCATTGTCTCTTAACTTTCCAGTATCTAATGTGGTGCCTGAGTTCAAATTTTCTTGATGGGCTATGTGTTCTATGAGCCATTTTGGGGAATTTAGGGAAAAGTAATTAATTTTTTAAAAATTTTTTAGCTTTTTCTTTGAAAATGCAGTAGTAATAGCAGTGCTGTAGCAGTGAAGGACTCCTTTACCCTCACTCTAGTCCATTTTTGCCAGCTACCATCATCTGGTTCAATGCCAGACATAATGTTTCCCTGGAACTTCTGCTTGTTGCTGAGTTTTATTTTTTTTTTATTTTTCAAGCATAAACCAAAATGCTGCACAAAAATGGTGTTGAGAAGAAAAACATTGTAACGCACTTAAAGCTTTTTACCACTGAGAAGAGGGCACAGGCTTTTTTTGGACATCTTTCATATTGATCTAGACAAAACAAACTCACAAATAGTAATCTTAACCGACATTTCTTACAACACTAAAAGCTCCAAGACTCCTACCTTGGATTTTTGCAGCAACTGAGGCTTTTTCATTTGGTGAAGCTCTGAATTGTGAGATACAGTAACTAAATTATTCCTCAATTGCCTTGAATGTCAGAGGATATGACACAGCCTTCAACGCTGCAGTGGAGTCCTGTAGACACCGAGCTGCTCATTGGTGGTGCGGAGGTGGTCAGGAGCCTCAGCCACCGACTCCTTCTCCAAGATCTCTGATCACAGACCCAGTATGGGGCTTATCCTGATCTTCCTTCTCATGGGACTGAGCCAAATCCATCTCGTCTCATCTAATCTTTTCCTACAGCTAATATCCAGCCTTCTGGCGTTACTAGTGGTTCTTCTATCCCATTCATCCTTTTGCAATAATAGGATGATCTGGAGGAAGGTGGCTTGGTCTGCCAACAAGCAATGCTTATTGGGATGAAGTGTGGTTTATCTCCTTTCCATATTAGTCCATATTATTTACCAGAGATTTCCTTCAGTTTTCCTTGTTTTCTTTCCATAATTGTCCCTCATGTGCAATGAGCACCTTTGAATGAGTGCAAATTTAAATGCTAAAGTTATATTTTTACAGGATAGATAAAATTATCAGTTCAGTTTCATGTTTATGAAAGACAGAATAAGAAGAGAGCTGTTCTGGCACTAATGCACCTGTTGGACTACATAAAACAAAGTTTGTACAAACACATAATACCATCCCTAGTGAGCATTAGCAATGGATTACCTTCCTTCTTCTTACCTACTTCTTTTGTATGGTTTATGAACACATTATGCATGTTTGTGCTCAAGCAAAGGAGGTTTGCCACTCATTTTGCTTCTTAAAAGCTTGTGTTTCAGTGTGTCAATAATGTGGGCTACATGGGCACTGGAAGGGGGATGTGGGCACCTGAACAAAAGATGCCATTAAGTAATTTTGGTCCTGAGCTGCAGCATATCCAGGTACAAATACACTTCTGGCCACATATGGGCACTGTGAGAATCTTGCCAGGACTGGCTGCACACAACCAGTCCACTCCAGATCCTTCTCCAGATCGACACACCTGCAGGAGTCAACATGGAAGATGAGAACATGCTTGTAGAGCACCAACATCAGAAGGCTGAAGTCCATGGAATAGGATCTCCTTTGCCTTATCTACTGACTACTTCATTGAAATGTTCTGGTCTGAGACAGGGATACAAATTGAAAGATAATGGCTTTGAGCTTGCTGAGATTTACCCCAGTCTAGGAATTAAATGGATTAAATTAATGCTACCCATAGAAAAATTATCAAAAGATGTTTCAGAGTAAAAGTGAAGAAGGCAGATATGAAAAACCAGAACTCTGAATAGGAATTAAAAGAGTGAAGGACATTGATAGTGCTGCTTAGGATGTCTGACCACTGGAAATAAAGAGCTGATGAGCAAATCAGGATGCATGAGAACAGTAACTGCAATATTTGAGAAGCTTCATTATTTGAAATAGCAGATCACCAAACCTCAGCATGAAGGGAAGTTATGTTTATTTTAATTAAATTATGTTTATTTAAATGAGGAAAGTTATTGTTTATTTTTTTGCCATTTGATAACAGGTGTAAGAGGTTGAGGGCTTTCATATTTTAATAAGCAAATGTCTCTGTACTGACAGAATCAGTTAAGTTCAACTGAAATTCGAATTCCAAGTTTGATTTTTTACCATTCAGTTCTGTACACAATTTTGGATACAGATGCTGGCAGCAAGAGCAGCACAATTTAAAAAATAATAATAATAATAAAAAAAAGAAACAAAAAAACCAAAAACCAACCAAACAACAAAAAAATCCCCAAAAAACAACAGACAAGAGTGGCCCAGGGAGCATACTACCACATATCAGAGTGTTCAGTGAAGCTTGCTGGAAAGGAAATATAGTCTAGTTTTCTCACCAAATTAGAAACATTCGAATATATCTTTGTGCACACTAAACCCTAAGGGATTGAATATGCTGTGTGAATGAGATAAATATAGTCTTCTTGATTAATCCCTACCTGAACCTCATGTAAAGCCTCCTCATTTTTTTTAACAGTTATTATATTCTTATGAGTTTAAAAATTGCTGCTGTATTGAAGAGGGGTTTCTATATAAAATTACACCATTTTTAATGTTTGCCTTAGAAGCATTTTCTAAATTTGGATCAAGCAGATGTTTTATTTCTTCCCACAGAAAGAAGTGACCACTGATATTGATAGGGATGACCTAAGATCAACTTGTCCAATGCCATCTGGCTGAAAGCAGGGTCAGCTAACAAAAGTTGTCCTTGGCCATGCCCAGTATTTAGGTGCCAGATCATCTTCTTCATCTTTTATTTGGGAAGAAATACTTCACATTGGTACAGAATATCCACAAAGAGCTTCATTTGATTAGAAAAAAACCCCAAAAAACCAAGGAGGAATTGTATCCACTCACTACACTGGCATGAAAACATGTATATTGATCTGAATAGGAGGCTCCAAAAGTCCTTTTCTATCTTTTATTTGGATGTCATTGATTTGGTAATCAGACCTCAACAAATCAAAAGAGGAGGCAACTTGTTACCCTGGTACACTGGTTTCCATCTCTGAATATATATTTTCTGCACCACTTTGTCATTCCAGTTCAATTAGAGAATAGATTCCAGATAAATTAGAGAGTAAATCCACCCCAACTATATGGCAAAACCCATTTCAAATTAAGGAAGGCATACAGCCTCCCCTGAAGGCCCTCACATAATTATTGTGGATTTCAATTACTAAACAATTCAAACAGCTGTAGGGTTCATTTTATAAGGGAACATTTAAAAGAGTATATAGGGCTAGCTTGGACAAACACAGACTCAGTTATTTGTCTTTCAACCAATTCCACAAGAGAAAAATATATAATGACCCTACTCTTGTGGTTAGAATGAAGTGTGCACTCATGAGATTTCAGGATTGAATTTCATGATCTAATCCTACAAATTTTTTCTGAGTATTCTCAATACAATCAGTAAAAATACTTCCTGCTACATGAGTTTTCAGGAATGTATGTCCCGAAAAAAATTGGTAACAGCAAACAAATACTGATGACTGTGAGAATAACAGCATGGAAGAGGATTTTTAAAAGCTCATAACTAAGGATTATGAATAATATTTGATGCACAGTAGAACAAGCAAGCAAATATTTAAGTGAGAATGACAATCCATTAAAGTGCAGGGACCTTTGCAATGGTTTCTCTGACATGATTTTAAATTAAACTTAAATTAAATTTATTTTTTTATATTTCAATAGCATTAAGAATTGCCAGATTTTCTTCTGCTGTTGGTGACTTTAGAGGAAATATAACAACATAGCGTCAACCTAGTAAGTATGACTAGAGTTTTAATGGCAGTGTAGAATAAAAACAGCAGTGCTTTTACAAATTGCATGAATTTAAAACCAGCACAACTTTATGAAAATGAAAGACAATTATTAGTGATTAATTTTAGTTTAAGTAATTTGAGGTTTAAGAATAAAGAACTGCTTAACATATTTATGATGAAAAACAAAATGAGCACCTATATCATGTGATTAATGCTGTGTGAATAACTGTGGCCAGAAACTGAAATACCAGAATTCTATCATGGACAATTTCCTTGCAAAGAAAACACAGGTAATAAGCTTCTCTCAGTCTTCTTCTAATACATGCTTCATAATAAATGGCAACACTTTTGCCAAAACTAGAGAAAAAACAGAAGTGAAATTCTTTTCATGATATATCAAGGTATGTGGAAGTTTTGAAGCCTACACAATGCCTTTTGTTTGACCTCCTGTTTTTGACTGCAGAAAATTACAAGCACAATGGAGACAGAACACACCAACTGAGCAGGCTAAAGGAAAGGTTTCTAATGCATGTACAGAAATAGCCTATATATATGGAAATAGCACCTACATACATACATAAAGCTTTATTCAGGTTTCCCATACCAGCGTTGACTTCGCTAACTCCTAAAAATAGCCTTGCAAAAGCTTTTTTCCTTACAGGAACATAAACAGTACTATGGCTGTCCTATTATAAGCGGTGGTAGGCTGGTGTGTTTGTACCAGGCTAAAAGAAGCTGATGTGGCCTTCAAAATCTCCAACCTCTAAAGAACCTAAAATCAATAATTAATTTATGAAATGGCTATCTCAAGGAAAATAAAAACTAATAAACAATTGCTTAACTCTTAGAGCACCAGAGTCCTCCAGGCAGCCAGTAAAATCAGTGCTTTGGAAAATATTTATTGACATCTACACTACGCACTTGCTCTCCAAGGGGTTACCTTAAGTATTATTAAGCAAAACTGACAGGCTGAATGATTGCAGCATTAACAAACAGGTTCTCCTTGGCAGACAGGAAGGCTTATACTTCATACTAAAATGGCATCTGCCATTTATAATTGCTTAAAAAAGACAAACAAACTCTACTACAGTCCTGCAAAGTCAAGTGTTTTATCTTTTACCCTGATATCCTACACTTTCAGCTCGAAAGCTGTTTACTTTTAACATATACAGAAAGTTCCAAGTCTAGAAATGACAAATATAGACTTTGGCAAGGTGACAGTGACATTTGGTGCTTGCTCTTTTGCTACCATTTGCTACATTTTTAGGCACAAAAAACTCTCAGGATGGAAACACTCAGTAGGAAATTATGTCTTTCAGCCAACCAAATGTTCCAAGGAACACTGTCTTAGAATATTGGCAACATAGCCATGATCTAACAAGCTCTGACAATGCATGCAATATTGTCTTGTTACCCATTTGATGCCTGTTGATGAGAGAAAATAATTTGGCCTCAAACCATTCTAGAAAAACGTAAAAGAGAGATACCTGGACATAACCATTAAAAATAAGTGTCTTTAGGATGTGGAGGAAAAGGAAAACTCTCTCTTAATATTCCCTGTGTACTGATGTCCACTTTCACAGCTTCAGAGGCCTCTGCAGTACATGTGTGAGCTGACTCACACACAGATCAGAGAACCATCAGTGGCTTTTTATCCCACTCACATCAGCCATCAAGTATGAGCCCAGCTAACACCTACAGCCTGTGCATGTTGCCTTTACATCCCTGCCCTGCTCAGTGTGCAGATGCCTTGGGTGAAGAAAGATCCAAAAGAATGGTTTTGACATATTTTTTTGCCATGTGCAGACCTTCCTCCAGCTGCTGTATTGCCTACTGGCAGCACTATTTATTCTGAGGAATCACAGTGGAGCACTTACCTGGCTCTCTGTGTGCTATAGAGATGATAACCTCATCTCTGATGAATACATGATAAACTCATAATACTTGTCCTACAGAGTGTTAGGAGCAGACTAAAATAAATTAGTATATTATAGAAATCCACACATAATACATACATCCATGCAGCTTTACTGAATAGCTTTGTGTTAAATGTATCATTTCATCCTGGATTACCCTGCAGTTGCTTGACTGAAGTTCTGTCCACGTCTTTGCTCTGTTATGCAAGGCTTCTTTGCAGTTAAAAAGCCTTCTATGTTCTACCCAGGAGCTCAGTGTGATCACATGCTGTGTGACAACGTAGGAATGTCTCCATCAGGCTAAGGGTATGGAAGTCTGCTTGTGGCAAGACTTCCTTAAGGATAAAAAGTCTTGCCTGTTGGGTTCTAAGACTTCCAGGGACTCTTAGTGAAATGGTCTTCACATCTATTTTGCTGTCTTCTTTGACTGGGGCTCTCCTGCTCCAAGAAAGCTTGAAGTATGAATGAACAGGCTTGGCATTGACTGTTGCTATGTGTTATTAAGTACTTGACTGTCTGAAAAAGGTGGGCTGTAGAGAGAACCGGTGATAAAGTTGTATTATGAGATTGCTGAGATCTCCCAACAAAGATTAAAGTTCGGGGTCATGTCTAGTTGAGTGGTAAATTGTCACCACAGAGCTGGATGCAACTATTTTGTTTTTATTCAGTTCAGTCTTTGCTTTTGATAGAAAGTGTATTAACTAACTTGCAAAAAAGCAGGGGTAATCCTGCTTCCCATGCCTGCAGTTTTGTTTTGGAATTGCCATAAAAAGCAGCCTCAGACAGACTTCTTCTCCAGGCTTTTAAATTAATTATAAGATCAGAAATCTGCTGAACTTTTCTGTAGTTTTCGCACAGATGTCAATTTATTTCTATCCCTACTCACTTGCCTAACAGCACTGGATGTGAGAGTGTGAGGGGGAGATCTACAGTTGCTAGAAGCTTGTACACAGCCTGAATTCTCATAAAATAATAATAATAAATGAAAAATGCAATAAAAGACATGGCATGGCTTTTACTATCTCTGTCTAACTTATAACCCAAAATTTTCCTTTAATATAAAATGCCATCAGGTAAAGACATGGTTATGATGAAGCTAATAGCAAATGCAATGAAAGGAAAAAGAATCCAGAGACAATCTCCTTGGAGGTCTCAAGAATCTTCAGAGCTCATGGGTCATCGTTAGGAGTTCTACATTTGCTCAGTGCCTCGATATCTCCTGTAGGAAAACACATCAGTTATATTTTTCTTCTCCTTCTTGTTCCCTGCTTTACTTATTTTGTGCCCTACTTCATGACTTTTATTCAGAAGAGTGAGTCGTGGTACTTATCGCTGACTTTACAGAAACGACCTATCAAACTCCTTATCAACCTAAGACAGGGTTATTTACAGTTTATCAGCTTTCTGAGGTGAGGCACTGTTTATTCTTATGTGTTTCAACAGTATTTAACAAAAAAAGACTTAATTTTTATAGGTTCATTTTCTATGATCAAAACACTAATAACCTTTTAGAGGTTTTTAACCCAGGCTTTTTTTTTTTTGCCCGGTCTATGCATGTGATTAGCCCTTGAATTTCACCTTCTACAGGGTAATTTTGTCAATTTAGCAGAACAGATTAAATTTAGGGATCAGGGATTAAATTTAGGGATTCTGCGGAGACGTAAATACCCAATTGACTGGATGCACCCTAACACAGACATGAAAAACTGGAGGTGAGAGTATCTAGTCAAATTTATATGTCAGCAACATTTGTGTCTCCTGCCAAACCACTGTGCAGCTCTTACACTGCTGCCAAAGCACCACACTGCTGCTGGTTTAATAATACCAGTGACTTGCACGGTTCAGAGCTGCCTTCACCGAGTGCAGCAGGCACAAAGGTGCCATGGATCACAACATTAAGGAATCTTTAACAGCGGGGGATTAACGACAACTGTTAGCACTGGATGCTGGGTACCTCAATCACAATTCCCATTCACAGTTTTAGCTTTCCGACTTCCCTGGAAGTGAAATGTAAATTTTGGAACGCTTCCCAAAAGCAACATACTTTCCCTTTCCTTCACTAAGTTGCTCCAAAGCAGTGTTCTTTCTTATGTATTTATGATCCCCTTGATCGAAAGCTGAGTAAGAATTAAACAAAAGCCCTAGCCCTAAGCTACTGCACATGTGAACTCTAGAATGAAAAGAAACACCTCAAAGCAGAGAGGAGTATCTTGACTCAGTGGTAAACATCAGTCTACCATTTTAACTTTGGATTTCAAAATGACCACTGTGAATCACAAGATCCTGCTCCCCAACTGCTTCTGCTGCTCCCATGTCATAAATATTCTAAGCTGATGGAAGCAGATGTTCACAGAGGTCACATATAGTTTCCTATATAGTGTTTGCGAGGCAAAATAACCCGATTCGTTTTATAAGCAGAATTGCATCTCATTGTTGCTTTTGCCCATCACATAACCAGAGCTCAGGTGTATAAAAAGTGGAAAGTTATCTGTCCAAGAAATAATTGGGATTAAGATCAGGATATAAATATGGCCCTGTGACACCAGCTGAGCTTTTGGAAGCCCTCAGGGATTGGGAAAGTAGCAATGAATTCCAGGAAACAGCATCACAAAGCGGCGTTGCAGAAAGATAAACAAAAGAAAACACTGCATTTCAAAGCCATTGACAATCCTTTTTCTTGGCAAATTAGCTGCAGTAATCTCCAACCAAAAGTGCTTTGAATAACAAATGTGAAGAATTGGATGGTACACGGAGTATATGTACAGAGAGGGGGCAGAGATGCAATTACCGAAAACTTCCCCGACACTGTACAGGATGCACAGCACAGGCTATTCGGGCACCTCACCACCAGTCTGAGTTACCATTAAAGTTTTGCTAGTAAACCATGACAACCACTGTTTTTATTAGGTTCAGCAGTAGAAATGTATCACCTTGCCACACAGCATTATAAAACAAAGCACTTAAAAACTGGAGATGTTGCTGCAGCCTGAGAATGAAGAGCTAGAATGAAGAGTTGTAGCTACAGTAAAGAAGGCTGTAACATGCTCAGAGGATTTTTAACACACTGCTCAGGTTGACTAAGGTAGCAACACTCAGCATCATTCCAAAGTCATGACAGGAATTCCTACACTGGCAACACAATATCAGCACCCCCCTTCCCATGGGGGCACATGCACCTCAGCAGAGCACAGTGGCCAAGTCAGCAGCTGGCCCAGGCTGAGGGCAAAGAGATCTACACTCCTGCCAGGACACCTGCTCACTGCACAGAGGCACCAGAGCTGATGGTGCTCCTCTAACTCATTTCCCAGGGCATCATCCCATGAAACAGGGGTGCTGAGAGGCCCTGTCTTGCCAGCCAACATATGGACATCTCTACCTCAGGTTCTCCGGGTCTGCTCTCCACCACGTCCCCAAGGGGAGCTCACACAGGTTCATCCAGCCACACTGCTGGATTCCTGAAAGCACTTGAAAAATTTCCAGCCTGCCTGAATTAGGAAACCTGAACCATTTTCACTTTTACTTGTTGAACATATATGGGGCTTTTGATTTCTATGGTGAAAGCCGGATTCTCAGAAGAAAAAGCATTGAGAGTAAGTTGCAGAATGAGATATTTCTCACCCAAAAATGCATGAATTAGAAACTAAAGTAACCAGTCTCACATGAAATACACAGCAAACCATATAATGATGGTAGTTTTAATTAGGATAAGATTAATTAGGATCCAGTTGACTACCATACAGGAACAGTCTCTTTTCAGTTGGCACGAGCTGATTAGGACAAAATTCACCAATTAAATGACTATTCTAATTAGAAGCTGAAAAAAGTTAGCCACTGCAAGCAAACTAATGACCAGGCAATGTGCCATTTTGGGTAAAAGTAATCAAAGATAACCCAGTGATTTCTGTAAGTAATACTGAATTCTCAAAAGTTTCTGCCAAGCCAAAATCAATGGCCCACCTGGGAAAAAAAAAATGAAAAATTTTCCCCTATCATTTATTTCCATAACAACTGGTAATTCCTTCAAAGTATTAAAGCCAACCTAACCTTGCAGCAGGGGATAGCTGAATACTCTGCAGCTCCATTTCTGAATATGATAGTGCTTCCCAAGGGAAGGAGACAGACACTGTCAGTCTGCATGTCTGCAGTTCCCAAGACAGAGACATGACAGATCTAACAGCTTGCTATCAAAAAAGCTGAATCCCAGTGCACTCTTTTCCCACCTCTTCTGCTCCTAATTGCAGCTTCCGCTCTTTCTCTTTACAAGGCCCAGTGCTCACTTGACCTCACCACAAGCTGGTTCCATTCATTATTTTTGGAGGAAACTAGAAGAATGAGGCAAAAGAAAATTAACAGTTCTCTCCCAGGCCAGGTAGTTGAGCTGTCTCTCCATAAGGTCTGACGAGGGCTGTAATAGAAAAAGCAGGATTGTATGGTAGGGTTAGGAAGAGGAGGGGGAGAGGGTGGGAGAAATGGGATTTCCCCTTTCAGCAGCAAACAGCTGTAAGACCAGATGCCATCAAGTCTCTAGGAACACATTCAGTGTCTCTTCAGGCAATAGCTCTGCTCCTGCAGCAATCACTAGCTTCAAGTATTCCCATTGACCAGGGAACTGCTAACTACCTTTAATTGCTGGCAGAAGTTCAAGTGTCAGCAGCTCCAGAGCAGAGAACCAAGAACAGACAGCTGAAACAGGTGCTGCAGACAGCTCTGCTCCCCAGTCCTGGTGGGGAGAGGTGGGGGGAATCTCTGCTAATTCAGGTGGTCATGCATGTGTGTGACAAGGGAGGCTGGTGTTTTAGTTTGGAAAACGTGCTGTATGTGGTGCACTCAAGTACACATGGCTCTGAGGCATGCAAGTCAGCTCTGGCATTCTGCACTCTCAGTACAACCACTTCTTATTTCATGACTTGCTTGAAACAAGCAATTCACAGCCAAGCTGTGCACAGTGATAAAGCCTCATAAAAAAGGCTCGAAGCACAGCATTTGGTGGCTTTATGGGGCCAGGGAAGACTTATGAGGTGAGTCCAGGGTTTATGCCACAAAAGTACCCAAAGGGTAGACCTTCAGAAGAACCTGCTATGGAAAAGTTGTGCCTTCTACCTCTCTGCAGGTACTGAAGCAAATAGCACTGACTCCAGTTATTTTTAAAGACCCTGGCACTCTTTATCAGGATGCCAGTAACATTCATTCCTGTGCACTCACAGGCTTAGAGGAGTTCAGTGCTCCTCATCAGCTTCTTGCCAAATAAAACCAGCACCAAAATACTCAAGTGCACTGCTTACATACGCCTATTTCAGGTGTTTCCTTAGATTACAAATAACCCATTTTTTCATTTCAGATGAGGAAAAGAGCAGATACTCAGCCTAAAAAAATAACTGCACTGCTTTTTGTTTCACAGTTTAATTTGGAAGATTCAATTAAGAAGCTATTGCTTTGCTATGTCATACATATATGTCATACATATGTCATACAGAAATACTCCAACAGCTTCCATTGAACAGCATCATTCCTATTGA
Organism: Cyanistes caeruleus; assembly: GCF_971803275.1. Lineage (NCBI taxonomy): Eukaryota > Metazoa > Chordata > Aves > Passeriformes > Paridae > Cyanistes > Cyanistes caeruleus. The sequence goes on from NC_141701.1 coordinate 32,650,528, forward strand.
CTAGTCCATTAACAATGATGAAATTAAGCCCTATAACCAGTTACAACCAAGGAACAGTGTTTAGATCACAAATAACTGGCTAAGGGTATAGGTAATATTTTAAAGTATCATTAAAAATATGGTTTCTAACCAGAAGGAAAATTTCACTTGTTCATCTGGGAGCCAAACACAAAATGAAGCAAACTACATTTTTTTTTAGGGAAAGATAATTACAAGAATAACTTCCCATAATGAAGATAAGATATAAGTAAGGGCTGCTACACAGAAAAGTTTCACCAGAGCCAAGAATGCCTTACATTTAACATTAAATAAGGTCAGATGCATTCTGAAATTAAAGGTCATTTTCTTCCAGGACAGATTAATAAATTTATTAGTCCATACTTTTCTTAAATGCATAATTAGAATAGCACCTTTTTAGGATATATCCCAGAAAACCTTTTTGGCTTAATGATAGTGAATGATCATGACAACTGTTTAGCTGGGATAGTATTAGCAAAAATTTCCCTTAATGGGATACATGCATATTGTGTCAGGGGTTAAGTGGTGTTTAACTAAGTGTGAAATTCCAAGTCCATGTCCCTTAATAAAGAAATTGTAAAATAATAATTAACAGAAGAAACTGAAATGAACTTTAGTGAATACAGTTTGAAGGTTTGTGTTTATACATAGCACTAGAATAACATGCATACACACAAAAAATGTACTTCAGAAAAATAACTTCTTTTTTCCTTCCTCAACAGATTGCTATTTTTCAACTGTTTTCATTAATTGAAGTAACTGAGAGTTTTGCAAAATAATTTCATCTGAGGCTAAAACAGTTCATTGTGGAGAAGCAGTTCATTGTGGGGGTTAGCTTTCCTGCATGGGAATGACTTTATCTGGATAAAGAGACCACATGATAGGTTGCTTTGGCTGGATGGGCATAACATAGAATTGCATTTACAATGAGAAGAGCTGATGAATGAATTTCATTATCTGATCAGGCTCTCCAATATTGGCTTAAGATTTAAAGTTCAGTGAATGCTCATCAGTAAACCCATTAGCCAAGAATCCTCATGATAAGAAATGAGCAAAACTGCATTGTCAGGCAGGAGGCATTGTATTTTACATTTCAGTGACAGGCGTTTTACAGCAAACTGTTTCTGAAATTAACTCAGAGGTTGTTTCTACCTCTTGACTGAGGCAATGGTTAGGATCCACACCAGGGATAGCATGCCTTCCTCCTCTCCTCAACCCTTGCAGTCAGGCACAAACAACAAGAACAAAGCTACTTCCAGTCTCATCCCACCTGACCAACCTCAGTTTAAGCCAGTCCTGAGGATGCCTCTAAACCAGGACATACACTGAATGGGGAGCAAGTTGGAAACAAACTGTGAGTCCTTTTATCTGTGTAGGTGAATCAACATCCTGCCTCAAGAACAGGACTCACAGGGAAGCCACAACTGAGCCCTTCCTCCCAGCTAACAACCTCTGTATGACTTGGCATCTTTCAGACTTCTTTTATGGCTGCTTCATATCAGGACAGCTTAATGAGGGATGACAAACAGTTGATAGATGTCCTAATTAACGAAAATTTAGTACCCTATTTCTATTGCAATAAGTCTTGCTTTGTTATTTTGGAAAAAGCTGGCATTTAAGATTGGCTGCTGAGTTGAACACTGAAGTTTCACCATCAAACTGGTCAAATTAATATTATTGAGCTGTGCAAGGGGATAGCTTACAAAGTATGTGGTTCAAATACTTCTCAGCTGAAGTTAGCTGTTCAGCCCAACTGCTCCCATCCAATTTAGAAGTGCTCCCATGTGATACAAGTAGTGGCACAGTATAATACAGCACCCATTTACACAGGTGAAGGCACAGACTCAGTTGCACATCTGCAAGGGTTTTGTGATGCTGTACTCCCCCACAGCCCCATCTCACCAATATCTCCCATGGCCCTGCTCCAGGGGTGGCCACCACGGCAGTCGTACTGGATGCACGTGGTCACGATGGATGCATCCGAGTGGTTTCAGGGGAGACAGGTGACAGCACAATAGCCAACAGCTAATTAGAGCAATGAGCCCACCTAACCACAGGGCTGGTCAATGTCTGACTCAAGCCAAATTTGGAAGAAATTAGCTTCTGCAAATTGGTATGCAAAAAGGACTGATTCAATCATCTTACTCCATAAAGAGTGGACAGTGCAGGGAGAGCCCACTAAGCTCTCCTGCAAGGCAGTGGGCTGCATGCCATGATCTCCCCTCGAGTAGGGGCAGCTCTCAAGGTTACACCTCGAGCTTGAGAGACTCCTTATCATCTCAGATACTTGGTAAGTCAATTTGAAATAATTGTGCTGAAACTTTGGAATCTTAGCTAAGTGATAGAAATGATTGATTGTGCACATCTAATCCTTTAGATATAAATCATTGACCAAGTCTGGGATTAAGTCTGGATCTAGCCTCACCTAAACTCCCTCTGAGGACAAGTTTAGAACTCAAGGGGGTCCTTTCTGAACCTCATATCCCATTGGGAGGGTTCCCATTACAGTTTTATCTGATACTGTCCTCTATGCAGTAAATAAACAAGTGTTTCCATTGAATCTAATTAAACCACTGTCACATTTACTATCAAACTTTATTAAATAATTGTTCTGTGTCAAAAAAAGTCTCTCTACTTCCTTTGTATGAGTGAAATGTGTCACTCCATCCATGAGCAGCTTTTCACTACAATATTCAAGGAAAAAACACTTTGTAACATCACAGGGACTTGAAGCAGGGGCTAAATTCTAGTCAGATATTTCTTCTTCTTTATTGAATGACTAAACATATCTATACAAGATCAGTACTTGGACAAATTGCCATTTAAACAAACACCAACACAAATGTAAGTACATTATTTTGTTATATTATAGTTTGGTGGGGTTGTTTTTGGTTTTTTTTCAGTTCCATAAGCCTCCTTTGACAAAGGAGAATTTCTGGTTGAAAGTAAATAAAGAGATTGCTAATGCTACTGAACAACACAAAAAGGGTTTGCTTTTTTGTATTTAAGGTTCTCCTGAATGAATCTTGAAAGTGAGTTATTATATGCCTTAATTCTTATCATTAGCCTACTCAATTTCAATGCTATTTATTGATAGGGAATACAGGGACATTTATGCCTGGGTCAATAATGGGTGGGTCCAAAAATGCATAGTCTTTATTATGAAATTCATTCTCTTGGATGAGTTGGAAGGCTTATATCAATGCAAACAAAATGTTGGCTGTTGTGTATCATTCCTATTTATTATCCTTAAATGGATAAAAATAGGTGGATGAGGTAAAACTCATTTCAAATCCATCAAAACCAATTATTTTATATGGAATTTCTCATTCTATCAAAATAGAATCAAATTATACATAATGATAAATGGTACATGAACTAGAAAAAATATCAAATTATAATAATGCATAATTGAATAAATTTTATAACAATATATCACCAATATTACACTCCTTCAAGATAAAAAAGCAGCGATATTGCTGCTTTAATTCACTTGCTTTTTCTTACTTTTTGTTAAGGAAGAAGTTGTTTTCTTTATGCATTTCATTCTGGTTCAGAACTTCAGAAATGACACTTGATTTGTCTGATTGTCTCTTCAAACTGTGCATCAGTGGAGCTATTTCTGATTTATCAAGCAGGAAACCAAGATACATGCTGAAAATGTCTGTCTATGGAACTACTCCACATGCAACAGGAGGTCTGGATGTGGAGCACTCATCACTGGACATTATTTGTCCCTCTGTGCTCTGGAACAGAGTGGAACAGTGGATTTGAGTTTGTGATGGCCCTAGATACAAAGATACTGAGATGCAACTGCAAAGACTAAAACCAATAGCTCTGGAGTTTGAAGCTCCAAGTGCTAGTTAGCATAGCAGATATCACAAAAGTGGGAGTTAATCCAGGGATGAAATGCATTTACTCTACAAAAAATATAAATTATGTCTGTGAAAAGTAAATGTGGATGATAGAACATTATTGTGTACAAAAACAATTTGTTGCAAACAAACTTCTGAATTTGTGTGAATCCAGTCCTTCCTCCTCCTTGGTTTAACAGATTTAAGAAAATTTCTTGAAATTATTGTATGCAGAGCATCTTCAAGTGCATGTGAATACTGTTATACTGCTAAAGTCATATATATATGTCCAACAAACTAAATAAAAGATCACAACAACAATCAACTATGGCATGACTGTACATTGCCACATTACTTTTCTAAGTGCAAAACTGCAGCAGTCAGTCCATCTGATTTTCAGCTGTATTTTACAAGAGTTTGCAAGCCTCCTGAAGGATAATTACAGTAGGTCACAATCAAACTCTGGATAACCCTGTGGATTATTCAGGCATACAGTCTATTTTTCCATGACATTTCTGTTGTAATGAGCTTCTCTAATCAAGTAAACAAGATCCTCTGTCTCTGCTTAGACATTTCTGAGGAGTACCCTGAACATTTTCTGGATTGCATGAGTAAAAAACCCATAAAATCACAAGGAGACAAGAATGATGGAAAGGCATGCACATCGCAGCTGTGCAAACTCCAAAGCCTTGCAATCTAGAAGGGTTCTCCTCCACGCTGGTAATCTTTGTTATGTGTTGGCTGAGTTGCTCAATCCTTGGATAAGCCAGCCCCGAGACTGCGCCTGTGGAGCAGGAGCTGCTGGGGCGGCAGGGAAGGGATTGGTCCCGCAGCCGACTTGTAAAGTCTGATTAAGCGATCTGCCACTGGTGAAGTCCTTCAGTGACCTGCTGGCTATTTCTGTGTCTAAGACATTTGTGAAACAGCCCCAGCATGTGATGCCCTTGCTGACGCATACACACAGCAACTGGGCAAGGTGGCCAGTGGCTTTTATCTTACAGCGAGGAAAAAAGCCTACGCACACCTATTTCCTCTCATTTGCTTCTAATCCAAGGATTGAAAATGTCATGTCAGATTGGAATGGGAGCTTCATAAACAAAAAAAAAAAGAGTAAAAACAGAAACAAAAAAGTCAAACAGAAAAAAAAAAAAAGAGGAAAAACAAAACCAAAGAGATTTCAAACTAATTTTCAAATCCTTTGACTAATTTGAAATATTTTTCTTCCCACAGCAAAACTGTCAGGCCATTTAAGAGAACCAAACTGGCTTCAAGCTTTACACTCAAACTCTGCTTTTTCACTTCTTTCTTGTATGCATTTAATGGAAACAGACTGACAAAAAATAACCTATGGAATGCTATGTTGATACTTCCATGAGAAAGATATTTGAGGACAGAGAGGTCAAAAAACTCAGTTACTGGCAACGCTTACTGGTACAACACCAAAAATCCATCCTTTTATTCTCTTGCACAATGTGATTCTCTGTAGATGGTCCAATAGCCTGCACTGCTTCATCTTCTCATATTTTGGTATTGGAGCGGGGGTTCTGTCAGATGTATTTAAACCAGGATAACACACCCAGAGTTAATTCTTTAATGAAGATTCCCACACTTGAAAGTACTGACACAAATTTTTCCTTTGTATAAAAGAAGAATAAATGCATTTCTTGAATGTTTTTAACTAGAACCCCTCCCAGCAAAGACAAGCAGGCTGATTTTCATTATTCAGAGTGCCCTTGTGCCTGGTACCTGCCTCTGAGCCTTACCCAATTCAGAAATATTTATGTTTCCCAGTGCTAGGGTATCCTTATGACAATGATACCAGAACCACATGTTGACCACACTGTACTGATATTATGAATGATGTCCTTTCAGTTCTGGGTGCTATGTGACTGGCTACACCTATAAAACACCTCCTTCCAAGTAAACTGCCCTGAAAAGGTAATTATTGCTCCTGCAAATTTTTGTACTTCATCAGAATGGCAGAGCAACATGATAAAAAACAGAGCTACCCCAATGTCACTCAAACACCTGATCAACGTGGCAATCCGTGGCACAATCCAATCAATTTTTCATAGCACACCATGAATAATTAATTGGATACACAGATTCCTTTAACAATCACTTAAGTGATTTGCACTCCTATTTTTCTGCATACCAATTGAAATTGTATTCAACACAATGAATGACTGTTATGTCTTCTGGTATCTACTGTAAGGCTCACAATCATGCCCAGTTAGAGTTTTAGGAAATTATTAAACCTAAAGGCTCCTACAATAGCTTGGTATCAATTAATATCCACTTCATGCCAAGTACTTCACTGCTGAGGACAAATCTGAGGGTAGATCACTCAGAAAGAATGGTCAAAAAATGAAGGAAGAGTTTGTTGCCAGGCTGTAAAATGCTGAAATTGGTCTGTCTAGCAAATGACTTTTAAAAAACATGGGATCAATTTTGTGTTCTTTCTCCTACTCAACGCCACATCTTTGTATTCACCACCTGTAAAATAAAATATCCATAATCTAAATTTTGGGTCTAGTTTCCAACACACTGTTTATGGACTTTAACATCTCAGAATACTTTAAATCATGCTGTGAATAACAGCACATCCAAGTCAGTCTGTCTTATCTAGAAAGAAACTTAAGTTTGCCCATATTTTTCCTTGTAAATGGGTTCCAGGTCTGTGAGACAACAAGGAGCAGAAGGAGCTGGAGGTGGGGAAAAATTGCATTAATTCATTTCACAAAATATTAGCCCTCTGAAGAGCAAGCACCTAGCTGTCTAGGCTCTCACAGGCAGTGGTTATACTTCCAGAAGGCATTTCCTCCTTGTTTTAGAAAAAATACCCTTTACAGTGGACTGCTAACTATGAGACAACAAAATATTTTACTTAGTGCTTCATATAGAAGGAAACAGATATCAGAGTCTCAAGATTTCTGTTCCATCCTGCCTAGGTTTTTTTGAAATAACTTCCATTCCCAGGATAGTTAAGATGCACAAACAAGTCAGTATCAGTTTTCTGCATGAAGAAAAACATTTTCTACAGGAAAATGGAATTAAACCCCACTTTTCCTTTATTTCCAGTGTGGCTGTGTTAATGTAAAAAGAGCACTGTAGTTTTTCCTTACAGATCAGGGATCAGTGGATGTTTGACTGAACAGAAAGCTGACTCTGAGACAGCATCACAGACATCCTCACAGCATTTCATTTGACCTAATAGCAACAAGTAATTGAGAGTCCTTAAGAAACTGTAATGGTAGAAGCAGTTTGGTTTGTCAGAGGTGCCAGTTTTAGACAGTCCCTCCCATCTTACACATGGAGACTGCATTTGAGGCTGAACACTACAGCAGACTCCTTTAAGACACAGAGCCTGTCAGCTGGGATTAAAGTGGATTACACTGGTTGAAGCAAGCGTTACCTGAGAAATGACTCCTTATGCTATTTAAGATTAGATCAACTAATAGTACAGTAATAGAAGTAATTTTACAAGGAAAAAGAAGTCTGTATTTAGAGGATGAAGCAACCTTTAGAAAGACAGAGTATGCTATTATGAAAAGAAAGTCTTGTGCAGGCCTTATTATTTTATCAGGTAGATTAATAAAAGTAATGAATGAAGGGAGCACGGCACATGCTATTTGAATTTTAGTGAGGCATTTTGGAGTCTCTCAAAACAAATCTTGATTTTCTAGTTAATATAAATTATCATGGATATAAACATTACTACGAGGATTGAAAACTGGCTGAAAACATAAACAAGAGGTGATGATGAATGACAATGCAGTGAGAATGGGTCTACTGAGGATCACAGGAATCAGAGCAAGGCACGGTTATTGCTAAGTACCTCCATTAGGGGAAGGAAATACTTGTAGTAATGAAATTTCCACATAATGCAAAACAGAGAGGAGCTGAGTAGCCAAGTGTTGATAATAAAGTAACACAAAGGGGTCTATAACAATTAGGAACATGAACAGACTGATGGTGAATTATTACTCAGGGAAAATGCAGAGCCATACAGGAATAGGAATGTGTTTTATGGATTGTCTACATGTGAAAAGCTGCCCATACATCTCTGCAGAATTACACTGGTAAAACTATTAGAACATGTCTCTTGTGCAGCCATTCCAGTCTGGGATAAAAAAGATTTCTTTACTCTCAGATCAAGTCCCTTTTATTCCAGAAAATCAGTTCCCAAGGGAAATTATGTTGGAGCAGCTGGATGCAGCTGTGCTGTGCACTGGGCTGAGTGGTGGGGGTTATGCATCAGCTCTGCCATCAGCAGGATTCAGCCCCCCATGAAGGGGCTCTGCTGGGCTCGGTGCTGTCCTACACAGGCAGGATTTCTTTCTTGAGAAAGCCCCCAAGACCCAGCAGGAGGGAAAGTCAGGAAGGCAAGGGCAATGGCAAGGGGCCCGCAAATGCCCTATGTGGTAGCTCAGACATGATTTTGCAATGCAAAATTGCAGCAAAACCGTGTTTAAGGGTACATAGCACTCACAGCAGGGGAAAGGGAGGTGGCCTGGTACTCCCTGTGGTGTTCCCTTTATGTAAGTGCCCCGCATGGCTGTCCCAGCAAGGTGGCACTGAGCTTTGCTCACTGTCAGAAGCACTCAGTGCAACAGAGGGGCCTTTGAAGACAGGGGTGGAAAGCGCTGACTCAAGAGGAAAGACCAGAGGAGTTAAACATGTAGCTGGCTAAAAGCAGGCTGAGTGGGGAACTCTGTAGTACTTTATAAATATATGACTCTGGAGATGAATTTACTCAGAGTGACACTAGAAATCACAGCATGCAGCTAAGAAAGGTAATTTAGAGTAGGAGACAGATAAAACTTCCTGACAAGGAACAACATTAGCCTTGGCAAGCCCAAAGGGAAGATGAAGATACAAAAACTCAGCTAATATGTGGGAGATTGTATAATCTGGTTTTCTGGGCTTGAATGGAAGGTAAATTCACAACAGGAATCAAATTTAGTGGAAAGCAGAAATGCTTAACATTTGACCCTGAAGAGGTCAAAGCTACAGTGATAGTCTTTAGTCTTATGGGGCTGTGTAGACAATGAGAGTTTGAGGATTCCCTTTCCAGAAGGGCCACACTGGATCTGGACCTCTCCTGCAGCTCAGAGAGCCCTGAGGACAGTCTTGAAGCCAAACCATATACAGGGGAGCATCATTCCCTCTGCCTTGCTCTATTTAATGATGAATTCCTAGTGTGGAGACAGTTCTACAATGCTCAAATTGAAAAGGATAAAATTTTAGACACTTGCTGTTATTTCTCAATTGAAAAGCCTGGCTGAACCTTGTGACAGTGTTGCTGCTGTCAGGAGATAAACCAGGAGCACAAAATCCTTCTGCCACTCCTGGGCCTTACAGGGGGCAGACGTACAAAGTAGGGTAGCCCTCTGCTATGGTAGATGCAAAACTAAGGGATTACACCTACCTGGATGATAAAGTGGCACTTTGCTCAATTTGTCTTGCTAATATTCCATGCTGCAGCATGGAAACTGTTCTCAAAATAGGTTTCTAATTTCTGTACAGATTAAATGCAACCAAGCTACTTTACTTGCTGATAATTTATCTAATACCTCTTAGCTGTGCAGTCACATTCACCACAATGAGTTGGACAAGGAGATATCAGGTGTCCTGTGGAAATTCAGAGAATTACTAATAAAAGAGCAGCCTGCTTGGATTAAACATACATTAGTACTGTGCTTTCAGGCTGGCACCTCTAAATCCTTATTCTCTTGATGTCACTGCTACATCCTGCCCTGCCTGTCAGCATCCATCTCATGCTTGTTAAATTCCTGTGCCACATACTATCTTAGCTAAGCCAACTTAAGGAAAAAGGGCCAAGATATGTTGTGAAGGATCAGGGTTCATGTCACCGTGATGGAATGAAAGTCTAGACAAGCCTTTTCAAGGAACTAGCTGAAGTGTCACCTAAAGTTCAGCAGCAGGGAACACCAGGAAAATTTCCAGCAGAAAAAACCCAGAGAAAAAAAGGTTTGTACGACATATTCACCTGATCCCTGATCTTGTACGACTGAAGCTCTTACTCTCTGGGCAGCAGTGAACCCTTTAGGATCACAGATAAGAACAGCATATGTTTTGAAATTCTCTTACAAGAGAATTACTTATTTTCTTACAACGATTTCTACAAGGAAGAATGATCTTGCCTTTAAGTTTAAAAATTGCAAAATAAAATAACTTCTTGACTGTTTTTTTTATACTAGGTATATCTGTATAAATAAGAAGTAGAAATAGTCCTGCTTCAAAGCCCTTACTGTGAACTTAAACTGCAGCTGGGCTCAGAAAAAAAGGTGTAAATAATTCAGGAAGTTAAAGGTGTGTGAGAGTCTCCGTGTTATTTTGTATGTCAGAAAATAAGGAGCATCCCCAAGAGGAGAGTACATATCTCAGTATCTCAAGTATGTGTTTTTCTTTGCCTGCCATGAGAAATATAAACAGAAGAAAACCCAAACAGTCTGCTGTTTGGGTTTGAAAACCCAACTTCTGCTTTGCTCTGCAGAATGGATGAATCCAAAGCACTCAAAGGAGGTTGAGAGACCACTGAAACACTTGGCCAAGCCCTTCCTGCCCCAGATCCAGTTGGTGAAAACCTCCACAGCTGGTGCAGAGGAGAGAAACAGGAGGTAGGACTAAAAGCCCAAGAGCAACTTATGAAATTCACTAAAGGACTTAAAAGGAGGTGACAGGAAATTAGGCTTTTTTTGTTTGTTTGTTTGCTTGAGTTTCTTTTTGTTAAAAGGATGAATATTGTTACTTATTTGTCCCCTGAATGCTCCCCTACTTCATCTATGATGAAAAGGTTCTGTTTAGTCTGAATGTTACTTTTTGCAAGAAATGACTGACATTAACTTAATGAGAAGTAGCTGGAGATGTTTATAGTCCCCTTCCAGTGTAGGGCAAGGCAGATATAGGTAGAAAGGAGATGTGGGGTATAATTATCTATCACTTATAAACAGCTGTCCATATTTTCTTTTAATTCAATTTTAGTCTGTTTTATCCTACTTATTCAGCATTTCAGAAAATGAGCAGAGACATTATCTTAGAAAGAATTTCTTCCTGTTTATTAGGAAACACTGGTTATTTCAACTAAAAATGGTGCTACGGTGGTTTAAAGACAAGTGAGTATTGCTGACCAATGAGTAATGCCTGAAAGCTATGGTGGCCTGGTGATAACAGGTTACTGTTTGCTGTAAGCCTATCTGTTTAGGGAATAATAAAATAATTATCAGAGGGTCAGACATGTGGCTAGTAGCTAGCACATGCTACGAAGAGACGTTTGCTAGTAAAGACTGGTAGTTCATTCATTTTGAATTAAACTGTAAATCAAGGAACTATGAATGTGTGGGAGGAGCGGATTAAAAATTTAACAAAAAAGCTTTTGGTTCCTTAATTCCATGATCTGTCATATCTCTCCATCTGTGCAAAATGAGTGGGTGTTGCAGAAAAAAAACCTGAAAGGGTGGGATGTTAAAATGGTTTACACTGAGGTTCCTGTGCAGCGTGGCTGACTTCTTTGCTTCCCAAACAGCTCCATTCCAGAACACCTCTGCTTTTCTACAGAATCAAGCCAGACATATTTATCACCAGTTACACAAAAAGCGATTTAAATAGCTGGACTGAAAATGGAAATAAAGGCCTGCTTGAAAAATGTCATTTACTTTAAAGAGAGGTTTTCTACTTAGTGAGCATTAGTTCAAACAATAACAGAAAGGGACACCTGATATATTCTGCCAGTTTGCATTGAAAGAATCTTAGGCAAAACAAAATCTACCCTTGGAGAACCAACAAAAAAGAGAGATTACACAAGATGTGTCTGAAAGAAAAATGACAAATTATTCCAAGATTTTATTGTAATTTTACTCCAGAAATTGAACTTGCTATTCCAAAGCTCCAAGTATTGATTCCTACACATTTTAAAATATCATGAAAGGGAGGCTGGTCCTTAGAAGTGCTCTCTGACAATGAAGTACCGTGCCCAGAAATGGACAAGTTTGCTGAAAAGTTAATATATTTAATAGTGAAAGGAACAGTTTTAAGTGCAAACTCCTGAAATAACTTAATGTAATGTAATTCACGTATCTCCCTAAGTTGCTGGATCTGTTACTTATTTTAAACCGTCTGTGTATTCGAGCACAGTCACTCATCTGATAATGTGAAGTAGTTCATCTCTAACTATAGCTAGTCTCTGTGCAGGGAAAGACCACAGGCAAACTCCTCTCAGCTTTGAACACAGCCTAGATGCAAAGGAACTCTCAGCAACACAGCTGGCTGGAACAACAAAAGCAGTACCAGCAGAGTCTGGACTGCAACAGGTTCCCATCTGCAGCTCTACTTCTGTCATGAACAACCACCATGTCTTGAACAGGAGCCCATCTGAATGAAAAAACAGGGGAATAAAAATCACTGGAGTATTGCAAGAGTGCAGAGCCAAACCAAACTGGCACATAAATTCTCCTTCCTACACAGGCATCAAAGCAGGGAAGATCGGCTGAAGTGTCTTCTTTCACTTCAGAGCACGTGTATATCCCTTACAATGAAGAAAGGTACTATTAATCATGATCTCCCACTCTCTCCTAGGTCAGATAATTCAAAATTCCCATCTGGCTGGTGCTTGGGAAGTTTCATTATAGGCCTTTCATATTTCTGGTGTCTCATTATCTCTGGAGGAGTTTCTTACACTATTGGCAGCCATTCCAGCTTGTCCCTGACTGTGAGACTACTCACAACATCAAGGAAGGAGAAAAATAAAATAAAAACCCACTCAGCAGAAGCAAACGATGATAGTTGGAAGAAGCCTACACTGAGAATGGGAAAAGAGTCATTTGAGATGTGGGCTGTGTGTGGAAAGTCTCCTCCCTGGGAGCCTAACTGGCTGGCCAGAGAGTGGGGAACCACAGGAGGATACCTCCAAGACAAATACAGGAATATTCAAACCAGAGAGACCTTTCATCACAAGGGAAAACCAACCATAAACAAAGATGGTAATTCCATCCCTTCTCCCCTCTTTCTCCTTTTCTTCCTTTTCTCTCAGTGTTGAAAATGCTGTCTTAACCCCACAGATAGACTTGCCTCTCCTGTGAGCTGGATCTGAAGCCTCCTGGAGCTAGTGATTTCAAAGGGCTTTACTAGGCTCAGTGGGGTCTCGGACATGATGGCTCTGTTTCATGGGAAAATCCTTTCCAATCTCATGAACTATCAGAAAAGAAGGAAGAAGCCTAAGAGCCCACTGTCCTTTCTTCCTGCCATCTGACAGAGTGAGCAAACACAGAGGTCCCTTTAGTCCTGACTGTACAGACGAAGATCTGCGGGGACAAACCCAAACTGCCTTTTACAGAATAGCACAAAAATTATCCAAGGGTGCAAAGCACAGAAACACAGAATGGCTGAGGTTGGAAGAAACCTCTGGAGATGATCTGGTGCAACCCACCTAGAGCCAGCTGTCCAGGAACATGCCCAGATGGATTTATAGTACCTCCAAGGATGGAGACTCCAGAACCTCCCTGGGCAATCTGTATCAGCTCATGGTCACCTGCACAGTGAAAAAGTGTTTCCTGTGTTTCAGTGTGTGCCCATTACCTCTGGTCCTGGAACTGTGTACTATTCAAGTCTATTCAAGAACCTTGAAGAAACTTGAGAACTGAGAATGTGAACACTGACATGTATGTTCCTAATCTGGTTAATTTAAATTTAGCCTGAGTTTGCATTTAACCCATTTTAGTCCTACAGAAATTTAAGGTCCCAAAATTAATCTGTCTGTTTTGGTCCCCTTAAGCAGTAAATTAGGTTAAAAATATACTTTTCTGGTCACTGTTGTACTTTAGTGCAGTATTGCAGGTAAGTGCCCTCCAAAGTCCCCTTTCAGCTGCAGTTGTGTTGTGGTCAGACAGGTACAGCCAAAAAATATGATGCAATAACATTACCTATAAGAAGACATTTATATAGAACATCTCTGAGGCAGTGGCTTTTTCAACATCTTTGACCATGACAGTAACATCTTTAAAAGTGAAATTTTTGCATTTATACTTCATTCATTAATTTGCTTTCTATTATGCTAGCAGTTTAAGACTTGCTGTATCTTTTTATTCTAATATTCTAAATAGGATCAGGTAGGGGATATTTACATTTTAATTAAAAATATTGCAATAAACTGGAGCTTATTATTGGAAAAAAAGGGGGGAGAAGGAAAAGCAGGTTACTATGATTTAATTCAATGGCACTAATCAAGTTTTTTTTCATTGTGGCTTTTCTACAAATAACTTAGTGTGAAAAGTACTTTTTTGTCATGCAAATCATTCTGAGCTAATATTATACAAATTTATTCTTGAAAGACTTCAATGCTTTTCAGAACAATAATAAGCTTTAAGTGGTTTATATCTGAAATGGTTTTTCCAAGCTTGGAAATCACTGCAAGGAGAAACAATGCATTGAAAAAGTTCAGTTCAACAAGATCACAATGTGAACAAAACAGATCTAATTCTCATCACTTTCTGCCACTATGGCAGCATTAATGATTCCTATCTCTTCCCAGGTCCTGTGGGGCTGCCTTATCAGAGGGATGTGAGGTAAAACTATCTTGATTTAAATGAAATTTAAATTTCTCCATGTTTGTAAATTCCTTAAGTAAGATGCATTTAGTGAAATGGAAAGAAGAAAATGGATATCCCAGTGTGGCACTTCTGATGGAGTCTGTTCCCAGTGTGGAACCTCTGCTCCAAAGAAGAAAATGGACATAAAATTGGTAGAAGTAGGACATGTCAGGTTGAATGACAGGAGGAGGGAATCACTTCTCAAAAAAGTCAGCATCTGGAATGGCTCTGAGGTCCCTCCATGGCCCCACAGGTCTAAGAGGCAGTAACTTCTCAGCTCAGAGGAGTTTCTTGGTGAGCAGGAACAAGAAGAGAGAGACTTGCCTTTCTCTGAGAACCAAGTTTTTCAGGTATGTGTCAGTCTTGTGAAACGTGAGCCACCGTGCTGCCACTGGAACCTGGACTGTAAGGTTTGCAATGAACAAGCAAGGACGTTTAGGCTAGTCCTGTGTTATCATCACATTGACACAGCAAACAGGAAAGTAAGCAATTCTCTCAGCCCACCAAAGGTTGCCTCAGTCTGGAGACAAGGAAATGTGAGGTTAACACTGGAAAGAAAATCATGTTCATTCTCAAATGCCTTCTAAAATGACTAACCAGAGAAAAATGACTCAAAGAAACTCAGTGGATATTAGATAGTATTTCTTTCATTTCTTTCTGTGTACATACCCCATTATTCCCACATGAAACCTGAAATTATGTCTCTCAGATCTTGTCTCAGAAGCTGCACAGTGTTAAACTGCTTCTCTCCAAAGACTTCCTTTGCTCAGGGTTACTCAGAGGAAGCCCAGATCCCACTGGAGTTCAGAACTGATGTCCAGCTGTTAATGGTGGTAATTCCATGGCCAAGCCTATTTCAGCAGGAAATGAAACCTATCTAAAAGAGCAGACAAGCCCCTCTCAGAACATGGGATGCAAGACATATAGCAGAACTTAAACACATCTGGTATCATCACTGTCATATTTTCTGCCCATATCTCAGTATAGAACAGACTTTTTTTTTTTTTTTTTCTGGTTCATTACATCAACTTGCACGTCAACTGTAAGCCTTTCCAGAAAACATTAAATGGACTTAAAAAGAAAACAATGACATGGCTTAAAGAAAATGGATTAGCCTTCTGACTTTGGTGCATTTGGGCTATGCATTTAAGTTTCTTCCCGCAAACATGGCAGCTAGAATACAAATTAAAAATTACAGCAGAGGTTCTAACTTGTTCTCAGCTTAGTATCACGTTTTTCTGAGCTTTTCACATTGAATATCATAAGGTTTTCAAACAACTGGGAAGATGTGGCAACTTTGTATGGGACACAACTTCTGGATTACCCTGAACTTCCCTTATAAGTCTCCCGATTCTTTGGTTCATTCCCTGAAAGTGCAATACAAAGGAGGTCCCTGGATATGTGTGTGGATTACAGATGTACTCTTAAAAGTGGTTTTGTTGTGAGAAGTTTTGTTGTGTTCAGTGCCCAGAGAAAACTAGTGCTTCCATGATTGCAAAGCTGGCAGGTGAGTACAGTCTGCCACTCCACCTTGACACTACACAGTACAGTTCATGTGTTCCAAAAGCATCACCTCAGCAAACCATGCCAATAATTTAAAGGGATTTAAGTAAAAAACCTTGGGCACTTCAACAGAGGAATTCTTCAGGGTCAGGTTCAATGGAGTTTTGAGCATGGTCTAGTGAAAGGTATTCCTGCTGATGGCATGGGGGGCAGAACTAGATGATCTTTAAGGTCTCTTCCAACACATACCTTTCTATAATTCTGTGATTCTATGAAATATTAGCTGAGAGCATGTGCAGGATTAAAAGCTCAAATATGAGAAACTTATGTGTAATTTTATGTAATGGATGCAATTTCATATACAGTAATAATAGCTGAATTATCGAGAGGCCAATTATACATCTCAGTGGTCATTTGCATTTGCAGCAATTATGCCTACAACATAATCATAGTAATTAGCCCTGCTATTGTCCCCTACCTAGCTGGAAAGCTAGGTCTACAGATTTTATTTTAAATTACCTACATGGAGATCAGGACTTTATTTATCCATCTGTCATAACGAATCGTATTTTTCTTTTATAGCATCTGATACTACTGTTTACACCACGACAAGGCAAAGTGACTGACCTGAAATATTCTTGCCTCTCATGATGTATTGCAAGAAAAGCCTGGAAAGTTTTTAGAATGAAAGTTAAGTTCTCTATGTGCACTTAGAAAATTGTCAATCATATATATCTGGAGAAATACAATTGCCACCAAGAGCAGAGCTTCATTGCAGATTCAGTCATATTACTTCTTGATGACTGGGGAAAATAAAATATAATGCAAACATAAGATCACAGGAGATCACAGGTTTAATTCAAATTCTACCAGAGCCAAGAGGGATGTTCTCCTAGGACTTGAGGAAGCTTTGGGTCAGATTTTGTGGCATGCTTGCAGAGTTTCTCAGCGTGAGGGTGTGAGTGGGAGATGGGGAATGGTGCCTTCAGCATTGCACCAAGCTCAGTGTGTGGCTGCAGGGATGCACACAGCCATCCTATTTCCCTCATGCTGGGAAACCCATGGCATTGGATCTGTCTGGGAAGAATCCACTGTATCCAGCGTCAGGCATTCCGCAGCGTCTGAAGCCATGAGGAGAGACGTAGTGTGCATGACACAGCTGGCCCGTGTGTGCCACGTGTCGGGCTGACCAAAAGGATGGATTCATGTCTCACCTCTCATATGGCTCCAGCAAGCCCCACAACTCCTGCAGGGCTGAGCTCACAGCCAGAGAGAAGAGCTCCTGACAAACCTGGTATCAAATGCAGATTCAAGCCTATGCCAATGTGCACTATGGGTCTCCTGCATACGGCACCTTGCTGGCCAAGCTTGGAGGGACTACACCTCCTTGAAATCTTGGAAAATTATAGGATCCTGCCTTTTTAGAAGAAAAACATGAAAACAAAGTGAGAAGAACACTGCCTTTTTTTTTTTTTTTCTTTACCCTTTACACACTTCTGTACTAGCTGGATTTTCTTTTCTTCCCTGATGACTCTCATCTCCTGGGACCATAGGAAGAGTTTCTTTTAGAAACCAGAATTTAAAAGGTCATCATTATTGAGTTGTCTTTCCAGTTAAAAATACAGAACCGTTGAACTTGACATTAAAAGGTCATCCAAAACCAGCCATTGATTTTTATATAGCAGGTGGGATTTTTGCACTTAGAAATGGCAATGAGACCACAGAAACATAAATGTGATACTGAAAGGATTCTGTAACTTCCCTAGACTATCAAGAAAATTTGGAGACTGATGTTACTTAAAACTAGAGGAAGCAGGTTAATCTATTTTTTCTATTTTCAAAATCTTCTTCCATACTATTTTTCAAATTTTTCTTCCATACTAAAATTTTCAAATATTTTGTTAGTTTGTGCAGAATTTCTTCACACTTCAATAATTTTTATTTTTTACAGAATTTACAGAATTTCTAATTTCCATCAAATCTGAAAGATGTCATCTGAAAGATGAATGACCATTTTTAATACATTTCTACTAAAACACTGTTTAATCCCATTAAAAAACATCTGAAAGAGCTCTGATATTTTGCATTTCCCATTTTTCCTTTCAAATGCTTTGGATAAGTCTGATGTTACTACAGCAGTTAAGTCACTGTAAAGTTTCATTAATGTATGTTTTAATATGGCTAGCTGTGAAGAATTCCGGTGAATACAAATAAAACTAACATAGAAAAATTATCAATTCATTTCTTTGCCCTATGTTTTTTCTCCCATATTATTTAAATCTTTCAGTCCTCTGAAACTCTCTTGTTGCATTTATCTTACATGGTAGGAAGGAGACTGGCCAAAAATATAAGTCTGCATTTGGTCAAGTATCTGGTGAGGTGGCATTAGAAGATGCTATACTTCATGAAATGCTTTCCCCAGAGACTGAGTCAGGTCCATATTTGTTAGCTCTGTCTGTACAAGCCTGGAAGAGAGGGACTTTCAACCTTTTTATTATCAATGCTTAGAGGTGGCTGGAGGAAGGTCAAAATTTTCAGCCTCCATGAGCTGACAAAGACACTGTGGTTGTGAGGTGATCACACAAAGGTCCTTTGAGAGGTGGAGTAAAAAATAATGGGGAAAAACCCCCACTTTTGCATTGGTCCTGACATGTAGGCAAAGCTGTGAGCCCTTTGGACCCTGCTGCTGTGACCTCCCAGCCTGGGGCTGCAGGTGAGGAGGGAATGTCCATCACCCCTCTGACCTAGGCTGGCTGGAATCAGTCACCATGGGCTGCCTGCTCCACAGCTGGGTAAAATACTGGCTAGTGATAGCTCACTTATTTTGCAACTCTAACTGCTTCCATGCCTGTCTCAAAATACATCTAAATGAAGCTCAAATAAATCTAATTACTTAATGGCCTTGTTATCATGAACCTCAAACAATGACAAAATGATGAATAGCTGCATGTTGAAATTCAAACTTTTATTACAAATAAATTTCACAACAATACCCTGGTACAGTCTATTATTTTTATATTGCCTGTTTTAACTCTGCTTTTAAATGGTTCTCATGAATCTGCAAAAAGACCATTTATACAGTTATCTTAAAAAGGAGTCACATTTACCCTGAGCAGAAATTGGGAAATTAATTATAAGCACATGTATGTATTTGGTTTGATTAGGTTTAGAAATATACTTGGTTTGTAGACCTTTTATAAATGTCTATTGGATTACTTTTTTCCTAATACAGAATATTCTTCCAAGTTGGATTGCAGTCATCAGTGGCATACAAAGAGAGTGTGAGCACATTTGCAGAGCAGGCTGGGAGGTGGCTGTGGGACACAGAGAAGACTTAACAGAGCTCAAGTTTAGCAAGAGATCTGAGTTGATGCTTACTGAAGAGATCCTTCAGTTGTGACTAAAGGAGTATGTGGCACATAGAAATACTGAAAATCACAATTTTTTATGGGCATTATGCAATTACTGTCTTAAAACATATCTTTCACTTTTAGTGCATTATTTGCTAGGCTGGTTGTAAACTCTGAAATCTCTTTCTATGTGGATTTTATTAAAAATTTACAAACTTTGCTGTAACATCACAGTTTGGTAGTGGTGAAGATGGAGTTTTACCCCATCTAGAAAATCTCTGAAGTCCACTGTAAAGAAAACACACTCTGAAAGAGGCTGGATGGCAATGAAATGCCTTCAGCTAGGTACTGCAATGCCTGAAATATGTGTTTCTTGCCCCAACAGGGTGGCTGACACCGCTGGGAATCAGGGTCTGGGCTGCCCTGCTGTCATGGGGAGCTGGGCACTTCCTAAGTGGCAGGCAGAGGAGGGGACACACACAGCTGGCTGATGGCATTCAGGCTTCTGTGTGCTGCTGCTGCTGCAAACAGTGGGCATTTAATTAAATCATTGGGGTTATAGCATAAGGTAAGTCATGTTGTCAAGGAAACTGCTTAACTAAACAAAACTCTGGGGGTAATATTGGTGCAGCATCTTTGCCCACACTGAGTGCCCCAGGAAGGCACCCAAAGACTCCCCAGGACAAACTGGAGAGCTGCTGTTCAAGCACTCCCTGGACCAGGTATTTGCTCAAGTGTCAGTGTTCTAGTCATCCTAGGCAGGAAACTTTCCTTTTTTGCCCCTGAAATAAATGTCCTTGGTTTGCTACATCAATCCCAAAGCCAAAATGAGTATTTCTACCTGCATTCATGTTGAATATGCTGTTTCCTCGATACAGACATACATTTATTTCTAGATTAAATATTCATACATTCTAAATGTATAAATATTTTAAAATATTATATATGGATTTATACATTAAATACATATGTCTATATATAGGTATTCATATAGATGTATATTATTTTCATACTGCCTCCCTGACAAGAAGAAAGGTATTGAATATTTTGCCAGGATTTTTCTGATCTCTGATAAAGTATGTATACCTGACAGGCTGCATGTCTCACTGCATTACAACCTTTGAAGACTCTGCAGGGCTTTAAGCATCACACAAATGCGAGGATTGTGAGCTTGGGCAAGAGCTGGAAACATGCAATCAGTGATGCTATTTTTCTCTTATTTTAGCTAAGATTTCTTCTCAGCTGCTCAAGGTTTTTTATCCCCAAAGCATTTAATGTAAAATATTTTCGAGTCTAATTACTTCAGACTGTGACCTGTCATATCAAGAATTTATTTGCATATGAAGGAGACAGTAATACATCTACTTATGAGGAGGAACCCATCACTGCTTCTTCAAAGCCAAAAGGCAACTTAAATTTCTTGCTGAAGATGTACACATAGGTCACAGCTCAAAGGCTGTCAGGCTCAGAGCATGCTTTTACATACATTTTATTATTATATAGAACTTAGGCAGCTTAAGGTATTTTAAAACAGGGCAAAAAAGGCCAGCATTTTTGAAAGCCCATCATCTTACTGCTACATTTTGCAAAACAGAGCTCTTTTCTGGGCTTGTTTTTGGGAATGTTGCTCACCCACAGCTGCTGGGTGGGCTGTTACTAGCTGGCAGAGTGGGATCAGCTGGATCTGTTCACTCTCCATATCACCAGTGGGATTTAAAATGTCTCTCTCCAAAAAGGATGGCAGATTTCAATGAGAATACACTTGTAGTCGGTGAGAAGGGATAGAGAGGGAGTGGGGAAACCCCACGTCTGGAGGACGCGTGTGCCTGCCACTCCTTCAGAGGGAAGCCACAGTCATCAGAAACACTTTTAGGCTGTCAAGGCAGAGCGTCTAATACGTTGTGCCACAACTGGGTTGGTGTTGTCATTACTCTTTTATGTGTGGCATCCTCCCTCCTGCCCACGCACTGGCACTGTCTGGGTGTGCTGCTGCATCCCCTCGCCCGGAGGGGAACAACAGGCGTCCCAGCTCGGAGCAGGGCTGGCCAGCGGTGATGCTGAACCCACTGCACAGGGCAGAGCCTCTGTCTGGGGGATGCAGCAAAGAGACATGATGCAGGGACATGCACTGTCTGCTCCCCAGCTACAGCAGCCTGCTTGTAAAGGCAGACTTGGGCCAGGTTTGGAAAAAGCCTGAAACAGCTCAGCAAACCCGTACTTGAGAGACTGGGGCTTTGCATGGATAGCAGGTACCAATGAATGAGGGCAACTGCATTTAAAAATGGGCTCAGGATGGTGTTTGAATCTCTAATCTACCTAATAATACCTGGTATTTGTATCTAATAAAATCTAATACTGTGCATTTGTGAAGTCCTTTTCTGAGTCAGTCTGACTCTGAAAGATCTTTCTGAAGACAATCGAACATCATAAATGCACAGCACTACCTTCCTTGGTGTCAAATCAATCATAGCATCATAGAATGGCTTGGGTTGGAAGAGACTTTAGACACCATCTAATTCCAACCCCTCTGCCATGGTGGGAGACTCCTTCCACTAAATCAGGTTGCTCAAAGCCCCATCCAACCTGGCCTTAAATACACTGGGGGGAGTTTCAACTTTGATGTCACTTAGATATTTACACAATTCCTTCAAACTCACATAATGTCAGAGGGTCAACACACTCACAGGAACCAGAACCACATGCAGATCTTACAGAGATTCTTGCAAAGAGGTGCTGCAGGCTTTCTTACAGTGCTGTGTTCCCAATTTTAAATGCACATCTCCAGCACATGCTCTTTTTAAGCAAGTATTTCTCCTTCTGGAGAAAAATTCCTACTGGAGGTTTGATGTAAACTGTGAACTGATTAAAAATGTCATGTAGTTGTTTTAAAATTATATGATGTTGCCAGAGTAATGGCTGCATGATGAGACAGCAACTTCCTTCATGCAAAAGTAAAAGTAAGATACTCAGAGAAATTTTTGAGATGATCTCCTGAATATAAACATAGCCAGCAAGGTCAGAATGTTCATGTACTTTCATGATGGAGACAGGTCACATTGGGATTCTTCTGAGGACTCCTGTTACCCTCAAACGTTCAACCCAATCCTTCCTCTACACCAGGGGAAGGTCTAGAAATCAGAAGACTGGATAAACTCTGACTGTCTACTGATCTGATAGACATGATGTAGAGACAGGAAGAAAATTAGACAAGAGACAGGTACAATATATAAATGACAAGTTATGTAAAGAATAAATTCAGCACGTGATTGGGAGGAAAAACAAAGAGGGTATGGAAACTCTTGGAGAAAAACAAAGAGAAAATGACTTGCACTGGAACAAAGACAAAAAACTGGGCCAATGGAGAACAATACAAGAAAAATGTAAAGAAAACAATGAAGGAAGAAAGGAAAAAATGAAGCATCAGGAGACAGGATAAAAAGGAAAAGAGAAAAAAGAGGAAAAAATAGGGAAGCCTGTACAGACAAATCCCTGCTACTCAGAGTATGGTTCTGTGGCTCCTCAGTGAATACTACTGCTTTCTCAGTGCATGCTAGACTTAATTTGCCATGAATGATAGATTCCGGAAGAACTTTAGAATTCAATATGTACTGTGAAATGTTCTGTGCTCAGCCAGTCCTGTAGAGTGGGGAAATGGCAGGAAATCATTTTAAACAACAGCAAGTGTTATTTTGAGGGAGACATAATGGCTTGTTTGGTTTGACATCCAAAACAGATACAACTGCTACAAAAGCATTTAAATGCTAATCTGTCATTTACAGCGGGTAAACAAAATCTAACGTATATAAAATCTGTTGTGCTTCTGAGAGAGTGCCCTAGAAGCCTGAAATAGTGCTTTATTCAGAGAAGACAGGCATCTCGGCAGGCACAATTTATACCCAAAATATATGAACATTGAGAGCAAATTTTAGGTACTCAAACCTTTCTTTCCTGGTGCTGGATTTGGATCATACAGTTTAGGTCTCAGAAAGGAATGATTTTTCATTTGCAGTGTATTTTTTGGAGATGGAAATATGCAGGCAGGTATTTTTCAGTAGCAGTCAATACCTGCACAGTCCAATCAAAATGTACCCCACATGTGCAAATTCAAGAGATACAGAGAGATCTAAATTCATCACAAGGTTGCTCTGGGTGAGTCAGGAGGAAATGTTAGCGCTTTTTTTTTTTTTAAATATTCTTTCTATTATGCCTGCTTGTATGTGGAAGTCTTCAATACACACAAATTATGAAAAATGTCTACACTGGAGAAGATGTGAGCTGTGACTTGTCTCAAGCAGGCAAAATGAGAGGAACAGAAAGAACCTCAGTCACCTGTTCCTCCTCCTTGTAACGTGGAGTGATTTATCTCCTTACTACCTACTCACGTGGCTTTTGTCACGCAAGTCTCTTGGCTCCTGATGGCTGCTGAGTAACTTGTACAGAAACCATACTTTCACAGAAATAGAAAATATTTTAGTTTCCAGCTGAAGATTGGCTGACCAAAAAAAAAAAAAATTACTAGTGCAATTAATAGGATATTCTGCAATGATCTGTTTGGACCTGACCTTGATGTGGTCAGGCATTCTGGCAGAACTGTTTCTAGTTCTGGACCCTCACTTCTTAACTTTCTTGTCTTTTTCCTATACACACTCTTCTGCAATACAGGAAGAAGCTATGTGTGCTCTTTGTATGGAGAAATGCACTTTCCTGTGATATTAACATGCCCTATTTGTCAAAAATACATCCCTAAAGTATAAATGTGAAACTTTTGTTGAGCTGACAATTTCCCCAAGCCCCTCAAAGGGGTGGTCATTTGCTCCATGTGGTACTTAGGTGCTGGTTCATGAGATGTCACCTTCTGAACATCCCTTGTCCAGTACTTGCTGTTTGTTCTGTGACTGAAAAGGGAAGAAGGGAAGGCTATGCCTGTCCCACACAAAGCCTGTGCCAAAATCCGTATTACAGACATCTGCCTAGAAATCTGAGATCATAGTGGACAAGTCTGGAACCAAATCATCCTCCCCTTATCTTGAGACATGTATCCACAGGAGCAATAATAACCATCCAATTAAAAACAATCACCTAAGTCTGATGTTCTTTGTGCTGTTCGACTTGTGCTTTTTATATTATTTGAAAGTACTGATTGGACAAAAATGGGCAGAAATTTCCTTTTCCAAGAAAATTTCCAGTTCAGTTTCAAGTGCAGAGCTTAAAGGTAGTCTAGAACTGTCTTTAAAATATTCTGCAGAATAAAGAAGCCAACACAGCATTCAATTTTATGTTTTGAGAGTCTGAGAATTTAATACTGTGCTTCAAAATGTTTATTTATGCTTGTGCAGGCTTTGACATTGCTCTTTCAGCCGACAAACATAATCTCATAGTGTGTCTAAGCCTCTCCACACAGATCTTACAAGCTTTACTCTGTTGTCAATATCCTGCCTTGGGTTTCATGACCTAGGTTCAGTGAATACTTCAGGACATCCAGCACATGGCATCAGACATCTTGATGACACCAAACCTTGCACACTGCTGTTTAATGACCTCTTGTATTATTTTTGTCTGTTGACTTTCTAAACCCATCAAAGCAGATTACAGCCACTTATAGTGTTCATGTCTTCTGAGTCCTCTGCTCAGCTTAATACAGCAAGGAAATCACCTTATCTGTCAGATATTCACTGTACCCCAAAATCTCTCTAAAATACATCATAATCCTTCAGTTGGACTAAGAAAGGATCTCTTTCGAAAGATAATTGCACAGTCTGTTTTGAACATCTTTTTCATTCTTATGTATAGAAAAGACCAGGTTTTACACTGTCTTACTCTATTTTATGAGCAGTCCACTCATTCCAGTGGTGTGGGTATGAATGCAGACAGCAAGCTACAGCTTTCAGTTATTAAGTTCTTATAAAATTACTTCCAAATGATACAACCTAGTAATGTACAGACACTGAGAACTACAGGCTACACATACTTGTCAGTCATAACTCTTGACAGTGTTGCATATATATACCTGGGATATATTTTGCTGTGATAAATAAAAATGTGTTTGTCTTGCTTTAGACAGCCACTTCTCTTTTAGCTGAGAAGATGATTACAGCAGGATTTCCTGGTAGTTGTTCTTGCATTCCCATCCTCTGCTGTTGCCCATTCCCATGCGAAGAAAATTTAACAGGAATAAATAAATATGATAAGGTGGTGGCAAATTCTATGCTTTATCATTGCCAAGTATCATTTCACAATATGTGATTAGGATTGACTGGGACAAGGGAAAATACAAGAAATACTTTTTTTAGCCCTTTTTGCCTAGATATATCTTTGCTCTGTATGCATAATCTGTAATGACCATTTTATACTCATGAACAAAATCTAAGGCTGAAGAAAATGAAAACTTTTTTAAGTATCAGCTGATGCTCTACTTTAGCAAAGGGGTTACAGTGAGCAGTGTATTTAGTTATTTTGTGTTCTCCTCAGAGAAAGATCACATGCTGCATTTATGCAGGAAAATTTACTGCCACCTGACTAAAATTAGATAGTCCACACTTATGCTTTGAGTTTATGTCATTATCCTGGGAATGGTGTGGGAGTTTAAATCTATAATCTCTGCATACACACGGAAAGGCTGAGGACTATTCTGAATAAATGCAACAGCCTCGGAAATTCAGGCCTTAGCATTTGAATCATTTTTTTAATGAACTCTTTTAAAGCATAGGTTCTGGAAAGCAAAAGTGGAGGGGAGAGGAAGGACAGGTAAGCAAGCATACCATATGGGTACTTAATGTATCTGGCAGCCTGCTGTTTTACCACTCTGGAGCCTGGTAATAGTCTTAGCTGACAGAGACGTGTGACAGTGCTTATCAGACGTCACTGCAGGGCTGAGGGACACGCTGTGGTGGCAAGCCCCACCACCCCAGTTTGCATCACACGCTGCAGCTCTGAGTGGGTGCTGCTTCAGCTCCTGCTACTCAGACCTTCAGAAGGCCAGCTACTTAATAGATAACAAAACACTGACAGCTGCAACAACTCTTGATATTTTTTTTAATTTATTTTCTTGGATTTCTGTTGAAAACTTTTGCTTCACCATGCTGACAATTTTTTTATTATTTTTTTTAAAAGCAAGCTAAGAGCCCAGAGCCTTTGCAGCCATTAGAAAATCTGTGTTTGAAGGCAGGGAGAGAGGTTGGGAAGGCAAGAGCAGCTCCCAGAGAGTGACACCAGCTCTCAGTAAATTAGTTGTGGGGATTTTTCAGGCAATAACAATTTTTAGTCCTAACTCTCAGGCCTCTCTGTCTATGGCAGCTTCCTATACTGTAAAGTATTGCATACTATCTCTTCTCCCTATGATAGGCTGTAAATTCAGAGAAGCAGAAAGTAAATACCTAATCCAAACCCAGTGTCAATGTCATTTTGCTTGGATTCTACCTCACTGCACTCAACTGCACTCTATCTTCCAAGAACTGAGCTTCTTATATAAAAACCAGTTCAAAATAATATTAAAATGTAATGCATTTTGCATAATACTGCCATTTCCATCAGATCTATTTCCTATTAACCTGAAAAATCAAAGAACTTTCTCACTCACCTGATATGTCTATATGTCTGTCTGTTTGTAAACCTCATATCATGTTTTTTAGACCTATCATAAGCAAATTGGTTTGAACTGTGACACAAATCCATGCTGATGACCCTTAAACAGCATTAAGGGTAAGTCATGAGCCTAATGAAAACTGCTTGCTCTTTTCATTTGTTTAAACATCTGTGCTAAATTCTTAAAAGAATATTTAAAGGATGTAAGAGAGTTTTCAGAAATTCCCAAGAGGCTGGCTCATATCTTACAAAACCAAAGACAACTATTATCCCAGAGTGCATATAAACAGAAACCATTCATCTAAAAGCCAGATTATAGCAAGACTCCATTATGAAGTCAATTCTGGATCAGTAAAGCCCTAGTTTCTTTTTATTCAATATAATTTCTCAATTTTCTTTCAGTCAATATAAAGTCAGAGTAGACCAGATACAGTGGTTACTTGTTTTTCTTATTAAACTATTAACTAAGTAGGCAAACAACTGTTGTGCATCATTTTTGTACACATCTACATGTGTGTTCATGTCTATGATCCTGATAATGTCTTTTCAGCAAAATTAACAAGGCAGGCCCTGCAGGACTAATTCGATTTTCTTACACAAAACCTTGGCAAGAAGTCAGCATTTCCTCCCATTTAACATTTTTGACTCAAACTGGCTCCATTTCTGACCAAGTCAAAATCAAGCTTAACTGTTTTTAGCCACAAAGAGAATTTCAGCCCTCAACTAAGAGTATATCTCTGATTCAGTGATTCAGTTCCCTGACCTGTCTTTTACTGTGCCTGGTCAGAACAATGCACTTGATTTCAGTGGCCAGCCCTGATCTAGTCAGAAGAGCCATGAGCAGGACAACTTGCAATATGTAGTAAATTCTAGGTTTGTCCAGAGTTAGAAAAATATGTAATTTCTGGGATTTTTCAGCTGTCAAAACAATTGCCATTCTTCCTTCTGTCAGGTGTCCTTTGATCTCTACCCACTATTCTGTTGTTTCCCTAAGCATAGTATTTCTTTTTCCTTGGATTAGACATCAACAAGAGAAAGTTTTCAAGTTAAAGTGAAATCTTCTCTTTCATGTGCCCCTTATACTGCCAGTTCAATACACAACAAGTGTTAAATCCTGAGACTACATCTGATCCAAACCATCTCACAGCTAATAAAATCAAATTATAGCAATGGGATACAATTGAGAAAAATATAGAGCACTGTCTGCCCCTATCTTGCTCAACAGAAATGGCAATAGAAAAGTTTATGCAGACTAGAAAATTATTCTCACACCAGAAGACATATTCAGAGACTCTGAATTAAAAATGAGCACATATGCTTTTATTCCTGGAAGCGTGACATCCACAGTATTGGGACTCGGTGTAACAAATTCTTAAGCAGTTTCCACCCTTCTGGAGTTCCAGATTAATTCTCCACAGATGAACATGATGTAAATATGAAACATTTGGCTCCAGCCTGAAGCAGTCAAAAGTGATTTGCTGAATATCCCACCAGCATTTCGGCATCCTCTGAGCTACCTTATTATTCCTGTCAGCAAACCTTCAGATGGCCAAAAGTTTCTGCTTCCTTCCCTACAATGCAGCAGCCATTCATGAGATACTCAGAAGAAACCAAAAAAAAAATTAACTATGCTAGTTTAACTTCAGATGGTGTCACTAAAACAAAGTCAAACACCTCAGGGGATGGAGGACCTCTCTGTACTCTCAGTATTTAAAGTTCTGCATTAGCTGAGACAAGGAGCTTTGAGAACAGCATGATCAGCAACCACAGCCTGTAGGTGTTCTGCTTATGTGGGGTACTTGCAATGTAATTTTTGAGTAGTAATTGAAGAGAAGAAACTACTATTTCCATTGCCAGTACATGCTTTGATCTATAAATATACCCTACTAGCTACTTCTGGGTAGGGCAGATTCATTTCCTGACTGTACAACAGAAATCTGGACTATTACACTTGTGATAGAAATAAAGCACTGCTAAAATGACCAGGCTATAAGGTCAATAGTCTTACCAGAGACCATTAATATATATATATATGAGAATGAATTTTGGAATTTTGTCCCTTAGGCATAACTCATACATTATGACATTGCCACGATATCTTTGACTCTGTTCTAATATTCTCCATGGTGTGGTAAAAACATTTTGACTTACTTTCTATTTATGTGCCTGTGAAGACCATTTAACAGTACTATTTTCCTGATAAGAATTCAACATATTTTGAGTTAGTTCTTGGAAACTGGAGTTTTATCTTAAAGGCAGATGAATTACAAAATCTATCACATCTGTATGAAACTATCAATAGGATGGAGTTTGGATCTCAAAAAATGCTGTATCTCATCTCTGTTTCACCAAACCAACCACTTCAGTCAAATGATAAATTTTAAGAGATGATTTGCAGTTAGGTACATGCTTAACTACAAGTCATCTCTTAAAGTTTAGCATACTAATAATATGCATGTTATATATAATACACAAGTAACATAATGTGATGAAAAGAACAAGGTATTCCCTATTAATTCTGTACACAGTGTGATAATGAGTTTTTATATTCATTGTTATGGTTTCAAGGAGACCAACTATGACAGCTTCTAAGAAGTGACATATTGTTTGTATGTCACCATATTTACTGCTTTAGCAATAGTGCTGAAACTAGCAAGAAGGAACTTCATGTGACTAGATGCAAACCCTTTCTTCAGATGGTAAGGACAGTCTAAAATAAAGAAAAAAAAACCCAAAACAAAACCCAAGGCACAAATATTGCTGTTGCTGTGTTCTGATACCTGGTTACATTTCTGTGGTGCACAATTTGTTTGCTGGTGGGTGCTTAAGTAAAATATTGTAGTACATCAGATGCTGGCTATCTCCTGAGACAAACTGAAGTCCCATTTCTTTTAGGTACAAACTGAAGATGTTTGCAGAGAACCCTCGAGGCTTTGTGCCAAACCCAGCTCTTTCCTGTCAGCACTCTGGAAAAGCTGCAGCTTCCATCCAAACAGTAGAGAAGGTGAGAAGCTGTGCAGACAACTGACAGTGCCGCTTCACAGGATGAGAAAATTAAGAGGTTGTTAGAGCTAATGCAGTAAATATGGAGAAGGGCAACAAAACCTGTTTTGCCTTCCCTTCTTCCTCCCTCTGGTGAAGTCAGGCATGCTGCTTTTAAGCTTTTGAGAGCTGTATTTGGTGATGATGCACTGAAAGATGACTGCAGAACTTCACCCGTGCCATGCAGGTGCTCTGCCCAAGATCCATCCTGATTAATGAAGGTGCCAGTTTGAGACTTGAATTTCTCCCACAGTCAGTGGAGAAAGACACGTTACCTAAGGCTGCTTTCAATCCCACTGAGCTCCTGTTTTTCCTGACTATGCAACAGAGCTGGAGACGACCAGACTACTGATCCAGGCACCTTTGGGTGCTGGAGGCAAAAGGGATGAATCCTTAGCTCTCTTGCAACAGGACTGGAGAGCCAGTTCAGTTCCAACTATAAGGACCCCTACTGACATGAGAGAGGGCTGAATTCAATCTCAGTGCTGCAGACTTTGCATTTAGTAATGTTGCAGAGAAATCAAATTAAGTCAACTTTTCTGAAATGCATGGAATACCTCAAAATGAATACCTAAATTATTTTGACACCTAAGCAAAATTCAATTAATGTAAAACACTTCAATGTGAGTTTATATGGTTCTCCTCTTCCTCTTCATTTCTTTACAATTTTTTACAAGTGAATAAAAAAACAAACCTTGGAAAAAACAGTCCCTCTACGTAATTCTATTTCATCAGCAACTGAAAAACTGGAGTAACAGGAGTTCAGCTACCAAGCACTTATGGAAGAAATATGATAAAGTGGGACAGCTTGGGATTTATGTCAAACACATGTCTGAAAGATTTGCTTGTGATTTTCCTCTTCTTTGTAAGATAAGTCCTGGAAAGTGCTGTCAAGTATTATATCTGAATAGATACGTACACATACATACAAACACAGACTAGATAGATAGATAGATAGATAGATAGATAGATAGATAAAAACATATGTATAAAAGGACAGAACTCACTCATGGTTTGAAAGCTGGACTCAAAGGGAACACAGAGTTTGTGTGAGAGCAGAGGTGTCTCTTTTGTCCTGGGCTGGGGCTGTGGGGGCCACCAGTGAGGGGCAGATCAGGGTGCTGGGCAGGTCACCCGCCCAACAGCTGCAGAACTGAGAGTGTGCTGCTACTCTCTTTCTGGCACTGCTGTAGGAAGCCTCTCATGCCTCCCCTAGCACTTTTGTGTCCAGAAATTATATGTAAAATCTCATTTTTGGCTTTATAGAATGTCTCTGGGCATTGTAAGATTGCAGAATACTGGTGAATGATATCACTCCCATCACATGAAATGCTGACACTTGAAATGCTCTTTTGAGTCCCCTTTTATTTGCACAAGTTGTTAGACTAAAGAGCTAGACACTATATCATTTTCTCTCACACAGATCATCTTATTTCTTATTGTTAGAGAAACCAAGCCACCACATATTGTGTCAAGTGACATTTCTTAGATGCTGTAAGATAAAGGAAAAAAAAAAATTTCGTTTTTAGATTGAAACCTTGATTTTTGTTTCATTGTACTAAAATCCTTAAGTCTACTGGTTAATAGATATTCCTGTACTAACCCTTCTAAAATGCTCTATACAGGGACTAAAATTGCTACAAAAATACTTGATTCTAAAGGACAAACAACTGAGATTATTTTTATTTTGCAATTTCCTAATCACCTACTGCCTTTGCTTCCCTCCGTATATAATGACGTTCTCTAACTACTGCCATATTTCATTATCTCTAGACTTTTGAAAGAGAACTTTTATTAAATCAGTGCAAAAATCTGAAACACTTAGAATTCAGATATGAAAAATACAAACCCTCCTTACAGTATTTCAATTGTTCCCCTCTTTTTACTAAAAGGTTTTATTCTATTCTAAGTACGGTTCAAAAAATACAAATTTTACTGATGAAATGATTTAGAAAATGGTGAGGTGTACCTCTGGGCACAGGGAGTGAGAGGGGAAATTACTGGACTGTCATGTTCCCTCCAGGCTTCAGCTGGCTCTCTATGGTTGTCAGACTGTATCCATCTATCTGAGAAACTGCAGGGGTGGAAGCAAAGGGGTAATTGCCTTCCAAAGGAGTCTTGGTGTTCAGCTAACCCCTAATAAAATTATCATTTGTAGGACAGAATGAGCACTACTGCACAGTGTAACAAAGAAGGCTTCCACATCAGCCGTGTCTGAAGCAACGCTCCCTAACACGCGCCTGCTCAATACTTGCTTTGCACAGGGACTACGATTAATGGAAGCTCATTTCTTTGCTATTTGTCAATGATTCACATTAGCACTCAAAAGAAAAAAAACATTCTCCATCATTTCTCAATGCCAACATTTTATGACCTTGAGAAAGCCTAGTAGTTAAATGCTTTCAAGCCACAATAGAATCCCTCAACAACAAAACAGAAAAAAACCCAAAGCCCTGAAAACGCAGCAGACGCAAAAGATCAAAACTTGGCTTTACTGAAGAAAAACAACGTTATCTTGTGTGGATCCAACAATGCAGAGGAGATGGTAACCAGCTGTGCAGGAGCAGCAAAGCATTATCTTCTGCAGTGTTGGACAGGGATTCCAGCTGCGCTTTGTCACTGACCTCGGAACGAGGGGCGCTGCCGTCACGTGCGGAGGCAGGGAGGGACACATGCTACATTCTTCTTGTCATTTCCCTTGGTTGTCTTTTTGTAACCACATTTCTGCTAATTAGCTTCACCTTGGAGTTGGGCAGGGCAACCATCTCCCCTTCAGGCTGTAGAGTGACAAGAAGCCCCTACAGTCACACCTTGTTTGATCAACTCTTTGGGTATGAGCATCACAAGGATACACAGAATCATTAAACAAACTCAAGGAAGCAAAATAGCACTGTTTACCAGAAACAAGCAAACACAATCCTCAGCTAAGGGGCCATTTGACCTTCAAGTACACAAAATGCAGCGTCTTCTCACTCAGAAAACTCCCAGCACAATGCAGTGGTGGGGATGTGAAAAAGGAGTATGAGCTTTCCCACAACTGAACATGTCCAAGCTAGGGCACAGCAACAGCTCTCCCAGCATTTTATCACACATCTGGAAGCACCCAATGCCAGGGAGAGTACAAAAGGGAATATCTCATATTGTCCAAACTCTTTATATCATACCTTATTATGAGTTCTTTGCATTTGAAGTCTTTTGGTTCCATCCAGCTTTTCCCAATCCCTGTCCAGACCCAGATGGAGCAGCAGACAGAAGAGCTGTAGGTTTTCATTCTCTCTGTTTAGATCAGGGATTGTGAGTTCTTCCCTATAGTGTGAGTTCGTCACTCCTGAAGTATAGGAACTTTATTCCAGTGGGAATCTTACTCTGTCACTCATACACACTTTGTACCTTTATATTTACAGGATTTCTTTCCATCAAGGCCCTGACACACTTACTTGGCTGACATCCTCAAATAGAACTAGGCATTTCACTCCATTTGCCTTGTTTTTTTAAACCTATATGGTTTACATAGCACGTTAACATATATTGATTTGTCTGTTTTTACCTATTTGGCTTAATTTGGACTTTGCTAGCACTGGGGATTTTAATGATATTTTTCCTATTCTTATTTAAAAAGAGCGGTTTTTTTTGGGTTTTTTTTTACTTTCTCACAAGTGGATGATCATCTGAATTTTGTGTGCTTCTTCACATGACATATGTTCCCTACTTGTTTTGTAAACAATTTTCATAATGACTTCAGTTCACTTTTTTGTGACTCAGAGAAATAACTAAATGCAATGTTAAGTGAAGACTTTATCCAAGTCTACCTCCCATTTTCAGAATGCCCAGTTTGGACATTTTCTGCGCTGTACAAGAGTGAGAAACTGGAACAAGGTAAGGAAAGAATGAAGAAAAGTTGATTCACAGAAGTTTTATACATGCTGTCTAAGAAAATGCCAGGCACTATGGAACCCTTCAGCAGCCCAGCTGCAGTGCTCCCGTGGCACCAACTACTGTAACCATGTCACTGCTGGATGCCATTTGCTGCACCCAGGTCTTCCCCCCTCCTGCCCATCACTTGCTCAGCCTCCAAGGTCTCTGGCATTGCACACAAATATTCTCTACTGGCTGGTGCAGCTTGAGTGTAATGAAGTGGCCATGAGTCACAGTCAATAGGAAAGAAATATCTCCATCCAGACATCAGCTGCAGGACAGGTCCAACAAGTTATTTACTGCTCTGAAAGTCAAAACTGTTGTCTTGAGTGAATACACAACAGCCTTAGTCCCTCCCTTGCCCACTTGCAATAAACTGTTTCCTCTCCTTTCAATTATGCTGAACAAAAAATTTGGAAGACACAGGACTCCATGGATGGAACTGCACGGAGAAACCAAATATCACTCCTTGTGCTGGCCCCTCCACAATGCACAGCAACACTGAAGCTGTCAGCGTGGCCCTGCATCCAAGTTTGTCATTTTTGCCTCTTACCAAGGTGAATTAATATGGAAGTAGCACCAAAGGGTGATCCAAAAATCTAGCTTCCAGTCCTGGGCTGGAGAAGCTGGAATTAAATGAGTAATTTTTACCCTGCAACCCATTTTAGAATTTGGAGGAAGCTGCCTGTACCCATTATAAACTCTAGCTGTCCAAAGTATACTGGAAGTGTAGGCAGATTGTAGCATGTCAGAGGAGATATTTAGTATTTGCTTACTAAAGCCAAAAGACCAGGATGGAATTAAGAATCAATGACTATGGATAAATATCTAAAGAAAAATTTGGATGCATTTGAAGACTTTCTTATTCTTTTATCTCAGCTCTTAGCATTTATTTTTGTTTTTCCACCCACAAAGTCTTCTTTATTGACTGAAATTAAATATTAATTCACTTTTCAAGCTACACTGTAGAAATTTGATCAAAGGCAAATGGTTGCTATAATAAGTAGGAGTTAAATTCTGTAAGTATAGAGTAATTTATAAATTTTCTTCTAAACATGTCAAAAGACTTTGGGACCAACTGACATGTACACCATTACATGGACACACCCACAATATATTGGCTAAAGTAGCTTATTTTCCATTAAAAGGAATAGAAACAAGGCAGATGAGTCTCTTAGGCTTGTAAGCTTTCAAATCTCTGCCAGCATTCTTAAATGAGAACATTATTTAATTACTAATGGTATGAGAGGATGATCTCTGCCTCTTCTAAGTCTAAAATATTTAAGACCAAATTTCTACAGAAAGAAAAGATGTTCTAGTGAAGGGGGCTGTATGGGACATGGAAGATCTAGATCCAGCTTCCCACTTTGTCACAGACTTTTTGTGGGACTTTAAAGTAGATGCAATGAACCTCAGGTCCACATTAGTACAACAGGGCTTCTCTGCTCTGTCAAACAATTGTAAATCTCAAATCACTTCAATATTACAAGGAATCGACAGATGAGAACATGCATCTACTTGTCTGCATTTAATTTGTAAGCAAGACTTATTAACTTTGCTTGTGACATACAACAAAATGCTCATACTTTCTTTAATAGATGTCTTTCCACCCCAGAGGTAAGCTTGTGGCGCTAAATCTTCACTAGGAGTGATTTACACAACAAAAAAAGATGAGAATATTGTCAAGCACAATGAGAATTGTGTCCCTCCCTGGGGTGCCTTGGTTTTGGGTCGGTGCGGTGACATGTTGATGTGGCTGAGCTCAGCATCAGTTTTTGCAGGGTAATTTTTGCATGCATACACCCAACACACACAGAGGAGCTGTCAGTAAACAGGCGGGAACAACTGTCCCCAGCTTAGTTTAAAATTCTGACCTACACAGTTGGAGAAAACACTGCTTTGCTTTCACAGAAGGAATAATCTCACTCACAAGTAGGCTAGTCATCAGACCTCCTGTCTCAGGAGATGGCTGTCACTGCTCTGAAGTTCCTTGTTATGTCCTAAGACATGGCAAACTGGAGACCCTTTGTATGGCCACTGCCTTTGACTGAAAGGACTGACAATAGAAACAAAAGTTATTTGAGATACCGTGCTTAGAATTTTTAAAAAGAAAGGAGTGCTAATGCCATGGATTTTAGGAATAAAAATCCTAATATGCATTAGGATTTCAATACATGTAGATAGTTGCTGATTATATTTCTCTTATTCCCTACCCTGTCCTTGGTCTTTTCTGATGATCTCCTCTAACCTTAGGGAAATGATCTGGTGACTTGGACTGCCTATTTATTTTCTTTTTTTTTTTCATCCTTGCCACAAGAAATAATGGCAGATGTATGGCTGACATGAGATTATTTATACAGGGTGCAATTTAATTATCTAAATCACATCTATTATTCCAGCTAGCATGCATCTTGCTCCTGATACAGATTTCCTGCCCTTGACACATGACAAACCAGCCAGAGCTCTGACACCCTGCTCTGTCCTCAGGGCAGCTTGTCCCCAGAACAGCTGCAGCCCAGCTGCCCCCAGAGCAGAGCCCTCCACTTGCCCAGTCCTGCTCCCTGGTGAGGCTTCATGAAGCACCAGCTGCAGTGCAGAGCTCTCATCATCACCAAGCCTGGTGGCCTTGAGAGTTTCCTGTGGTCCTTGAGGGTTTCCTGTGGTCAAAGGAAAATATGGAGATGCACACTACTGTGCAAAAGAACCAGAGGGCACTTGCACAACTAGGAGTACAGATCTTGTGTGGAAGGGGAAGGAAAGACTGCTTTTGCTGTTCAGACACAACCTGGCTTTGTGCTTTTTATGTTCATTTTGATCTATTATCTCACTTTTTTTTTTGGAGTACTGTAAATCTCCTTTAAAAACTGTGTTTCAAAATAGCATCCCTAAGCCTGGAAGTGAAAACTTGCAAAACAATGAATGCCAAAGTATTTGACATAATTGAATAAATTTATCAGCATTTTTCATCCACAGAAAAATGTAACTTCTTTTTTTTCTTACATGCTAGATCAGTGTTAAATCAGTGCACACCAGAGTCAGTGGTTGGTTGCCCTTCTTCTATAAGCATGGAGATCTCAGGCAACTTAGGTAAACATCCCTTTGGAGAGGAGGTTTCATTTCAGAGAAGTTTTAGAACAATAGTTATGGTGATATTAAAAAATAAGCATTTAGCAAAAATGTAAAAATGTTGTGAGATTCTTCTGTGTAGACCTAAAGAAAAGACTCTCTTGACTTCTGATTGACTCCTTCATGCATTTATAATAGAGAAAAGAAAAATGTAGTTTTAGATGGATGGGAAAGGTGAAATCCAGATAAAAACCTCAGTTCCTCTTTTGCATTTCACTTATGTAAACTCTAAGCAGGTTCAGTGTCATTTCTGTGCCCAGAGGTGCTGTTTGTCTATGGCACAGCACTGGAGAACCGTTCCTCCATCCATCCTCACGTGGCTGGAACAAGGAAATGTGTGCTCCTGCATCAAACTGATCTGCCACAGGGATCCACGACTGGCACGCACCTTTGCTCCCCCTTGCAGGAACAGTCTTGAATTCAGCCTAGTTCTCAAGGGAAAATACTCCTTTTCACACAACTGGAATATGAGAAAAGGTTCAGAGCTTTGAAGGTTTTCTTCCTGTCTTCCTTTGTTAAAATGGAGAGAGCAAAGGCATCGCAGAGATTTGCAGTTGTGCCGCTGGCAGGGACCCGGGTTCTCCTGCTGTTTGCAGGCTGGGTTTCAGCTTGGCTTCACAAGCAGGAAACATCTGTGCCTGCCCTGTGCCCTTTCCAGCTGCCTCCTGCCTTCCAGTAAAGCCCTGGGGGAGGATGCCTCCATGAAAAGACTGGCAGCAGCAAAACCCTGCTTTAACTGCGCTCTCTTAACTACTCTTGTGTCACACACAGCCTCCTTCTCAGGAACATGTGCTTAGGTAAGGGTTGGGTTTTGTATTTAAATCCAGTATTAGAGAGGAAACTGATGCTGGGGTTATAAATGCTGAAGTTACATTAATCTGAATCATTACTGCTGAAATGCATCAGGCACGTTATCAGAGATTCAATGCAATAATGGATTTCTAAGATTAGGTTTTTTCTTTCAATTTCATACCCGCCTAAACTAAAAAAATTGTTTTCAATTAACAACAGAAATCAGACTGAGAGGGGACACCTGTGAGTCAGACATAGCAGCTCTCATCATCAAAGCATCTCATCATCATCAAAGGAAATTAATTTGCTTTCAGAAAAGAGGAGTATTTCAGGAGAGCTTATTCTTCATACAGACATTACTAACATCAGTTGCACAATATTGGAATAAGACTTGTCCTGCCATTCCCTTGTAACACATACTAAGAATGCTTCCTAAAGAGCCCTCATCCACTCCCTCTATAATACATTCATCAAGCAAATTATTTTTCAGTCCAAGAGCTCTCATCTCTGTCAGCTACTCTAATTAAAAGACCCCCTCTTCAACTTAATTATTTCATCCAAAACCACACATATAAGTATATAGCAAACTGTTTGTTGATTCTTCCTAAATTCAACAGACTGAAGAAGCACTGAAATTCTAAGAGGAATTATTCACCATTTCACCATTTCACTATTACTTGAGCACCTACAGCATTTTGAGTAATTTGTCATATGTGGTTTAGAATTAAACCCATGAACAGCAATCTCACCATCAGGCAGGAGAATATATCAATCTAAAATGCAGATTACAATACATTTGTATCACGTTCACTGCAGCACATGTTATTGACCTGAGTAATCTGTCCATCCTGCTTCAATTCTAATAAAAGGTTGTAGGGTTCAGTGAAACAGAACTGGCTCATATATCTGTTCTCTTTTCAAATTACGCACTCTATTTCATATTATTTGGCCTTTTGTGCTAAATGCTGGCAGCCATGGCCTGAAGAGCTTTGAAGCCAATGTTAGTGTTACGACTGAATTCAGGGGCACTAACCAAATTTTCCAGTGCTATCATCTTAAAATATGAAACTGTAAGCATACATACATAGAAAGGCCAAGTTACTTTTGGAAGAGTTTTTTCAAATGACATTTAACTCCACAAAAGAATTTATATCAAATTTTTAAAAAGATGAAATATGGAAATACAAAAGCTTTGTGAAAGTAATAGAAATGGAAATGAGTTCCCAATTCTTCTCAGAATAAGCCTGTAACACATTGATCAGTCTGCAAAAGAACAGTCTTACCTACTTTATTTCAGCAATATCCACTGTTCTCCAGAAAAACCTCCCCCAAAGTCAAGCACACTGGTAGATACTTCAGTAAAACAGAACAGACAGGTCATCCAAGGATCCTTCAGGAAGTAATCCAAAAGGAGGCTACAGTGCTTGGGAAAGAAACTGTGTGGATGTGAGTTTGTAAACAAAGCTTGATGTCATTTTTGTCTATCACAGAAATCCAGCTGACTGAAAGAGTATGAAAAATGGAACCATCCCAGGAGCTAGCCAAAAGTATCATCCCCAAGAATGCATGAAATCACAGCAGGCTTCACTGTCCCAAAGCATGCCAGAAGCAATCCCTTGCAACAGGGCATTCTGCAAGTGGCCAGTGATGCCTGAAACTGTCACTGCCTCTTGGCTGTCCTTGGGATGGCTTTGGCCTGCGCCATACTGCAGGTTTTTAAAGCAACAAATAACCCTTGTGGCTGCATCAAGAGGGACCCAATGAAGGATGATTGAGGGCAGTGAACTCTGGGTAACAAGTGTGCCCCAGGTTCCACAGTGAAGCTCATTGCTGCCTTGGAAAGAAAAGCTCCTCCTTTAAAGCTGTTTTGTGAAGAATGGATCTTTCTGGACTTTTAATTACCTTATCTTTTAGAGATGAGGACAGAACAGCTTAGAAATTCCTAGAATATTTTTTATTAGTTCAGTGAAGCACCAGTTTTTAGGCAGGAGCTTTAAGGGAACACATCATTTCCACATGTAGCATAAAAGAGTCTCAGTGAGGAACAAACTTGAGCCTTAGAGGTCTGGTAAGACCCAACTCAGGAGTTCACCTTGTCATTCCGTTAAAAATTTCCTCAGATTTCAAGTTTGCATCCCATGGCTCCTGTCTTTCCCTGCATTTTAGGAGAAATCCTGTATGAATATTTATTGCAAGTAGCTACATAATGATTTGAAAATTCAGCAAATATAATTCAGGCAGTTTGTAGGCACTTAAACACTGAAAGAAAAGTACTGCTCTGATAGCTTCAGCCATCTCACACATCTTCTTGATGTGCAATATTGTGAGCATTTTTTTTTTTAAATGGCTCAGCTGTCAGTATTGTGTATACTTATGCACAGTATATGTATAAGATAAACTCCAACAATCCAAACACTTATTTTGGAAATAAAAGCTAGTTGGTAATATTTAGAATTAATGGTTACAGTGCCAAAGTAAGCATGCTTTTCAAAGATAACTTGTCCCCTCCCAAGGCTGCTCCAAAGCACTAGAAAGCTGTCTCAGGTATGGTTTGTGGAGCACAGGCATGGACTCACTTATAATGATGTAACACTCACGTGGAAACGACACTGCATGCCTATGAAATGACTTAAAATGCAGAAGTGTTTTCTGAGTCCTACCTAGTAAATCAAATTCACCTATCCCACCTTTTTTCAAGCTTCCCCAAAAAGTGAATGACCAAGGCATGTTCAGAGCAGACTGTGGCAGCTTGATATAAGGACTGTACTGGGATCCTGGTTTAATCTCAAAGTCTGGAACAGCTGTGCCAGTGTCCCTAGCTTGCTTTTAGTATTTCCCCAGAGGACCTGGTTTTCAGTGCTATGTGTCAAATATTCACATATCTTCATCAAACAGAAAACTCATGAGCCTACCATATGTCATGATAAATACCATGGGTTTTCTCTGAAATAAATAACATGCAACAGACTGTTTGGCTTCCCAGTCACTTGGGAGCAATTTTTTGTTCTTCTACGTCTTGCAACAAAATCAGAGAGCCAAAGAAAGGCCAGTTTGCAGGGGATCATATAGATTTGTTTTGCCTCTCAGCTCTACAAAAGCCAGACAGAGCCTGTTTATCCAGACAACAAGATGCAGCCCTTTGTGTCCCATAGATTTGGTCCAGATAATGCTTCATCATTTAACTTATTAGTGTATCTTCCTGACATCTGATTCCATCCAAATATCTTACATGAGAGAAGACAATACACTGGCAGCTGCTTATAAAAACATGGAACGGAAATGCAAGATTTTTAGGACATATGATCTGCCTCTGGGTGAAGGGAAAGGCACAACAGCCTGGTCTGTCCACTCAGGCATTACACAGCTTAAGTGACATGTCACAGCTGAAAATCCAGCTCGTGAGATGCCTCTGATTTTGTGGGGAGGCATGCTGTAATGCCCAAAACATCACCCTCCTAACCAGAAATACTGAAGTACATACTTTAAAAGATATATGCCATTGATGCTACTCTATTCTCAATAGATGGTAACAGCATAAAAAAGGATATGATCAGTGGTAAAAGAAGCTGTTGTTGTAGTTAAATTTCTCTCCTGAATTAAGGGCACAAGGTGCTGGGGTAAATTGGAATAAATCCTTCCTATCCATTATGGCAAAGGATAGCTGTTCTCATGCAGATGGTATGTACTGGTAAATCATGATAATATCATATATTTCAAATCCTAGTAGGTTTCTCTGTGCAAGAGCTACTGTGTGATTCTGTGAATGGTGTCATAAGCGCAGGCACATTCTATTCATTACTTTAAAACTTTATTTTGCAAAACATTACCAATTAGATACTATTACCAAATACGAAAAATAGATTTCCCCAATTTTTAAAATTTTTCTTGCCTTTTTTTTCCTGCTTTAACAAGACTCATCATGAATCCCCTTTGATTTTCTTTAATATATCCATAAAACCAGAGTCAGTGAAGCCCTTTATCACAGCCACAGAAGTGAAGTTCTCACCCCTCTGTTCATACAGGGAACAGGGATATTCCCTGGTGCCAGCGCTTGTTGCCAGTGATGGACTGTGTGAATATGAGTCACTACATCTTTGCCTTTGGCACTGCCTCCACAATTTCAGGCACCTGTTTTACTGAGAATTAAGTGCCAATAATAAGCAGATCAGTTCAAAAGATATTTTACTGCTCTTATTCCAATAGTAGTTTTTAGTAAGTTTTTGAATAAGTTTGCACACCACTGATAAAATCTCAGGGCTGAAGGGAGCCTGTATGTAACAGAGGCACTGAACACCTCTGAAGCAAGACAGATCAGATAGTAGCTGTACTCCCATGACACTTTAAACTGACCAAAAATGCTGAATCATGGGCTACATGATACTTCATATAAGAAGTATTAAGAAGGTAAATAATCTTTTAATGACCAGCTCAGCAGTGAGCATATGCAAGTTCTTCAAACAAAATCAATTAGCTACTGCCAGTTTTCTTTGTTCCTTGATATATCTATTGAAAAAGCAATAAGTTCACTTATCTTTCAAGACATTAAAACACTTGAGTTATTAAATATGAATGACTAGGATCCAATATAATCTCCTTGTCTTACGGTCACATTGACTGACTTTATCATTTGGCTCAAGAAATAACTTCACCTTGAAAGCGAAGTGTGGTAATGAGCTTCCTTGGAAGAAACAATTATGAGATGAAGATACCTATTTATTATCAGTGACCATTCCCTGTGCTTTACCATAACTTACTTTCAGGAAATACATTTCCATAAAGTATTGGGAGTGACAATGCAAATGATATTATTCCTGGTTGTCCATTTGGATAAAGGTTTGTGACTGGCCCCCAAAAATAAATTGAAACCAGAGATCAAATGGAAGTTCATGCCATATACCAGAGAGAAAAGAACACTTATCTCCAATGAATATCATGCCCTGAGGTATATGATATCTAAAACAAAAATCTGTGAGAATTAAACTCATAGAAAAGCCATTCCTCACACTTTAAAGAAGAGACAGTCTTAATTCCGTGCCATCTTCATCCTTGGTCTAAAATTAGATGGCAAAGCACATGAAGTATAAGCTTTTTAATGGAGAAATATTCACTAAATCAGGATGACACAGAATGTGTAAACCTAAACTGTAAACCTAAACTAAGAAGAGGGCATTGGCAAGAAAAGGGTTTTGTTCGTATAACATAAAGGATTCAAACATAACCAAATGTAGTTCTTTCTCTTGAACACTTTAATATCTTCATGCAAAACATTCAGCTGCTGCCAGACAG
The DNA here is from genome assembly GCF_971803275.1 of Cyanistes caeruleus. Classification (NCBI taxonomy): domain Eukaryota; kingdom Metazoa; phylum Chordata; class Aves; order Passeriformes; family Paridae; genus Cyanistes; species Cyanistes caeruleus. The sequence goes on from NC_141701.1 coordinate 32,693,602, forward strand.
TTTGCTGATGTGTGATAGCTCTTCTTCACAACATATCAATCAGCTAAGTTTTCCTAAAGTCCTTTGAGTGCACATGGTTACCTTTAACTCCAAAGGAGCCAATAGCAAACCATTAATTAGGGTTTACCCCTGAATGAACGCTGTGACAATCCAGAAGATCATTTATGAGGACTTGCAAAGGGTGTCCTATATGACACTCTGCTCTGTTCTAGTCATGCATAGTGACTCTGCTAATTTCCACTCACTCTAAGACCAATTTCAAGCTGCTCTACAAGGAATAGGCATGAGAGTTCAGCGTGAATTATATATAAGACAGACTTATATATATGAATTATATATAAGACAGTGGAAAATAAGAATCCGGCCCCTAATATAAAATAGGTGTGGACCTCTCTTGTCAAGTTATTGTGGCAAGCCTATCTAAAATGCACTTGTAGCTAAATAAATATCACTGGCCTAAATCTCTTCTTGTGTGCTCCTGCTTTTTTTCCCCCTCAAAGGAATTTTGTACACAAAAGGGATTAGTTACTCAATACAGCACACAAAGTTCTCACAATTTCCACTCAGGCTTGGGATAATTATACCTTCTGTAATCCGCAATCCACTAGTTAGCTGATAAATTAGTGTGTTTCTTACAAAGAAATAATACTCATGTTACAGTTTGTAACACAAATAAAAAAAAAACCAACCTAAAAACTAACCCAAAGAAAAACAGAAATCAACAAAACAAAATAAGGACAAATCAGTCGTGCAGTGAAACAAACAGAATTAACAGAGAACACTTTCAACCCTATCAGGTTTCACTTTAAATAAGGGAAACCCCATGCTGCAGAAACACAAAGGCCAATATTTTACCCTTCTATGTATGTACATCAACAGGGGTTATGTAAAAATTCAAGGACAGAATGTGACTGACTAGTAATTTTTTAAATTACGTTGTACTACCTTTTATAGTTGATCAGTTAGTAGTCACACTGAGCTTGATGCAAATATTCATATGAAAAAAAATTACTTGCACAAGAAAGAACTGTAGAATCAATCACAATCAATTACATTCTAGTTGTATTCAAAGGGACAACATGGGATATAAAATACCAGTTGGAAAATATGAGTGATATTTGTTGATAATGTTACTATAAGGTAATTAAAATACCCCTGTAGATGAAAGGTGATTAAGTCACTATCAGATATCTTTAGGCAGACATAGGCTCTTTGTTACTCCTGGATATTCCACTTATTTCTTATTTCATTCACTCTATATTTACAGGTAAACATCTTCACTAGAAACATTCCATATTTATTTCAGATTTAGCCCAAATGAGCTTCATCAGTATTAAAAAACTGAGAGAAAATAATCAGGCTATTGGACCCAATAAACAAGAATGAAAGGAAGAGCTCGTGCATTAATGCTTTGAAAGAAATATTAAATGTATGGGTTTATTTGATCCACACTTCTTCCAAACTAAGGCTCCCTTGATTTTTGGGTACACTGCACAGAACAATATACCTCAGAATTAGCTGAAAAGGCACTGGCTCAGTAGGTGCTCTCTAAATATACCAGTTCAACAAGGTGCTGAACCACAAAAACTGATGCAATCCAGCTGCACGAAATTCACATCTACTGAAGTCAATGCTCATTCTGGCACCTGCTGAGGACTTTTATACAACTGACAACTTGTTCAGAGCTGTTGCTGCACTAAGGAGACTGCTATAGGTCCAGCAGCTGCAAATAAAATGACCAAATGACGGCTGATAGCATAAATAAAATAACATTTATTTTTTTAAAACAGTTTTCACAAACTACTGGTTACACAATAAGTATAAATAAATGCCTGGTCTAAAAACTCAGATGTTACTCTGGACCAAAGAATGCCAGACTCATGCAAAATTCTGTGGTTTGGGGACTAGGCTTCAGGACTTTTCTGGGATGTAAAATACGCAAAATTCCTGTCCTTTGTAAATCCCAGCACTGCTTCTCATTCCACAGCACTGTACATGTTTGGACTTCTGGACATCTTTATCTTAATCCTACTTAAAAAGCTTATGAATGAGAACACTGGAAATGGAGGCAAATCCTGTTTTCCTCAGCTGAAATGCCTACTGAATCCACAGAGATCTTTCCTGGGGTGAGGACTAAGCAAGAACTGCTGAGCCTCTAATATGGTAATTAGTGACTGAGATGAGGTGCACAATCTGCATTTACTAAATTAAAAAAAAACTCAAAAAGTAAAGTGTGCCTGGGCTGTGCAACAGTACTTGACCTATAATATTCCTTTTTTTTAACTAGCTAAACATAGTTTTAATTTATTGCCACACTTTCTTCTTGTTTTCTCCTATTTACTGTTGCATATCCTGTGAAATACATGCTGCTCATTCACTGTCACCTTGCTCTGTCTCACCTTGCTGCAAGTGAAGTCAGTGGCAAACCTTCACTGACCTCGAAAGGCGCAGGATTTGTCCTGAGATGCCTAATCCAAAGCAGGACTCCCTCTTAATTCAGTAAGCTTTGGATCAGACCTAGAAGGGCTCTTAGCAGAATCAAGAAGTGGCAAGACACAGTCACATATCAAAACCACATCCGAGTGTTTATCTCACATTTCTAATCTTTGATGTGAAAGGGATTAAAAAGCAAGCTGTTCCTGTCAACTGCTTGGATGCCACACAGGATCTAAATGACTGAACAAGCACCTATAGGACATCTATGCACATTCATATGGTTTCATTTCTTCAAAAGGGAGCTGGTATTTGAATTTGAGGCTTATGGCAATATTTCCTCACTTGGTTCTCAACTTGCCGCTGTCAAAATCCCACTATCCTTTCTACACCTACAGAGGAAAGAAGATGGTTGTGCCTCTTGTCTCAGGACAAACTAGAAACTTATTTGACCAAACATGAAACGAAAAATCTAAAAGAGATGTTATCTAAACATTTCAGATAAAACCTTGTCACAGATCCTAACTCAGTCTGTTTCAAAGTGTATCCAACTGATTCCACCATATCTTGCTTTATGTTACCTAAGGCCAAATGCGTTGTGGTGGTTTTTGCTCTCCTTTATGTCATTCAGCCAAGTTTCTAAGGCTGTCTGAGTTTCCACAGGCAGAGCTATAACTTTGTCTCACATACGTATTTACAGACTGAAGGTGACTAGATAGAGAAACTGAGTGTATTACGGTGACTTCTAGCTACCAGAACCACAGAAACCACATCAAATGGAATTAACTTAGACAAAAGGCCACTGAAATAATGAAAATCATTACAACATGTATACAAGTGCAATGTGAAACTCCCTGTAGCAAGAAAGATCTGTAACATTGAATCAAATTAAGGGATGAGGGAAAAAGGAAATAAAAAGATTAAAAAAAAATATTTAGACATCTTGGGAAATTAAAGAAACAGCCACATTCATCTGCAAAATCTGAGGAGAAATCTGCTTGGAGTGACCAAAGGGGGATTTTCTTAAAAGCTCAGGGTCAGCCTAACTTCTTTTAAGCAAATTCATGATGGGGCACTGTTAAGTTGTAAGAACAGTTTGGTGAATGGCAAGCAGTCATGAAAGTTTAACCATCCTATATTTCTCCATTTATTCAACATGCAAATGAATGAAAGCAAGTCACAGGCAAAGAATGTAAAAATCAGTATATTATTTTTGTTTTATTCATCTGCTTCATCTTACTGGGTTGACTCCTACCTAGCCTTAGGAAAACACTAATTAAGCATATGTCTCAAGCCTTAGAGGCAACTGCCTTCATTTCTGTATATAATTGAGAAAATATTTCACAAGCAAATCTGCCTGCTGGATGTCTCTGAGGCAGTGTCCACGGCCAGGTGATCTCCCAGGTCGCGTGCAGTGTGTTTCAGCAGTGTGGCTCAGGCAGGAAATCCTCCTGCCTGGATCCAGGAGGAGAGGTCTGTTACAGTGCACACTGGTGATGTTTCAAGGCATGCAGGACTGAGAAGCTGGTCCCTGAGTCCTGCAGGCAGTGCAGCAGCTGTGTCACAGAAGTGCTGGTGAGGGCTGATGGATATTAGCTTGCACTAGGTGATCACGGTGTGTAACACATCCTCCCTGAACCCTTTTTTGGCAAAACTTATGCCCATCTGCTTCCCCTCTGCTCTTTCTCCTGGAGAAGAACATATGGCCCAGAATATGTATCTTGGAACCAGAAAATTTATTCATGTAGTTTTCTAAAATATTCTGAATACTTTCATTTCTCTCCTATAAGCTTTTATTCCAGTTACAAACCTTATATTCTGCCACAACATTTTTTTTTCTTTTTTTTTTTAATAAACTAGGTTCCTTGCCTAAAAACTTAGGTAGCTCACAATGAAAAACTAAAATTTTTACAAAATATGTATTGTACCCCAATAGTAAGAGTAAATATTGCAAGAAAAATCCTTGCCAGAATTCTCATTTTTCTGTTCATTGCACCATCATATTTTAATACTTACCTTGGTCCAAGAGCATTGCATCCAATAACAAACAACAAGAGAAGAAAATAAAGTCACAGTTAAGTTTAACATGAACACCTAAACATCGAGAATTTTCATTTTGAGTCACTCAAACTGGAGATGAGCTTCTAAAATTTACCTCACACTAATTGGTGCTTCACACCACAATCAGAATAACTATGTTTCTCAAGATGCAAGAAAATCTCTCTTTTAAATACCAATACCAACATATGTGTGTGTAGTCCCATTTCCACGACCAGGGTAAACTTTTCTGTTTTATCAGTGAGATTTCAGCCAACTTGCCTGTTTGAAGACAGCAGAACCGGAACCAGGATTCATGTGAATTTGTTCTCACTTCTGACTAAATATACGTAAACTTTACACATACATATTTGTGTGTGTGTTTAAATGTTTAGAATATATACTTCTTTGTATACATATACCTGCATACACATAAATATACATACATATAAATATATACATGTATATATATGCATTAATATTTTAGTATTTTTATACAAAACACTCTAATTCTTGATTGCAAAAATATAGTGTAAGAGAAAATATGCCACAGTAAAACCATGCCAGAGCAGCTGCTGACTCCTTGGTAGCCTATCCAGCACAGCCTCCCAAACACTGACACACATGCAGTGCCTGTAACAGGACAAGCAATACTGAAATGGATGCTTGTCATAAACAAATACTTTTCTAACAAACAAGTAGATAATGTGCTCTGTATTTTCACTGAAGTGTTTCATATGGAGTCCATTAAGAAAATCACACAGATGTTTCTCATCACATACAGCAAAAGCAAAGTACAGTAGTTGCCTAAAAACAACTGAACTCAACAGGGTTCCTCCTGCTGATTTCAGCGGGGTTTAGGAGAGATTTGGGTGTTTTCACTTAAAGATATGTCAACTTTTAGATTCTTCTTTTCTCTAAATATTTTAGTGGATGTTGATTCCTGCAAGTTGGATGCATGGATCATGAAACCATTTTTTACTATCTTTGTATTAAGCCTGTTGTTTATCCTACCTTTGCTGCAACAGATGAGTTTGGTTTCTCCAGCAAGTCCCAAAGCTTCTTCCTTTTCTCTGGGCAGCAGGTATTATCAAACTCTTCTCCTTCTCTCTCTCGCAATGTCTCTGCCTCTCGCCTCAGTTCCTCATTCATTTGCTCCTTCTTTTGATGGTATCTTGCCTGGCAGCAAGATTCTAAATATATTTCATCAATCCCCCAGTAATCAAGCTCCTGGCCAAAAGAGAGAGCACACATTTCTTCCATCATATGTAGTTTCCCTGTCCTGTAGAAATTCAAAATGGAAGTGAAAGCCCCTGGATGTCGATCAAAAAAATACTCATTTTCATTCAGATTATAGTCATCACATACTTCTAGCAGAGATTCGTGGGTATTGCAGTCTCTGAGCTTTCCTAATCGTGTCCTTGGAAGTCTGTCCAAAGTCCTCCACAGCACTTCATGGTTGAGCCCACCGACATTTATTTTAACTCTCCGCGAGCAGGCTTTGCTCCTGATGATCTCCACCGGTTCTGGAGGGAGGGAAAGGGTGGACCTTGAAGACTTTTTGGTGATCCCTGGTGGAGCTTTCTCAGCCATTCTGAAAGAGATGAAGTTGTAACAGCAGAGTCTGTAGGAAAATGAGCTTGGAGACTACGAATATTTGGGCAGAATCCTCTTCACACAGACAGCTCCATTCCTGAAGCTAAAAAAGACAAAAAATTAGCATATTGCCATGTAGAATGCATCCCCCAATCTCTCTCTCTCTCTTTCCATACTTTCATATGCAAATGAAAATTTAATGATTGCAATTTGCCCTCTTTATAGTGATACTCTTTGTGGTAATATCCAGAAGCACTGAAACAACTGGAACAGCTAAGAGCACTATATTTAAGCAAAGGAAAAACACACTGGAATTTCTATATTTGTGAAAATCAAGTGTGACAATTTGTACAATGCACTTGGGCTTTTTCTTCTTTATTTTAAGAATCAGTTTCTGATGCAGCTGTGTTAGCTTAATCTTATTACTTACCTTTTAATGTGTGAGGTGTGCAAATGGAAAGATTGTAGGGATATGTATAAGAAAAGACAGAGGCTAGTCTACTTTTTATTGAAAAATTCCAATTTGAGAGATACTGAAACTGAATAAAACAATCAGGGCCTATCAAAATCTCCAAACCAAACTGCTCCCCTCCTTGTCCCAATTCATAGTTTGCTGTATTATTTCACGGGTTAATGTTATTCACCAAACAGTGAATACAGGAACAGTGAACACTGAGAAGTTGTATTTTTTAGCACCACACAGCACTTATTTCTTTACAATGGGTCAAAAGAACCATAAGTATTTTGTGGCCAACTGATCAGTAATACATGTTACATAGACAAGGGCTGTGCATACTGTTCTCTGGATCCTCTGAAAGGCTCTTCCCTGTCCCACTCTTCACCTGTTAAATTGCTGCAGACATGACTGCATGGCAGCAATCAGCGACCTCAGTTTCAATAATCCACAAGTGCATCCTCACTCTCTGTGCCCAGCGCTTCAGTGAACTCTGAAGTGCAGCTGTTTGTCACTAAATGTAGAATATCAGTGTTAATCAGGAAGGAAACCCACCCACCAGCTCTACTGCTGCCAACTGTCAGACACAGTGCTTAAATATTAACCTAGCAATAGTATCATGGCCCAAAGAACGCTTAGACAAGGCTTCTGTTCCAAACTTGGAAACATTGGGAAACATTCCTCCTCCTTAGTAATTTCCCAGAGTTGACATCTCCTCCTCCTGTTCTCAGCTGTCCTGGGGTGACAGCAAATCAACAGTTCAAAAATTTGGGGTTTTTTTTATTTGCTTGTTTTGTTTTGCTTGAAGTGAAATAAATCCAGCAAATTCAAAGACTTGAAGTGTACAAGAATTTGATCCTCTTTGCAGAGTAAAGCATGAAAGTTGTGCTGCTAGGGATTGTTACCTATAAATACATCAGGAGTAAATGCCTGGGAGGCGTTTGAACTATTTGTACTGAAGTACCAGTTGGCACAAGAACAAATGGGTACAAACTCATCATGAGAAAAGGCAGAAATCTGAAAGAGAACTACAAGGTCACATAGACCAGATCCTCACTAGAACAGTGAGGATCTAGAATAAGCCTGTACTAGAAATACCAGGGAAGACAAAGAATAATTCCAGTGTGTCATCTGACACTGGAATGCCCATGACGATATTGACTATGTTGCTGGTATAAAATCAAAATTGCTAAACTCCATTATATTTAAACTTCAAAAGTTCCTCCACCAATAGATATAATAAGACTCAGTCAACTACAATTCAAATATAACTGACTATCATATCCAAAAACATCAGAAAAGAGGGAAATTATTTATCAGAGTAATACTTACATCTAAAGATTTTCTTTTATTTTTTGTTTTGTTTTGTGCATTAGCTAAATGATGGCAACAGCCTTGAACACCACCATTTTAGTTACCAGTTTCACTGTCAAGCTGAACTTCAAAACTGTAAGGGTCACAACATTCTGCATCTTCTTATCCTGCCTCCAGCACTGCATTTTGAAGATCCCTCCTCATCACCCAGCACAACGCACAGCACTTCTGTTTCTAATTACATATGGGTTTAAGCCTGTAACATTTACCTTCATTTCTGAAAAAGATAATCTGGTAACTTTACTTGCAAAGATAAATGTCCTATCAAAATCAAAGCCCTGGCATCAGTAAGTTTACATAATGTATATCCCTTTCTTTTGTGTTTGTGTTTTGTTTTGTTTTTTATTGACCTTAGGCTGATTTCTTTCTCTGCTTCTACCCTCCTCCTCACTGCCTTATATGCAAGGGGATGATGGTGAGACTTCTGAGAAGCAGGGGACTCCAGTCTTTGCAAGATCTCCTCCCTTAAGCATTTCCTAGTGATCTGTGATGCATTTATCAGTCTTCTGACTTACAGACAGCTACACAAAGAGTAAACAGTTATGAGAGGATATTTCTCTACAGAGGAAACATTTGCAAAGTTTATTTTAAAAAAATCCTTTTAGACTTTAATGCACAATGATATTTCTCCTTTAAAGGTTGTCTTACATAAGAAAACACAAGAATTTAAAAAATTCATAAAGAAGTTCTGTCATCCTTTGTGAAATCAGTCAAGTCTTCATGCATTTTCTAGAGAGGTTTATCAGTTGATTCACTATTGCATCTCAGGGGTTTATTTTTCTCTTTCTAAAACGAAAATGTGTACCCTAATATTAGCAATATCGAGTAAAACACAATAAAAATAAAGCATCTCATCTGATTAATCTTAAGTTAACCATATCCTTATTTATTTTTTTGATTGCAGAAATAAAAGATACACAAGACTGTGCATTAACTTTTCTGCAGTGTAGTTACCACACATATTTTTTAAACAATGCAAAAACTCTAATGTCACCATGACTGGTGTAAAGCTGGTAAAATATTTTCTGATTTTTCAGTATAATTATTAGTTGCACCTTCCCACTTGAGGAAGTGTGGCTTTTCCAAAAAACTTCAGAAGTCCTGGTGGCCACACTGAAGTTAGCAGTGAAACACTATTAAGTTTAGTGTAGAGAACGTGCTATGTATATTTGTATGTACCAAGGGATGAACCACCATTCACAACATGCAGTATTCTGAAAAGGTAAAAAAAGCACATTTTCCCAAGTGAAGAATCTTGAATCATGAAGGTGATTTTTTGCCCTTTTTACAGAGTTCTCATCATTGAAATATACATTGAAGGAGAATGTAGAATTTAAAAATAAACAAATAAATTATTTTTGTTTCCTTCATAAGTGCTTTTCTTCCTACCTTCTTTCATTCTTCATACCTTCTTTAGTTCCCTGGTGATAATTTTTAAGAAATTTCTTCCTGTGCAGCTTTTCCCCGAACCTTGGCTAAGAAGCCTGGTTTTAACTGTGCATTTAACAAAAACATAATCAATGGCCTCTACCTTCAGAATCATAGGATCCCTTTACCATCTTCATAGTCCTCCTTTGGGCACTCTCCAATAGCATTATATTATTATATTACGGTGCCCAGAACTGCCCCCAGCACTCGAGCTGAGGCTGCCCCAGTGCAGAGCAGAGCAGGACAATCTCCTCCCTTACCATGCTGGTGATGCTGTGCCTGATGCCCCCAGGACAGGGTTGGCCCTCCTGGCTAACAGGGCACTGCTGGCTCATGTTCAACTTTCTGCTGACCAGGACCCCCAGGTCCTTTTCTGTGGCACTGCTTTCCAGCCTCTCATTCCCAGGTCTGCACACCCATCCAGGGTTGTCCCACTCAGATGGAGAATCTGGGCACTAGTCCTTGTTACACTTCATATGGTTGGTGATTGTTCATCTCTCCTATTTGTCAGGGTCTCTCTGCAGGGCCTTCCTGGCTTCTAGGGAATCAGCAGCTCCTCTCATTTTCATATCACCTGCCAGCATCTCTGTATTCTTTGCATTCCTGCATCCAGGTAATTTATGATGACTTGGAAGAGCACAGGGCTGTGGATGGAGCCCTGCAGAACCCCTCTAGTGACAGGTCACTGGTCTGATGTCACCACATCCTCTGTAACCCTTTGTGCCATGAGCCAGCTTCTCACCCTTCCCAGGACGTGTTTATCCAGCAGTGGATTGAACATTTATCCAGAAAGATCCTGTGACAGATGGTATCAAAAGCCAAAAGCCTTATTGAAATCCAAAAAGGTTACATCCACCGCTTTCCCCTGATCAACTAGCTGGGTTACCTTGTCAAAAAAAGAAATTGCCTTTATGTTACTATATAACATTTCTAACTTTAAAATCCATATTATCAATTTAATACAAAATCACCAGATCTTTCAGTATGACAAAATGATACAAGGGAGGTAATCTTTACAATATTACCTTTTTGTGTTTTAGCTACTGCAACTAACTCAGAAGACTGGTTTGGTTTTGTTTTTTTCCTAAGAATGTTTAAAATACTTTTCAGCTTGGCTTACTGCCTTAACCTTTAGGCTGTGTGCAACTCCACTGTGCACCTTGTCCACCATGGGCTAGTAATAAATGTAACTATCCCTCATGAGGCAGGCAAAGCCAGCCTGGTGCTCACCAGCACTCTTAGCAATTGGTAGAGAAAAACAAAAATTCTACTCCCATATATAAAAGCAAATCTAGATAAACCCTACATTCTTCCTGCGCAATAATAAAATTACTTTGTAGCAAAATACCTGTAATATTACATAAAACTCTTCAAATCAAAACCAATTCTTTGCATTAAGTAAAAATGAAAACTTCAAAGACTACAACTCAAAAAGCTAGGGAAGGCCAGAAGGAAGGTTAAGTGCCCTCCCCCGCACCACAGACATGCAGCTTTTAATGGTGTGATTCCTCCATCAATCCCTTCCTCTTTACATGAACGTCTCTTTTCATCTTTCTCATTCAGTATTCGGCCTCTGATGTTATTCAGCATTTCCTGCTGCAAGGCCTACATTACATGCAAAGTGCTGAATTTCCCTCAGGGAGCTCTCCCTTGCTACCCAAGTGCTTCCAGGGTATCCCAGTCCCCCCTTCAGCAGGAGGCCATTATTACCACTGGCATACAATGGAGAAATGAAGGTCATAGATGCCTGAGGTATCCAACCATTTTGGCTGCTCAGATTGAGACAGCTGCTTTTTACAGAGTCCTTAGCATTTTCAGCACTTTCGATGGGCATGCCTATGTGACCAGATTAAACCCCCAGGCTGAGGAACCCAGTTGTCTGCGCTGTCACGTCGCCGGAGCATCGCCTGCCACGGCACAGCTAGGACTCTCCCAAGTCATTTGCAAGGATGGCTGCAGAGTCCACATGCTTCAAGGTCTGCTCCTGATAAGTGGTTTGTTCCCAGCCATCTGCTCTGGAGTCCAGGTGAGTGTAACTGCACACAGGGGGGTTGCCATCCCAGCTGGCCCAAGCTGTGCCAGCCCCATCCATGGACTCCATGCGCAAGACCTCTCTTCCAAAAGGATTCACATCCAAGCCACTCTTGCATGCCTTACTCATAAACATCTCTCCCAATCTTTGCCATACAAATTTCTCCAAAGAAGATGGAGAACTTACAGTACATAAGCACACATCACTGTTGGAGCATGTCCTGCATTTAAAGCAGTGAGGAAAAAAGTATGTGGTACCTAAGATGAGGTTGTATCATAAGGACCCCAGGAAAAGGGAACAATTTTGCTTTCTTCTGACTTTTAAGAGACAATCTTCTACGATTTTTGTCAGATGTCTTTTTGTCAAAATTTTGTCAAATTGTTCTCAAGAAAAAATTGTATTAATTAATCTCCTTGCTTTGAAAACAAATGGAAGAGTTTTTTACAATCTGCTGGAAGTGTCGTCAACATTTTTAAACAAAATATGGTTCTAAATGTACTGATATTTAATGACTTTTTTAAAAGTTAAGAAAGCTCTGGATTAAAAAGTTTCAATTGTGATATTATTAAACATCATTATTTAGTGGGTGATCCCATTCAAAGCATTTGTTTTCAGGTCTGGAGAGTAAGATCAACGTGCTGGTTTTCTTCATGTGCAAAAGCACCCACTGAAATCAAGAAAAATCTGAGGAGACAATTGTTGCATTTACTACTTTAACTGTTAACTGAGTTAAGACAAGACCTTCAGGCTGTATATAATGCAGATATGTAACACTTTCTGGAAAACCTAGCTTTAGGTTTTGTAGGTGTAATGTCAGCAGAAATTCAGAGCAGACATTAGGAATAATTTCTTTACCCAGAGGATAGCTGGGCACTGGAACAGACTTCCCAGGGAAGGGGTCATGACACCGAGCCTTTCAGAGTTCGAGGAGCATCTGGTCAATGTTTTCAGTCATATGGTTTAGTTTTCAGTGTTAGGTAAACCTGTGAGGAGCAGGGAGTTGAACTCAAAGATCCTTATGATCCCTTCTAGCTGGAGAACTGACGATACTCTGTGATTTTAAAAAAACCTTAGAAAGCCTGTGCCCACCTCAGCATCTGACTCCTAAAGCCCACAACCTGGGATCCAGCAAGTTAGCCAAGAAACAATGAAGTTGTTTGTGACAAACCAATACATTTTTACTGAGCAAACACATTCTTGCTAACTTATGTGGTTGTATGAGTCTTCTTTTCTTTCAGTGTCAGCTTTGCTGTAATCTCTCTGCTGCCACATCTTAGCTCTCAAATGTCTGCTCTTTGTTTCAAAATATGAAGACCTGCAGTTTCTTAATGATGTTCTGTGGGATCTTTTACTAGAATTTTCCCTTAATTTCAGTTTTTAAAAAGATGGCTGAGGTGATAGCTAAAACTCTGCATAAAAACATCCCGCTGAAATGAGTTGTTCGTTATTTCCATTTCCCACCTTTAGAGAAGTCACATCTCATATAGATAAGGATTGGCAAGCTGAATGCAGGAAGTGTCAGGAAACATGTCAAAGTATTCCTGAGCATCCTTTGTATGTCTCAGATTCATATCTATATGCAGGGACACATGCATGTATGCACAGCAGAGAAGTATCTGAGCTTTGATTATCCAAATTGCTGGTGGCAGGTCCTGGAGCAAGTGCTCAGAGGCTTCAGCTGGTGAAACCACTTGAAGCAACATGGTCTGAAGGGGCAAGGATGGAGCCTTAGCCTGTCTCCCCTGTGACACAGCTTCTCTGAGAGTCTCTTGCCAGACTAGAGCCATAGGCAGAGCTGTTACTGGAGAGCTGAGCCTTTCCATGAACTAAGACCAAATCCCCACCATTTGCCTGACTGCTCTGATAACAGCTATGGATGGGTTGGTGTATCAAAGGTAAGATCTTCCTTTGAGAGTAAATCCTACAAAATCACCTCTTGGGACTATGGCTAGCAAAGCTGAAATTACTAAGAGACCTCACAGGTTATTATATGAAAATTTAAACTTTGGCTTCACAAAGTCTTGGAGATCTGCAGGAAATACTCAAAAAAGATGAGGTCTTTTATAGACGAACTTTTCAGATTGACTAAATCAGTCTGTCTGCTAACTCGTTCTTCTCACCATCTTGAGCACAGAAGTGACTTTTATATGGATGAGCTGAACTTCACCAAGGAGCAGCAGACTCTAAGACTCTATATATTCCCTAGGAGCCTTGGATAAGAAAACCCAGACAGAAATAGGTAAGGTGACGGAAGACAGAAAAAGAGGGAAAGTATAATTGATAAAATGCTTTTAAAGTCTTGCAGTCACACAAACTTGGCAGTTTTGGCTTATCTTGGTTCTCTAACTATCCCAATAGCACTTGTAATCACTTACTGAAGCTTTCACACAAGGTAAAGCCATGTGGGTGGGCTCTAGACACGCTACAGGTGACGCAGACTGCTTTACAAAAAGCTAAACGCTCTTGAGATCATTCATAGTATTTTTACCTCAAGTCTCATGGAATTTAGGACTCAAGTGGTCTTTTTGAGTAGTACCTCTTCACAAGCCTGGATCTGAGCACTGAGATGGCAGCACCCCCTCAGCCTGCACTGAGGTCTCAAGAGAGCACTGAACATGGCTTTTTAGTGTTGAATCAAGATCCCCACCAAACTTTATTTCAGATCAGCTTTGATTCTCTCTTTCCTTACTAGCAGCTCCTGATGTTGGTGCTTGTGACAAGCATGGCTATATGATCTTTACAAACACTCCTGATGCATTCCTGCTCAGTTTACAAAAACCTGTCCATTTCCATGCCAGGCTGGAACATCTCTCATTTAGGATGTAGCTGTTGGTCATGTCTGCACTTTACCGTTCATGTTTACAATCAGTTGCTAAGGGCTGTTACTGTTTTTGCCAAAGATACTGTCTTTCACTGCTTTTTTAGCCTTCCCTGGAAACTTCTGAGGAGATGAGCTGTCACAGAGAAGTACAAGGCCGAATGGCAGATCATTTCTTTTAATGTCAAACAACCAGATATTACAGAAACGTGATTATGTAAGGTCCTCATGCCAGGTCTAAAACAGACTACACATTTATAACCCAACTAGCACTCTGGATACACAGGTTTGATTGGTGCTTCCATACAATTCTTTGAGAGTCCACAGATGTTAGATATACAGGATACACTAATAATAGCAAATACATTAGGATTAATAAATTAGAGATTTGAATTGCAATTTATTCGTCCACTACTTGATTTTCTCTTCTAATTGCATCACAGTGCATTAAGATGATGGAGAAGATTGTCAACACATCATTTGTTCCTTGAGGAGGCACTAATGTAACCAGTTGTCCTACAGCAAATAATTTTAGGGTTAATCTAAATATGTTAGCTTCTCTAGCCCTTCAATCTTCCACCAATAACAGTGCTGCCAAGTAGCTGAAAGCAGTGAAGAACTTCACAGATGTCTTTTTGTTCTCCTGAAGAAAAGCTTGCACACTGTAGTACTGAATGATGATGCTAGGTTTCAAGGCAGGGAAATATTACCCAACATATAATATTATCCTATATACATAGAGAATGATGTCTGAAGCAATGAGGCACACCTTACAAAAGAGTCAGATTTTATCCCTCTGTGAATGAAATTGAACCCAAAATTTTGGATGTTGCATTTTGGTCAAAATCCTGGTATAATGTTGAGTTTTCTAATAAAGAAAAAACATGCAATGCCACCATCCCAAATCTACAATTAAGGAAAGCACATTTGTATTCCCAAGTGACTTCTTTGGAAATGAATACCTTTATGTTCAATTGCTGCTTCTGTCAAAAATTTCATTTTCAGCCGTTTCTAACAGGACTGTTCCCTGATTCAGTCAAGGTAAGTGGTAGGCCTAGACCTACCTGGACCAGAGATAGGAAGAGATTTGGCCAAAGAATACAGTTTGAAAGGGGCAGATTTATTCAAGAGACATTTGTCTCAATCTATTAGGAGCCTATCTCGAACTCCTTTTGCTGATGCTTTACAGAAGCCCCGAAGGTGGAAGGAAGGAATGAATCAAGGCCTTGGTTTTTGGGTGACTCAATTTTTGACAAGTGCCTTTGTACATAGCTGGAAACATCTCCGAGGTCACAGCATCAGGAGGTCTTTACAGAAGGCTTTTATCATTAAAAATTAAGGCAATTTTCTATCTAATCTGGAACTGAAGAATCTAACCCTTCAATATTTTCATTTCTTCAACTATAGGATGCCTTGGAAAAACATCCCAAACTACTACTACAAACTGCTGTGCAGGGCCTAGGACAACCCAACGTCTTATTTTGCCTATCTGAAAAGCAGTAACCCAGAAAAGAGAACACTTTGCTTCCTGACCTTATTTAAGACCTTACCAGTTTTGGTTCCACATAGTGCACAAAGATACTGTTGATCTGGGGGTCAGTAAGTGAAAGCTGCTCTTAGGAACTCCAGTTTAACATTGTAGACAAGAAGCTACACTGACTTTTAGTCCTAAAAGTATTGATATTTTTTGACCCTCAAATTGACCTGACAATAGAAAAAAGCAAGGACCCACTATCAAGCACAAGCCTATGTTACTGTTACCATAATTCTGAAATCAAGACAGGCTAAAAGGAACACTTTAATAAAACTGACACTATAAAATAATTTATTTACTTTTATCAAACCAAATGTATTTTTAAAAGCCACAGCATCCTCTTAAAAAATGTGCTTCATCAGAGCCATTAGTTCAGGGTTTCTAATATTAAACACACATGTCCCAAGTTCAAAGGGTGTGGGAACTCTAAGGCAGGATCAACACGATATTTCACAGCCAGGAAGAAGATGCTCTTAACGCCCATCCAGGCCCAATGCGTAAGCAGGATCAAAAGGGACACAACCCACCCACACGATATTCTAAGCCTGGAAACCTCCTCTTACAAGAGGTATGTAAAATTGTCCTTCAAAATAATTGAAAAAGGTCTACTCTTTTCAAATATACCTTGAGGTGGTGGCCTTGGTTCCACCTCGATGTCATTGCTTGGTCATTAAACAGTCACTGAAGGACCACGTTCGTCCCTGGTGATTCAAACCTGTAGTTTATATCTTAAAGCCTCCTGCTGCTATCAGTAATCCCCAGGACGGCTGCAGTGATAGAGACAATCCCCATTCCTACTGAGCAAGAATGAGGCAGCCTGTGCTTGAAAGACAACAGACATGAATGAGTTATAACTGAAGGATGTGACCAGCCCTTTGAAGGGTGGTAATCTTGGATTACAAGAAGTGAAATGTTTAATTGCATCATGTTAATCTATGAAAGGCCTAAAGGCTCAATTTTTCTCCATCAGTACCCTAACCACAAGGTTAATGAGCAAAAGTGAGATTTGCTTCTGCCTAGGTTATCTATAAACATGTTGAAACATTCTCATCCCTTCTGCAGTTCAAAAGGAGCAGAAGATACACAGCACCACTAATGCTACTTTAGTGACATGCCTAAATAGGGACTAAAGTGACTGTCAGTAGCCAGGCTAGTCCTGAGAATAAATTTAAGTATAAAGCTTACCCAGTTAAGAGGTTTGCTCTATGTCAGCAATAATAAAAATGAAGAAAGCATAATAAGGAAATATTCCAGAAGGCAAGGCCTTCTAGATGGCACTCCTGTCAAGGCATAGTGACTCTGTGCTGTTAATCTCACCAGCCACTGGAAGAGCACGTATAACACTGTCATTCATAGTTGTGTGATTTCAAGGCTAATTAAGCCTATTCACTGTTTTGAGTCTGCTTAAATACATTAGTGGGATTCTTCTAGCTTCTGCAGCTTGCCAGCACTTTCTGCTCAAACTGTCTCAGAATGTCTCTGGTATATGCAAATTTACACTGAATGTATGGCTATAAATTATAGCAGGATTATTCTGCCATTTGAGAGTACATCCATCTGAGATAAGGTCAACAACCTTGTAGGTAAACCAAATCCTCATACCTTAAGAGGGAAAATGACAAAACTGAAAACTGTAAAATGAAGCATTATGGCTTCATTTTGAGTTCTTCCATTTGATTCTACTATTTATCTCTGTATATATTGAAAATACAGCTAATTTTCTACAAGTTAACTATTGATGAGGTACTGTGAAGTATTATTTCATGAACTGGCTTATTAATGCTCTGAGGCAAATTTATTCTGTATTTGGACTGTACTGCCATAACTGATTTCCATTTCTTAACTTGTTAGGCAATCAGGGGGAGAAGCTCATCTCCAGTGTCATCAAAGAAGATTACGTTCGAGAGCTTTGTTCAGTTAATTATCAGCACAGCTTTGCATTCACTTCCCCGTAACGTGGTTTTACCTAGAGGGCTGACATTTATTTCCTAACAAGCTAGTACCTGAATATGATGGCAGCATGAAGAACACCCTGCAATAGCAAGTCTGATTTCCTAGTAAGGAGCACTTACTTAGGGATAACAAAAACCTAGGGGCTTATGCATCACGTGCCAGTGCTGTGGTAAGAGAGCTGTTCAGCCCCTCTGCCTTGGCTCAGACCGTAAATGCCCTCACACAATTTTACAGTGAGCTGTGCTCCCCTGTCAAGGTACTGTGAGGGGTAAATTGGTCAGTTGCTGTTGTTCCTTGTAAAGAGTTCAACTGCTGTTTATGGCAGCCTACTCCTAAATGCTCAGAGCTGCATTATGCCAGCATTACATATATTATTTATTAGCTAATAGATTGTTGTTCTGATTCTCTTGCTAGTACCAGCAGTGATGCTACTGACTACTCTTTATAGTTACCCAAAGAAGGAATAGGGATGTACAGAAGTCAGACACCTAAGTCACAGCTGATCTATCATTATGTCTAAAAATAGATTTCCTGCATTAGAAACAAATAAATTAAAAAACCCACTGATTTTAGTAGCTTGAGACTTTTCTTTTATTGTTTCCCTGTTGTTCATACCATAATCCATGAAGAAGTATGTTCAAAATAATATTCGTTGTTTTCTGATTATGCAGTTAACGTCGTCGTATTTTCATGCTGGTGAAAAAAAGTACTTTAAGATACTCATCCTTTAAGAAATTCATCCATTAAGAAGCCCCATCCCTCCAGACTTGGAAGAAGAAATGCAATGCACAGAAAACAAGTGAAAACTCAGGAAGATGCCAATGTGCAGCTTTTGCTGAAATTTCTTCATATGCTGTAGCAAGCACTGGGAGGGACAAAAAACAAAATATCCCTTGCTGGCCTTCCAGACTTCATCAAGAACACAGGAAGGTTTAAGCTTAATAGATTTTACATATCTTGACTGATGCATACTGTCTCTAAGGCTTTTATGGCATGTAGTGGTCTGGGAAGCTATACTGGGACTGACTTTATACGGTAACCAAGATAAGAAACCTCCAAGTTCTCTTCAATAAACACTTGAGCTGTTAAGCTTCTCTGTTCAATTTTATTTATTTAGTCATATATATGCATTTCACTTAGATTTAATTTGAGCAGTGACTGAGCAATATATCTATTATAGCATGCGATATGATACCTCTAATTGCATAATAGTGAGGGGAAAAAAATCTAAATAATAAAATTATTTCTATATCTTTTCCATATAGGCAGAGAATTTTAGATTAAAAAGCATAGGAAGCTATGGGATTGCACAAAAATCTACATTTACAATAGGATTAAATCTACTCTGCAATGTCCTAAGCAATTTCTTTTCACATTGTCCCACAGAACCCTGTTGTACATCTTAAAAAATCTCCGCAATTTAATATTGGAAAATTTATTTTGGCTTGAAGTTAATATTCTAGTTACAAAGTAAACACACATTTCTCCCTACTAAAATGTGAGTTAAAACAACATGTTCCAAAGATTTATTATAAAATCCAAGAAATCAAATACCCAGTTCTGCTACTCCAGCAATAACCACATGAAAAAGATGCCCACTACAGATGGGAAATCAAAATTATTTTCTCTTAGGGTGCTCATATCCTGATAAGACTAGAAACAGTGAAACACAGCAAAGTAAACTACAGCCAGTTTTTTATTATGCATCCATGCTTAGTAGGTAAAAAATCCTTATTCCTAAAAATGATAAAACTTACTATAGCAATACTAGACAAATAAGTAAAGTCCTTCCAGAGGCAATCATTGCTTAATTCCAATAGCTGTGTGCACTGCTGGGTCACAAGACATTATGCAATAACATGATGAATTAATATAATTGGCCCCTGGAAACATCCAAAAATTCATTTTTAGACTGCATGTATATCTACTCGGATGAAGCTGAAGTGGCATATGACTTTAAGCGCTTCCCTTTCTGGCTCCCATCTCCTCCTGTGGGGAGCAGCAGGTCTGTACTCTGGTAGAGCAGACACCTCCAGGGGGGTCTGTAGTGGGATCCCACTGCACTGATATACTTCCAGTCACTGCCCCCTTCACCAGATACCTCAGCTTGTGTTCCTCCTCTGAGCTGAGACCAGACAGACCCTCCCTAATGTGCTGTTTATATCATGACAGAGTAAAACACTGACTGAAATATCCCTCAGCAGGTAGCTTTAAATACAGTAGCATCATGGAATATATTTTACCTGTGCATGTATTACATGAAGCTCAAGAAAGTAACATAAATCAAGAGTTTTTTCTAAAAGTGACAGTAGCAAACCGTTTGGCAAAATCCCAACCTTGGCAAGAAACCTATTGCAAATCTTGACCTCTTGCCTTGCTTTGAATGGCAAGCCAGAATTTGCCACTTAACTTTCACTTAGAAGAAAAAAAAAGGCTGAGTATGAACAAATAGATGTGATATAGCATTGTTAAGGTAATGGGACATTTCAAAGTACTGAAGCAAATGGAAATGTTCAGGCTGAAGCGTGCTGCTCTAAACAGCACCTCTCCCTCATCTCGAGCTGAAGATGTTTTACTGTCTGCATACATCTGAATGAGGGCAACCTGCTGAGCTCCAGCGACAGCATCCAGCTGAGAAAAGGAGGCAAAAGAAATTCGAATGCTGTGGTGAGAGCTGCCTGCAGAAGCACTCTTTGGGAAAAATAAAAAAAAATAAAAAAGAATGTTACAAGCCAGCTGCAAGCTCCACGAATGCTGAATGAAGTGAGAGTTTATCAGTTGTATCAGATTTATCAGCTGATTGAACAGAATAGACAGAGGTACTAAGAACCAGAAACAATCTATTTTTTCTGTACTGCATCTTATCCCTCTGGGACAGACTTCCAGAGTTTTGCTAGCACATCTTGGTGATCAGAGAACAAGTAAATCCCATAAGTGGCCTGTATTCACTGACCCTGCTCCCCTGAAAGTTCCTACTAAAGCTCCCTGGAAGATCATGTCCCAGGCTTGGTGGAATGTTCAGTTTTGCAGACCTTGCCCAGGCTCTAAGGCTTGGTGCTAGCTCTGCTCTAAGTTGGACAGACTCACCAGCTGAGCAAACTTGAGCTCTAGGTGTTTTTAATGCAAAATGTTATCAAGACAGGCTTTTCCCCCTCCCAAGCCTGCCCGTTCTCGCTGCTATTCTTCCTCTTCTAAACCAATCCTGGCACCTCCTCAGAGCTACAGGACAGCGTCACTGAAATCCTTCACTTAGGTGTCCTTTTAATAGCAAGGTCTTGATGACTGTGTATTTGCTGAGGAACACTGTCTCCACCTGATGCTATGGACACTTCCTTACACAAACATTGAAAAAGTGACAATTTTAGCAGTGTTGCTACAGTCAGTCTTATCTGCAATAAATTAATATGTCCAAGAAACTGCATATATACTGCCTATTGTATCTTAATCATTATGTAACTTGAATTGAATGAAGTCCAAACCCTACTATAAATATGGACAGTACGTACATAGGGTATAAACAAAAGTCTACCTTCACCCAGGCGGTGAAATTCTGATAGAAGAAACGCACTGAATGGTTTGTAGAAACCATGTAGCCAATGAACATGCCTATTCATAAAGACATTTCGGTTTTTAAATTCAGGGGCCAGCATGCTACCTACCTACAGAAAGCACGTATGACAGTATATTTTAGACTACCACAATGCTACGTGTATTTTCTTCTGCAGAGGGGATTTTTCAGTCCCCGGCTAGACAGGGTAATTCCAGCGACAGCTACCGAGAAGGCTGAGGTTTTGTATCATCAGGTTTCCGCAAGCACTATTAGAGCATCGGAAACAAATGACGAGCCGTTATCGGTGGAGCTCACCCACGGCAGGAGGCAGAATACTACGAAATGTCATTCCCTCCCTCCCTTCAGCAGCTCTGAAGGAACAAAAATACAAGCCACGGTTTTCCAAAGCGCTCCAGGGCGAGGGTTGTATTACCCTGCCTCAGACCGATCCAGGCAGCCGGGGAGGACACCCCGTGTCCGTCCCGCCCCGCCGACCGTGCCCCCTCCCCAGGGGCGCTCCCCGCGCCGGGGCCGCCGGGCGCCCGGGGCACCCCGGGGCTCCCCGCGGGAGCGCCGCATCCCGGCCGGCCCCGGCGCTCCGGGCCAGCAGGCTGCTCTCGCCTCCCCTGACAGTCCCACCCGGGCGGCAGCCGGGGATGTCTCAGATAAATACAAATAAAAGCAAAAGGCAGCCCTCGGCGGAAGAGGGATGCCCTCCCGCTTACCTTGCTCCGCGGGCGCCCGGGGCGCCGCCGGGGGCTGCAGGAGGGATTCCCCGGCGCTGGCAGGGGCTGCTCGGGCTTCCCCGGGCACTGCGCGGCCGCCAAAGCCACGGCGAGGGATTTGTTTTGGTCGCTCCTTCCCGGGGAGGGTTTTCCTCTACATTCCCGGCTCCACATCACCGCCCCCCCCGGCTCGGAGAGGGCTGGGGATGGAAAAACCACGGCAAAGGCATCTCCCTCCTACCCCCGGAGACGAAAAGCCGCCGGAGCAGCCGCGCGGCGAGCGGCTGGGGTGTCGGGCGGAGCGGGCGGGGGGGCCGAGGGGGGGATAAGAGTCGAGCCCTCGCTGCCCTCGCCCCGCTGTAATCCCCGGCTGCATGCGAGCCGCCGGCTGCCGGCGCGGCCGCCCGTGTCTGCGGCTGTGCGCGGCGGCGGCGGCGGCGGCGGCGGCGGGGCGGGGGGGCACGGCCGCTCCCGGCCGGGGCACGCGGGGCGCCCCCCGCCCCCCGCCCGGCCCCGCGCACGCTCCGCGCTCCCCGGGCCGCGGGAGGGGTGCGCGCAGCCGGCAGCGCCCCGGGAGCGGTGCGCGGCCCCCAGACAGAGGGTGCGCACAGCCCCCGCACCCTGCCCGGGCTCGGGATGCGCGCTCGCACTCGGAGACATCAGGCACGCACAGACACCGTGCAGAGGGGGGGTGTGCACACACGCGCGCACACGCGCACGCACACTCGTGCACGTGCATGTACACACACACATCACACGGATCCCCCAGGCAGGGCATGCACACACACACATCACACGGATCCCCCAGGCAGGGCATGCACACACACACACATCACACACACATCACACGGATCCCCCTGGCAGGGCATGCACACACACACACACATCACACATCACACGGATCCCCCAGGCAGGGCATGCACACACACACACACACATCACACGGATCCCCCAGGCAGGGCATGCACACACACACACACATCACACGGATCCCCCAGGCAGGGCATGCACACACACACACACATCACACGGATCCCCCAGGCAGGGCATGCACACACACACACATCACACCGATCCCCCAGGCAGGGCATGCACACACACACACACACACACACACACACATCACACGGATCCCCCAGGCAGGGCATGCACACACACACACACATCACACGGATCCCCCTGGCAGGGCATGCACACACACACACACATCACACCGATCCCCCAGGCAGGGCATGCACACACACACACACACACACATCACACCGATCCCCCTGGCAGGGCATGCACACACACACACACATCACACGGATCCCCCAGGCAGGGCATGCACACACACACACACATCACACGGATCCCCCAGGCAGGGCATGCACACACACACACACACATCACACGGATCCCCCAGGCAGGGCATGCACACACACACACACATCACACGGATCCCCCACGCAGCCCACGCTGAGGGCACCCCCTAGGCAGGGGATTCCCCTCGCATTCTCACATGGGTGAATGCACATCGACATTCCTAGGTATGGCATGCACGCACCTCTCAGAGCTCCCCGCACACCGTCCTCCCAGGTGTGCAGGGGATGTGCAGGCATGCACACAAACACACCGCGCACTTCCATGTGCTGTCCCCTCCCATACAGAGACACACACCACCTTCTCCTGGTCAGCAGCGCGTCCGCAGCATCCCTTCCCAATTTTCCTTTCCCAGCCAGGGCAGGGCACGGGCACACAACACACAGCACAGCGCTGTACCTAGCCGATGACCTGGCCGGCCCAGCCTTGCTATTGACAGGCTGAGGGCCTGCCGAGGGCTGAACCCCACAGCAGAAATGCAGTGCCTGTGAAGCCAGGACCCTTCGTGGGGCAAGGACTAATGCATTTTTGTCATCAAGTCTTGGCAAGGTAGCAGGCTGCAATCAAGACTTCAGCCACTCCTGCTGCATCTTGCTGCCTCCCATAGTATTTAATAGCTCTTTATTGTTTTTCCTTGATCATTCCTGATAATGGGAGGAAGTCTCTTTCCCTCATTCAGTAATGCCCCACTATATTTCAGGAATCAGATTGGAAAGTTATTTTCCTTTTCAAGCTCTTCTCTGTTTCTCAGGTTTCATAACAGTTAATCTGTAGCTTTGCCCTCTGCATTGTGTTGCTCAGTCTTCATCTCATCCCATAGCTCCGAGATTCAGCCTTAACTGTTGCACATTTGGCTCATTTGGCTGCTGGGATGAAGGCTTTCCAACAAAACTTTATCAGCTTTTTTTTTTTTTTTTTTTTTTGTATTCAAATACCTCCGAATTCTTTTGAAACCTATGCAAGAAAGAGATTGGGCAGTATTTTCCACCATGATTTTAATTACAACCCACCAAAAAATGCTCCTTTACTGTGCTAATTTTCACCCTTTTTATGTGCTTCCTTGCCCACTGTCTTGAGAACATACAAATGTATGATTTTTTCCTAAAGTTTGCCTACGTTCTCACAGCCTACCTTCAGAAGTTTTCTGAATGGCAACCACAGCAGTAGTCCTAGTCAGTGCTGAGTTCAAGGCTAGTTTTCTGTGAAAAGCTCCAGCAGAATGTACTTTTGTCTAAAACCTGGACATCTGTGGCATAGACATCCATGCCTGTGCTGCTCAGCCTAGTCTTACCCTTATGGTCAGTCAGGGAAATTCTCTTCCATATCTTACATGTGATAAACAAAGCTCCATAGCAACCCATTCCTCTCCTCAACTACTCCCCAACTGAAATGTCAGTATCTATGTATTTTAAATGTTCCACCCATTGTGTGTACATGTGTCTACGGGTCTCATTACAAATTGTTGAATGTACCAACCAGTTTCAGCTGAGCAAAACTCTCCAAGACAACTAAATAACAACAAGTTTAAGCAAAAGGAAGCAGGTGGATGAAGAGGCTAACTACGTATCTCCTTGTGCTCAGAGCATGGCAAACATGATATTAGGAGTTCATGTGTTGTTATATACCTCAAAATCTGCATATACATGTGACATCAGTGAGAAAAGTTAACTGGAGCGTCTATCTTCTTAGCCACTGTAGTTCAGTAAAACCCATGAAACAGATTCTCATTAAATAGTAGATTCTGAGGAGCTCCAGTTCTCCTCTACTGCTTTTCATGATGCAGTGACTGGTTTTGAAGCAGACTGTGTTTTCTTGAGATTTTATAACTTGATTTTTCATTTTTTATAAAGGAAGACCGTCTTATCTCCCTCTCATACACACACACACACACACACAGACAGTAATAAGTCTTGCTTATTGGGAAAACTGACAGAAAGTGCAGCTCATAGGTGAGTTCTGCAGTTCTTTGGCCACACTGGTATGCATGCTGTGTAGACACTGCTCCAGAATAAGCAATTGATCTGCTTTCAAGAAGGAGAAGTTATTCTGGAATAAAAAGCTCCTTATTTTGCTAGTATGTCCACAGTAAAAGTAACTTTATTCTGGGAAAATATTTTTGCACGTAGAGGTACATTATGCTGGCTAGACACGTGTTTACATCACTGCATTCCTGTTCTTCAGTTTTCCTTTATAAACAAATGCTAGCAGTTCTTGTCTCTCTCCTTTTCTAGGCTTGGAGCTTTCATGTTTATGAACACTCATCTTCTGCTCCTACACCGGCATGATTGGATATTGAAGGGAAGCCTTTGTTGGTTCTCCAGTTACCAGAAATAAAATTCAAAATGTATGGCAGTGCTGATCATCAGTGTCTTTCAGATCATGTGGGGAAGATTTCCTTTCCAGTTGGTCACATAAAGGGAAGAAAGAAACAGCTTGAGTGAAAGAGAAATCTCTCTTCTACCAAGATTTCTGCTGCAGGATTTTTCCCCCTCATTACAGTGATGTTCTTCAGAATATCTTTCATGCATCAAGAACATCCTTGTAGACATCCTGGGCCTCTTCCTTCTCACTTAACACCTGATTTGCATAGATGAGCCTGCTAGGTCTCTGCGAGGCAGTGCTTCCCAAACACCTCGCTGCAGTGAGAGAAGTTGTTTAGAGGAAGGCATTGATGGAGAAAGATGGGCAGACATCCGAAAAAGTATAGTTAAATCTTGATATGACCAGAAGGATCATATCAAGTCTAAATGTTGAAAATCACAGTCTAAATGTTGCAAAAAATAACTGTCTTCCCCACTGCTGACCATCTTGACCATACCAGTGAACTCATGTGAGCCACTCATTTGCTTCCTTTTGAAGGAAGAAGAGTGGGTTTATGTTTGTCAGGGCTTTGAAGGCACAACCATGACTGCTGGCCCTGCCCCACTTTTCCTGAAGACTTCCCAAACCCTGTCTATAGTCCAGGACCCCATTTCAGCTCAACACAGGGCTTTCAGTCCATGCCTCAGAGACACTTCCCTATGGAGAAGGGAATAATCTACTTATTATTAAGTAGACTGGTTTAATGGCTATTCCTTACTTGTAGGAGCAGATGTTACATTAAGCACCAACAACAGGAGGACTGGTGTAAAGAGCATCAAAGTTGGCCTGTCTAAATAAACAATCATTTTCCTGAGTGTAATCAACTCAGTTATTGCAATGACGAAATATAATGTCAGATGCTTTTGAAATGTATCATAATTTCCCAGCACTGTGTCTAACAAATGGCAAAAAAAAAACTGCTAGGAGAAGAGTGAACCCCATCCCAAGTGCCCTTTGTATCACCCAAGACTTGCAGAAAAAACAAGTCAAACAAAGGCAGTTTCTTGGCCAAGTCCAATATTCTCTTGAAGTAAATTACATTGGGAACAGCATCTGGCAGTAGCATAACCCACCACAGTTCAGACCAAGTCTGGTCTATATTAGGGACTTCCTGATTATTGGAATAGCTTTCCATGCTTCCTATTGAATGGTTGGGGTTTGTTTTGTTTTGTCCCCCACTTTTCTTTCAAGTTTTAGTTTCCTTTATCATATTTCTCTAACTCGGAATAATAAGTTTTCTATTCTTTTTGCCACAGATTAGGCTCTGACACACTTTTTCCAAGTCTTGGGTTCTACAGGGGCTCCTGGAAGTGTTTTCAGTCCTTCCACAGGATGCAGTGGGACAGCAGTCCCACCAGTGTTTAAAGGCTGTCCTGTGGATACATCTAGGGATGATATGCTGCTGCACACAGGGACAATGGTGGCAGCTTTTCCCTCTATAGTGCGTTAAATGGAAACTTTCAGAGCTGGGTATCACAAAACCAGCAATGGAGCTGAGCAGAAGCATAGCCAGGAAGGACAGATCATGCAAGGGAAATATGCCATTGTCAAATCAAGTCGTAACTTGGATGTGTTTGAGGATAGTTTTGAAGATCTGTTTATAAAAATTGATTCATTATTCCTTTATTCTCTGTGTGGATTTTTTGTGTGCTTTGGGTTTTTGGAGGTTCGTGTTTGGTTTTGTTTGTTTTGTTTTGTTTTGTTTTGTTTTGTTTTGTTTTGTTTTGTTCTGTTCTGTTTTAATCCCTGACAAATCTGCACAAGAAAATAGTAACTGATGTCGGGGCTACAATTAGTTGTAGACATGACAAAACACAAATGGAAAGGAAACTTGAACTAAACAAAGGCATATAATTATGATTGAACTATTAAAGTTACAGTTAGAGCTGTACAATATGACATTTCAAATTTAGGCATCTTCTCATATGCAAAAGTCAAATAGATAAGGTTTACTGGTTGGGTTTTATGGTAAGCAAACAAGATGCCTGCTGAGTGGCTCCTGGAGCTCCACTCTGCAACATTTAGGTTCCAGGATGTAGGGTTCTCCTTTGTGTAACATAAGGTAGTGATGATTTCCACAAAGTCAAAAGTGTCACAAAGTCAAATCTCCTGTATTAAGCTATTACAGCTTGCATTTTTATTTTTTTAAAAATACATATTTGGTAATTTTATTTTTATTTTTTTTTATTAGCATGAGCTTAATTTTAATCCCTTCTGACAATTAAAATGTCATCTGGTGTTGTTCACAGACCTTTAAATTGAGATCCTTTATTTTGGCCCTATGCCAGATCACAACCTGAGAAATAATTAAGCTTTTTTCATGAATCTCAGGGACGGTGCATTCCAGGTACAAAATTGACCTGCTATTGCTTTCTAGAAGTAGCAGTAGTTTGGTCCAAGTTGATGACAACTGAGCAGTCTAATAAAACCCAATCCTGTCACTACGAAGAGCTGGCACTTGCTGGTTATATTATATAGAAGATGCTTATAGCCAAAGCTATATTTAGCGTGAGGCTTTTTTAGGTGATCCAATATTGCCTGCTAACTTTGAACTCTGCAATGAAAAAATATGTTTCCTTAAATACCATCTCTGAGAAGATGGCTTTCATGCCTTCTTGTGCCACTGCCTCTTCCACAGGCCCTCGCTGCTACAGTGCACACCTTCTCCCCCATCCCTTTCAAGAGAGAGTCCCACAAGTGGGGTTCTCCATTCCCTGGAGAGCTGCTACAGAAGACATCCTTTCCAAGCTCTTCTGAAGTTTTGCAGTACCTGCCTGGGGTTTATGTACCAGGCAGAAATTTTTCTGCCTTTCCCCAGTCTGGTGAATTGGGAGTCAGAATTCTCAGGCTTTATGTTCTGGATTATTTCTGCTCTATGTCAAAAATGATTTAATGATGGATTAATTAAAAGTCATCTGTCACAATAGTTTAGGCATAAGCAGATGGTATTTTCTGCACAGGTCAAAGCTGAAGGAAAACAGCAAGGACTGGAAGAAGAGATGTTCAACAGCCGTTCAGAATAAACAGCTGGATACTCTCTTTATTAGTAAGGGAGAATGTAACATGTAGGAGCAGAGGATTTTGCAGTGGGAAGATGCCACTTGCAGAGAGAAGAGGATGAGACTGTGATAAGCTGGGAGAAATATGAAGCTCCTAGTTATAAGGGCATTCCCTTGCAGCTGAGTAGAAGACGATAGAGAGTGAGCAGAGAGACAGGGCTAGACATGTGGAAGAGAGCTTCCTCCATATCTTGATCTCTAGCAGGGTCTTGGGGGAGCTGTGGAGAGGTGAATTCTCCTGAGAGGGAGTTTGGGCCTTTCCCTGAGCAGGGCAGTTCTGCAGGTACCAGGCACTGAGCTGTGCTCAGGCAGCCATTGGCAGCCGCCTGTGGGATGGGAACTGGGAAGTAAACTTCCCAGAGATTGGACTGAAACTGTTGTCAGCACATCTGATAAACTTGTACTGCAGTTAAATATGATAAATTACATGTGGAAAATTTGTTTAAAACTTCCTGTATTCACAAGTGAAGTGTTAGGCCTTGGAGCTCTCATTCACATCATTCTTTTTCCTTTTCAGCATTTTCCCCCAGGGATCAAATCTCATGATTGGAACACAGAAAACCTGTGGACATTTCCTCTTTTAATGAAATATCTTGATATCACCAGCAAACCCTGAGCAAATAATAAGCCTATATTTCTCCAGCTGTGAGTAAAACATGGCATAGAATTGTGCTCTGCTCCTGGCTTGCAGCTCAAAACAACCAGCAAGCTAAAAAATCCCTCAGAATTTCTTTCAACTAATTTTCAGACATTAGATAAACTTGGGGATTTGTTTTGTTTTGTTCTGGTTTTGTTTTCCTCGTATGGGATTGTAGACAAATCTGATAGAGTAATAACTTATCCTAATTGCTTTTTTTTTTCTCTAGCATTCACCCTAACAGTTCCCTACAGCCTTTTTATCCTTTGTAATGTCTGGAAGAGAGTACTGCTGTGATGTGTAAATGGAACACAGAGCCCAAGTAGAACATCCTTGAAGACAAACAATAATGAAGTTGTTGCCAGGTAATGGTTTCAATTTGTAAACTCCTTTTGGGAAAGAACTGTAGTTTTTCTTAGAGCCATGTGAAAAACAGAGTTTTTTGCTGATGAGGAGTCTTACTTTTTCTAACCATGAATGGCAGCATCTCAGCTGAAAAAATGCCAGCTTCCTGGACAAGCTGCAGATTAATTCAGTGGTGGAGGGTGAGCCCTGCCTGGGACACACTTGCAGAGTGAGCCCATGTAAGTTTTTTCAGCCTTCAGTCCTCAAGTGTATGAGCTCAAAATCTTGGGGAGTGGGTGGTTTCACTGGCTTCCACTTCACTGCTGAAAAACTGGAGGAAAGCCCTCTCCAGGTGGATGGTTCCCAGGTTTCCAGGCTCTTGCCTCAGGGAAATCTGAACACAGACCAGTATGTGGGGATCAACACTAGCGTGGGGGACTAAAGAGAGATACAAAGCATTGCTTGTGGCTTGGCAAGCCAGGCTCCTGAGCACCTTTGGTGATCTTTGATGAAGTGGTCCTTGAAGAGAAATAAGGTTCCTGGTTCCATGGCATCTGTCAGGGAATGGAGTTGGTTTGAAGCTCGGCTCAAAAAAATGACTGAAATTCACCTAACCAAAGGAAATTTAAATAAGCATCTTGATACTTGCACATTGGCTTTGCTAGAACATTTCTAGAGCTCTTAGTTCATAACTAGTTTCAGAAATATCACCCAGTAAGTGACCAACTTTTTGAAGTAGTTTCTTGGATCATGCACAGTTCCTTATTACACAGGAATTCTCTTCTTCTGATTCTGCAAACTGGCTCTGTGGGGTTTGATTAATACCCTGGGGTGAAATTTAAGTCAAGGAAATATGACTTTTATAAAATTACATGCCAAGTCCTCAGGTTCCCTCTAAGTATACCAAATCTCAATTGGCGGGTTATACACCATAATCTCTTCTGAAATATTTCATTAGACTTTTTTTATACCTACTGTAGAAATTGTTAAAATCTCCTATAGTGTAGGATGAATGCAGTGGCATTATGTTTAAAAAACCCATCTTGGAGGTGTAAATTTACATGTTCACATTTTACTAACTTGGCTAGAACACATTTCTCATCGTTTCCATTAAAAACCCACAAAATCCACAAAACCAACAAAACAAGAACCAAACAAAAATCTAAAAATCTTATTCTTAAATTTGCATTTTATATCCTTTGCATATCAATGGAAGAATGCAAAAGATACCATATAGATACAAAAATGAAACACACTGTTTTTGAGGAATGTGAACTAACATAGTGATTCAAATGTTGAAGCTGATTAAGACTGGAAGCAGAGTCATGAAACTTCTTAACGTAAATTAAACAGATTGGTTTTGAAGTGACTCTTGTTTTATGTTTTAGTGACCTTTATTTCTGGCTACCTTCAATTGTACTTGAAATTTATTCCCACAAGCTCCGTTATTTCATACTCTGGAAACATTCCTTATCTTGCACAGATAGACTCAGTATCCTCCATCCACTGCTTCCCATTCCCTAGCTGCTTGTGACATATGCTGTGGGTGATTCTGAATTCTATACACTTAAAGGTCAGTGTTTCTACTAAATTGATCAAATAACAGAAAAGGTGTGTTGCAGCCTCAGCAGAAAGGCTAACATAGGTTCCCTTCTTCTCCTGTCACTATTTTTTTGTGAAAGCTGATGTTTTGAAAGGGGCTAATGGATTTAGAAGGGATGGGAAAGAGATTGTGGGGAAGAAAATCAACCTGAAAGACCAGGACATAGATTTTTCCCCAGAAAGCCAGGCTGAGCTGTCATATGCCAAGCTGTGCAGGCAGAAGTGTTCATGGACCCTCTCCCTGTGTATCTGAATACTTGCTTGCATCGCTGCAGTGACTTTGAAGCAGGTGAGAAATCCTACCAAATCTAATTTGAAAAATGATACATTCATTTTGCATGGATGGAGATGACTGCTGAAGATGCAGGTAACAGGAAATTGTTTTTTTGCTTTGCACAAACTTCTGTTGTTATTATTATTATTTTGTATATTAATTTAATTTACTTGAAAATTACATAGAAAAATGGTTTATTAATTGTTTGCCTGGTGCATAGCTCTTGTTCTAGAAGTTCATTATTCATATTTCCTATTTGTGTAGTGTTCAGGAATCATGGCAGGGCACTGTGGGTCCCATGATATAATTTCAGTCCCCCACTAAGTCATTCTCAAGCTCACCAGAGACTTGGGATGGCAACATGACCCCTGCACCATAACACCTTTTCTGTTATTGTGTGTACTGGTTATGAGAGTGAGGATCAGGTTCATTAGAGCACCAAACATGCCACACTATTGCTGCCAAAGCTAATTATGAGGCAGAGAAACACTGTGATAAAGTTAATTGTATATTTGCATTTGGTCTGGACTGAAGACCTGAAAAAGAAAACTGTGAGAGTAATTCAGTCTTTCACAACAGAAAAGGCTAAAAACTTGTGTGTTTGTTTGAGGTAAAAGGTGGCCACAGCTATGGAGAGGGAGGGTGGCTTTCAGAAGCAAGCCATGTGGAACATGTAGCTCTTTTTCTCTGCTTTACCAACATCTTTCTTTCCTGGCTCTTGCAGTTCCCTCTTTTTGTCTTAAAGTCAGATGTTAACATCAGCTTTGTTACATAAAGCATAGCTAATATATTAGAAAAGCCTCTTGGACTTGTATCTTTAGTTTTGAGATTCTTACAATAACTGGGGTTTTCTGTGTATACTGCTAACTGGATATATGTGATCTTCAGACTCTTGGATGCCTGTGAGCCTCCAAGCAAGGTAACTCATGAACTTGTGCAATTAACTTAAGGTGTTCAGAGTGAGCCCCAGTGTAAATTTTCAGTGAGACATTTCTGCTGCTTGATGAAGCTCTTTCTTAGAGACCTGGAGCACTATACAGACCACCATCATTTAAGACATAACCATCAATGGATGGTTATATAAACTATAACAATATAAACTGAAGATCAACTGAATATTTTTGACAGTTCTGAGATAGGAAAGTACTTTCATGTCTTTCTTCTCTCATGTGAATGATTGAATTTCTGTGAAACAAAGAATAAGCCCAAGCAGGCTGACAAGCAGAGCAATAAGATCTGTTTCTAATTCTTTAAGCCAAAGGTAATTTTAAAGTGCACACTTTTTGGAAATGAGTGGGTTAGAAAAAGCCTAAACTACAATAGTGAACTTCTGGTTCTATGCCTCAAAAAGTACACAGCCCTTTCTCCTCTAATTTCCTGGTTATTTAATATGACTGGGAGCAACATTTGAACCTCTTTATAAGGGGAATGCTTCCCAGAAATTACGTTATCTTTTTCATTTGTTACTATTGAAAACGTCTAATGGTTTTCACCACCTGAATATTTTAAGCAGGTTCACTCTGAGTACTGCAGATCTGCATTATTCTACTTAGCTCCTTTTAGCAGAACGATCCTTCAGTGAGTGAAAGGCCTTAAGGCAGAAGCTGGTTCCAATTTTAAAAGAAGATCTAGTGGTTTTCATCAGGTAGTGGAAAAAAAAATATCTGTAACTGTGGGAAAAGCTGTGGTGTGAGCTATTAGGTAAATATCCAAAAAATACCTCTCATGAATATTAAAATTTAGATTTCATACTAACACTATGATATAGATCTTCAGGAAATTAAGCTTCACTAGTTCAAGGAATTGCCATTTGCTGTGTTATCTCCAAGCAAAAAAAATGTGCTGAATGCCACTCATGCTTTTCTTTCAGAAATGCCTCCAGTTGTCTGTAGTAGAGCAGTAACAAATCCAATTTGTCTGATGTGCTGGGATTTGGCATGAAGAGCTACAAGACATATGGGACTTGGATGTTACAAGGTCAGTGTCCAAGATAAGGAAAGAAAGGTGCCTACAAGTGAGAACTATATGAGCAGGAAAAAAGACACATAAATACAGAAAAAATGAATACCTTAGTAATTGAACTTAAAGTTCATCATCATGATTGATGTTTCCCAAAGATTTTGAGCATGCCTGAATAATGATGTATTAAATCAAGATTTTTTGAATGTGCTGTATTGGCAGGTGTTCATTAGAAATATTCAGTTATTAATGATGCATATATTTTCTCAAAATCTTTAAAGATTAATGGTTGCACATATACATCCCTCTCCCTAAAGCAAAAAACCATTATCCTTATACTGCAGTAGTAAATATTGTTTTAGTGTACTCAGTATTTTGAGCTGGCTTCTTGAGTTGGCCTAGACTCATTCTGGACTTCAACATACAGAAAAGTGTTATGCTTTTCTATAATTAGATTAGCAATTCTGCACAAACTGCAGATTACAGATTGCTCCTAGATTATTATGTGTATTATGAATCTTTTGAGCTTCCTTATTACATTATCAGTCTAATTACCTGTACCAGTACGCTGGTTTAATGTGACGTTAAATTAGCACAAAAATGTGTAAGTTGGGGCCTGAGCCATTGTCTGTGCTCTGTCTGAGATTCATCATGCTGTGCTACCATCTGTGGACAGCTTCCAGGGAGGGAAGGCTGTTGTGCTGGCTCTTAGGGCACTGTGGCATGCATTAGACACAGTGCTGAAGGCCAGAGAACGTGTGTGTACCATGAGGAGCCACAGCTGTCCGGAAGCTTTGGATAAACCACATAAATGTTCCTATGACTTAGCAAATCTAACTGAGTAGAATCTGGAAGTGTGGAAGTTGCAGCTCCTAAAACTCATCTTGGCAGTCTCACACATGGTTTTCCTAGAGCTGGGAAGTGCCCCACTCCTTGGCCATGACTGGGAAATGAGCTCAATGCATTTCACTGGTATCTGTACACACAAACATGAACCTTTTGTGAATATTAGAATAGAAGAAACTTCCCGCTTGAAACACGTTTTCTGGAATGTTTTTATGATATAGGAAGCAGTTTAGATATATTAGTATAAATGTACGATATATGATATGGTTTGCAATACCTAAAATATTTGGGTATCACAGGAAGCAACTACATCAGGCCTTTAATTCTTTTAAGTGTTTAGTTAATGCACCCTAAATTGCTATAGACAGTTTAAAATTCCTTTTGTGTTAAGTAAAGGGAAAGGTTAGCACCTTGTAGGACATTGGGGCTTGTTTTAAAACCTACATCTTTGTCCCTACTATTGGACTCAGCTGAAGAATTGATAGACAATATTGGGAAAAAAGGCTCAGTTACAAAGAGTTTAATTTTCAGAATGAATCTTTCTGGTCTGAAAGAAGAATTTGATTAATTCCACTGTTAACACTGTGCCCTTACATGTACAACTTACATGCAAATATAGATGCATTCTGTGAAATGGCAGGTACTGATGAAGATGTCAGCTTCATTAGTCAAACAATCTGAGAGTTCAAGGTTGGTAATGAATGCTTTCCACCATCATACTTCATACCCACTTGAAAATTACAAGGAAATTAGCCTCTCTTTGAAGCAAAAAAATGAGGTCACAAAAATAATCCTCCAAGATCATCAAAATTCAAATTTTTCCCACTGAGTCTCAGTAAGAAGCATCTCCTTCTCCCATTCACATATATTAACAGGAGTCAGACATTTAGGTATTAATGGGAAGCATCTTGCTTTTTTGATTGATTTTTCATAGGAGAATGAATTGCTGCTTTACCTAAGGCAGAACCTGCTGCATATGTGCCCTTCTTGGTGATGGTCTTGTTACATTAAACTCTTGTCTTAATGCCTTGGCCAGTACTACTGTTGGAAAGCTTAGACTGAGATTTAAGTTGTTAACCAATTTTTGCAGTTTCATGGGAACAGTTATATACATTTTCTCTTTCTCACATTTTAAGGTCCTGAAATCAGATTGAAGGAAGCTAGATGAATTTAGGGAGGCTGGTGTGGTATACATCTATGCTCATGGCTCATTTTCTCCTAATTGAGAGAGAAATCCCTTTTGTGTTCACTTTATAGGATTCACAATTCTGTCTCAATCTAAGTAGATCAAAATGCAAATGTGCATATTGAGCTACTCTTGTCACATTCTGAATTGGTTGGAATTACTGGTACATGCCTCCAAATCAGCTTCTGTGGATCAAAAAGCCAAAAACAACAACACCAAAGCCCAAAGCCAAGCAAAAAAACCCTCAACCAACCAAAAAATAAAAAATCCCAAAAGGCCCCCACCCACCCAAATAACAACAACAACAAACAAAAAAAAAAAAAAAACCCAAAACAAAAAAAAAACCCTACACCACCAACAGAAGAACTACAGCATGGCATTTTGTGTAATTCCTTGGAAGGAGGCAATAAAAAAAGAGATATGGACATTTTCCATTTTTCCTTCAAAACCAAGATGAGCTTCAAATATTTCATAGGTTATGTGCTTTCCTAGTTGGTGTGAATATTTGCTCCTTTCCAAAGAAAAGGGGTGATGCCCAGGGAAGCTGTGTTTTCAGATTGTAAGAGGTTACTGGAGTGTTATCCCTGTAATAAAATTCAGTACATCAAGTGAATGACTTGTTGTTTAGTGAAACATGGCACAACATCGATTGAAGCTACCCATTAAGTCAAGACATCAAATACACCCTTGTGACACTGTGCTAGGGATCACTGTTGAAACTGCAGAACTTGCTGGTAACAGCAACTGAGCTGAAGATAAACATTGTCCTTAACTCATGCCACAGTGACATTAATGGTTCATGATATCATGCAGCGATCAAAGCCTTCTGGGAAGACATAGATGCAAAAAGACAATTTTCTTGGTGATCCATATCCAGTTTTCTATTGAAGAAGGTAGACCAGATTTGAAATTGAATAAATGTTTGCTTTAATATATCCAGATAAATTCTGTTCTGTATGCTCTTTTATTTTCTTTCCAAGATTTGCATAAACCTAACCACCGATGTCTTAATATGTGAGAACCATTAGAGTGTTTTGTCAATTAAAATACCAAGGAAAGCAAATAAATGCATTATTATTTATTGTCTCTCAAACTTCAAGAGTTTTTCTGAACCTTCTGAACCTATGCTTATAAAAAATAAGCAAAATAAATTCAGATTGAGATCATGGTCTTCATCTTGAAAGCCTCATTTGAATACCTTTACACAAGGTTTCTTCTTATAGTAAATATTCTTGACAGGATCAATAAAAAACAAAAATCCAGGGTCCAATTCCTTTTACATGGATGACACAAAAGTGCCAACTGCCCTGTTGCTCCCTTGAGGTATTTATCAGATTGCTGATGGGCTATACTATCACTACCTTTCCTTTTTTCTTGTCAAGAAAAGTCAGATTTGAATAGAGCTTGGGATCTGAGGACTGCTGAAACACTCTGCCTTTCTTCCCATCTGGCCATCACCATCCATCTACGGGCTGTGCTTATGTCTTGGGAGTGTTTTGGCAAGCTGGCAACCCACAGCAGATATCCCATCCATGACATCCCTCTCCTAATGTCCTCACAGTCTTCTAAATGAGACAGAAGGGATTTCTCCCCACCCCAGTGTTTTATGTATAAATGGAATAAATGTAATTTTGCCATGATTCCTGTGGTAATCATATTTGACCCTTCTTTTGTTTAACGTGTTTCTAATACATACTTGTGTTTAAAAGCAGAGACTGTAGAATTTTTACATGGTAATGCCAGATTTAGTCACAATGTTTTTTATATATCTGGTCTTGCTAGTTGAGTATAAATTAATACTGTTTTGAGGCCTTCCTTGTAGACTCCAGAAGCAATTTACTTCCCTCAGGGAATAGTACTACCATTAAATACAGCTCTGCTTCTTCAGAGAACTTATAATCATTTGGGAAAAAACATATTACAAAGGGAAGGAAATATTATCTTCTTTGTGTAGGAAAGACACTGTATTACCCCCTTACATTTATTGTATTCAAAGTTGTTATAAGTGGTAAGTTTTTATTTTTTCATGCAAATACTTCATGGAGAGTTGAAATTTTCTATTCATTGAAATATGTGATAGACAAAATAAAGCTTACATTTACTGGAAGAAGTAAGCTACACACAGGATTCCATTGTTTAGATATATATCTGAAACTGTTTAGAAAATTTAACTGTCTCATATATTTATAGAAAAGCTGAGCACCAGAATTGACTGATGATATCATAAGCAACACTTTGAGAATAGCTTTAATTTCTAGAAATACTCCAAATCCTTAACAGCAGTCAAAAAATGTCATGTTTTCAGTCTTGGCACTCTTTATCCTGTTTGAATAGCTCACTAAGAATAAATACTGCTATTTATTAGCATCGTCTGAAAAGCAGTTTGCTGAGGAAGATGTTAGGGGTCTTCAAAATACTTGATTTCCTGCTGCAAACTAGAAATGTGAATGTTTGCAGGGAAATAAGAAAAGCAATCTGTAGGGCAGCACCACAGAAATACCACAGCAAATCCTGACATTCCCTTGAATGGCTTGTGAACTGGAATAACCACTCTGTTTTTCTTGTTTTCCATGTGCTGCTGAAGAGATGTCAGCAATGAAACCACAGAATGGAAACATCACCCCACTGCCCATCCAGAATCATTCCTCACTACTGAACCCTGCAGGTTACGTACAAGCCATGGAATGGTATTCCCAGCTTTGGAGGAATTCGTCTTGAGATTATACTTGTCTGCATTTTAACTATTTCCTTTAGTGTCTCCCTGTCTCCTCTCCATGTCCACACACACAAACATACATATTGAGGTTAGCAACAAATAGCTCCCTATTGTTACTCAAGCAAGCCACGAGTTTAAAGATCAATTTATTTACACCTGCTTCTTCTTTTCATGATTGTCGCTTCCACAAATAGTTTTCTTATTTTAACACACACATGCTTTAATGTACTGAAGCATTTTGAAGACCAAATATGATAATGACCTGTACACCCAAGTAATTTCATCACCATGAGATACCACAGCAGTAGAAAAACATCGTCAACCACCCTTTGCAGTTCATGTTTTTCTGGGCTTTATCTGGTTTGTGGTGAAGTCATTGCAAATATATCCATTAACACTGAGTAAACTGACACTCCAAAATATCATCTGGGAGATGCAAATATTACTTTTGGAAGGAAAAATTATATATTAGTTATATAAAATGTCTCAATTTGGCAGTGTAAGAAGAAATGACAGAAGTGCTAGTGATTAACATACTGGAAGATATCTGATTCTTTATGATATACAATAAAATCCCAGGAAAAAAAATGAAAAGAGGCTGAGAACTAACATGTTTGAATAGCAAACTGAAGATATAAACTATGACACATACGCAAGATGCCGAAGTGTTTTATGAAGCATTATGCTTCCTGAGTGCGTTTTATTGAATGCCAAATCTCAAAATTCAGGCTAAAACAATAGGTGCTTCAGGAGGTGTGATTCTTCATTGACTGAAAATTTATACAAAAATATTAATTTCCAGTCTCTTCTTTTTTGGGTAGATTTTATCAACATCCTTTGGCATTACTAGGAATCACCTCAGCTGTAGCCCTCCTAAAGCTCAGCCAAAAAAAAAAACATTTGTTGTTTTTTTCATTGAAAATAAGTAAGACTTTTGCACCAAACATCATGTATGTATTAGAAGGGATGGTAACTTTCCCTCATTTCAAAGTCTTTTGATACAGAGTCAAAATGCCTTATTTTGAAAATGTTAACACAAAGGCATATAGAAGTTTTAGTTCAAATATGCTAGTCATACCTGTACTTTCAGTTCTAGAAAAAAGCCTGTCTTGACAGACTCTACTTCCCATAAAATGTCTCCAACCTTCCATCTTGCTGAACTACTCAAGTGAATTAACTTTCACAGTGCGTTATGGGGCCTGGGCTGCTTCACTCTCCAACCAAACAGGCATATGAGATCTCATAAGTATGGTTTTTCATTGTGTTGTTTATTTTCTGGTTTTGTCTGAAAGTCATAGTTTTCCACACAAAATTGTGAAAGATGAATTCAGAAAAAAACCCGAACATTTTCCCTAAAATCATTGATGAAAGTTTCCAGTTGAATTTAGCATTCACATTGTCATGGATCCCATTTTGGTAAAGAACTTGATATGTGCTACTTACTCTGTGGGAAGTGAATAATATTTTTTGCTAATGGACATAATGCATCTGCAAAATATAAAAGATGCATTCTAATAACTTCAGGTTTACACTTGCTGAAACCAGGCTTGAATTTGGCTCATTATTCTTTTCAACTGAAGAGAAGAATAATGCCTTATGTTGTCGTATGGCAATATATCAAATTGTTTCTAGCTATCAACACCAAAATCAGTTGCATCCTGAGGGATTTGGCCCTGTGCTTATTAAACAGTAATATCTTTGTCAACAGATGGATTATATAGTGCTGATATCCTGACAAGTCACTAGAATGAATCTGAAGATTCCCAGCCATAACACAATCCTATTTTAACCTTGGTTATTTTTAAAAACCCAGTGTAAAAAACATGACAAGCATCGATGCTTAATGCAAATGCCTAGCAATGCGTGTTACCTGGTAACCAAATGGATGGTATGTTGGAGAGGGAAGTGGCAACAGCAAGTGAACATATGCCAAAGCAGCTCCTAGCAGATATAGAGGTGGTCACCATGGATTTTGCCATATCAAAAGAAAAGGTTGTCATGACTTAGTCTGAATTCATGGAAGAAGAAATCAGGTTTTTCTTTTTACACATTCCCATGAAGGCAGAGGACATTCATAGTCTGTGGTATCAGAAGCTGCTGGAAGTGTCACTTTTGTCTGGGAGGGACAAAATTTCCCACAAAGGTGGAAGAAAGTGTCCCACATCTGTCCAATAAAACAAGGTTGCAAAAGTTAACTGCAGCATCACAGGAGAACTGGGTCAAAGTCTAAGTTTCCTGAGTGAATTGCAAGACTCCTTCTGCTTGCTCTGCCAAAATAGAGAACTGTTTCTTAGAGAGTTCAGGATTTATTTTCTTACTGTGAGTTCAAAGACTTGTTTCTTTGCTTTGGCCTTCCCTCAAAAATTCATTCTGCTGGAAATTCATCAGCTCAAAAACACAAGGCATTTCTTTTTGTTGGGACAGTCAACTTGAGAGCTCTGCCACAGAAGCTTTCACCAGAGGTCAGAGTATAAAGCTGCAGTAAAAGTTGAGTCATAGCTTCTAAATATATTGTTTCCTGTGAAAAGAGGAAAACCAAACATTTCTTCCAAATAAAAGATTTTCTTTAAATTTTTTAGAAGAACTGCAAAAATAGCCTAGAAATTAACCAGAAATTA